>NC_142164.1:27873257-28176287 GCF_024610735.1 Ursus americanus
GTAGTTGAGAGATGACTGTCACACAAGATAGTATGGAAATGAAAGAATATGATGACATAAGAAAGATTGGGTTATAAGTACAGTTAATATCTGTCAAAGCCTGAATTTGAATTGAGATTCACCTGACTCTAAAGACCACAGTCTTAAATTCTAACCAATGCTTCTCAAACCCTTTATGCACCAAAATGACCTGCACTACTTGTTAAATTTAGATTCTTAGGACTTATCTCCAATGATTCTGACACTAGAAATCTATATATATATATATACATATTTTTTAAAGATTTTATTTATTTATTCGACAGAGATAGAGACAGCCAGCGAGAGAGGGAACACGGCAGGGGAGTGGGAGAGGAAGAAGCAGGCTCCCAGCGGAGGAGCCTGATATGGGGCTCGATCCCATAACGCTGGGATCACGCCCTGAGCCAAAGGCAGATGCTTAACCGCTGTGCCACCCAGGCGCCCCTAGAAATCTATATTTTTAACAAGTACGTCCAGTTGATTCTCGTCCACAGTCATGTTAGGAAAACACTGGCCTATGGAAATGTTTCTCTTTCTAGATCACCCAAACCCTCAGATAGGTAAAAGTGTTGAATGGCTACTGGTCACCCCAGGGAGGACGAAGGAAAAAACAGCAGGAGCCTCACCGCTCCCTCTGGCAACATTTGCATTGCTTTTTTCCTCACAGGCCTGAAATTTTCCTAACAGCATGGGAGCCCAAAAAGGGTACCTTTTAGTTTACAACAGCAGTAAACTCACCCACATTCAAACTGTGCAGACCAAAACCCTTAGCCTCAAAGACTTCTCCTTAGCACTTTATATTCTCTTCGCCAAGGAGCACTCTCTTTCAAGGTGAAGAGGTAAAGGCCAGAAAGGGAAATATCACTCCATTATTTTGCCAAAGCTCATAAGAGCCAGGAACCCCAAATTCCAAATACTATCTGCTTTATGTGATTTACTTTTACAAATTATATGGGGGTTCATACTTGCAGGAAAAAAAAAAAAAGACATGTCAGCCATAAGTTTGATCTTTTCATGGAGACTTTGGAATTATCACGTTTGGCGATTAATCCATATTTCTTCCTATTTTATCTGAATTATTGTTAGTGATTTCATTAATGACTTTTCAGAATTAAAAAGACAGACTTATGTATTTGTATGTATATTTATATTTATTAATAACTTGACCTAGACGACCTCTACATTAACTTCAAACACTTTAGAATTCTGGACTCCACTATAATGCAAATTTTGACCCAATTTAGGAAAAATCAGGTCTTACAGAGAAGCTCAATGCAAAACAACCTTTTTTTTGTAAGATTTTATTTTATTTATTTGATGGAGAGAGACACAGCAAGAGAGGAAACACAAGCAGGGGGAGTGGGAGAGGGAGAAGCAGGCTTCCCGCTGAGCAGGGAGCCCGATTGTGGGGCTTGATCCCAGGTCCCTAGGACCTGAGCCGAAGGCAGATGCTTAACGACTGAGCCACCCAGGAACCCCATCAAAACAATTTCTATTACAAAACACTATTTTGGCGCCTGGATAACTCAGTCAGTTAAGTGTCCAACTCTTGATTTTGGCTCAGGTCATGATCTTAGGGTTGTGAGATCGAGCCCCACATGGGGCTCCGCACTGGGCATGGAGCCTGCTTAAGATTCCCTCTTCCTCTTCCCTCTACCCCTCTCCTGCTAAAAGAAAAAAGTACTGTCTTCCAATACCAACTTCAAAATGGAGACATTTTGTGAACGTACAAGGTAAATTTTAAAAGGGATCAATTGTGATGACTACCAATGAAGGAAAGTAATCTACCATAAGGGTAGGGCACCTGGGGGAATTTTCTTTTATACTATTTCACACTACCCCTTTTTTTGAATGGTAGGATCTCAGTTTCTGGGCTACAGTAAGCCAAAGTCTCTCTGGCCCTAAAGTCTTCAGGCTACCAAGCAATGAAGTATAGTAAAAAAGAACTTTCAAAAAGAGTTAGTCATTCCAAGATCAAGTTCAAGCTCTGCTAGAAACACTGTTTGACCTTGGACAAGACATTTAATTATCAATATTTGATTTCTTATATATTAAATGTAGGTATTGACACTTCTTCAAAAAGGCCATAATAACCTAATAAAATGAGAGGATCTCTTTTTTTTTTTAAAGATTTTATTATTTATTTTAGAGAGAGAGCACAAGTGTGAGCGGGGCGGGGGCAGAGGGAGAAGAGGAGAGAGAATCTGAAGTAGACTTTATGGGGAGAGTGGAGCCCAATGTGGGGCTTGATCCCACAACCCTGAGATCATGACCTAAGCCAAAACCAGAGCCAGATACTCAACTGACTGAGCCACCCAGGTGCCCCAAGATGATGTCTTTTTTTTTTTTTAATGAGATGATATCTTGTTCTTCTCCTAGTCCTCAACATGTAATAGAGTAAATAGCACATAGCAGGTACCCAATACATACATGTTTCTTGAAGTGAATAATCAAGTGAATACAGAAAAAAAAGGGTGACAAAAGCAAAAGGTGATCATGGTAAAAGTTCAAGGAAAAGCAAAAATGCATCATAAAAACATAAGTGAGTTCCACATTCAATAATAGCAGCTAGGTAATTTGTATTGACCCTCCCATTGAGAATAATGAGAAAAGCTATGTAAAAAAAAATTTTTTTAATCTGTTAAGGCACTGAAGATCTATCCAAGACAACAAGGAATTAGAGGGCCAAGGTTTGAGAACAGGAAACCTAGAAAAGTTTTAGAGACCACATTTACCCTAGAAATACCTTCAGTTTAAGAAGAGGCATCTGATGGGCACCTGGGTGGCTCAGTCATTAAGCGTATGCCTTCGGCTCAGGGCGTGATTCCAGAGTCCTGGGATTGAGTCCCATATTGGGCTCCTCCACTGGGAGCCTGCTTCTTCCTCTCCTACTCCCCCTGCTTGTGTTCCCTCTCACTGGCTGTCTCTCTCTCTGTAAAATAAATAAATAAAAGCCTTTAAAAAAAAAAAAAAAGAGGCATCTGAGAGAATGAGAGGATAAGCAGGGTATTCAAAAGACTCCCAAGCCTGGGAGAATAAAACAGGGAGTTCAGGTCCCATAAAGAAGAGGAATCCCAGTAAATCTCCCATAAAAGTGATATGTTTTAAGAGTAAGAGTGAACTAGAAATGGACCAGAGATTATTAGTGCTCCTAGCCTAGGCACCTACCTGAAACAAATATAGAAATATCACCTAGAACTTAATAATATCTCTACTACCCCCTGTACAATGTCTGGTCTGCAATCAAAATAAGCAAAATATGAGAACACAAGACAACATATCACAGAGACAGAAAAACACAGAGAGAAAATAAAATACATAAAAAATACATACGAATGGAGTTTTAGGCATAAAATTTTAAGTAACTCTACTTAAAATGTTCAAGGAAATAAAAAAATTGAGAAACTTGGCAAATAGGTGGAAACTATTTAAAATAAACAAGTGGAGGGGCATCTGGGTGGCTCAGTCGGTGAAGCATATGCCTTCGGCTCAGGTCGTGATCTCAGGGTCCTGGGATCGAGTCCCACATCACTCTCCCTGCTCAGTGGGGAGTGTGCTTTTTCCTCTTCCTCTGCCTATTCCCCCAACTTGCGTTCTCTCTCTCTGAAATAAATAAATAAAATCTTAAAAAAACTAAATAAATAAGTGGAAATTCTAAAAATGAAAAACATAAAAACTGGAATTAAGAAGTCAATGGACAATATGACAGTAGAATATATGGATATAATATCATGAGATATTATAGAGAGACAAAAGGATGGAAAGTAAATACAGAAGTAGATATACACAAGATAAAGAGAAGGTAACCAAACTTTGCCACTGTAAAAAACCATCCTTTCAAAAGGAAGACTGCAAGAAAGGAACAAAAGAACTAAAAAACAGCCAGAAAACAATTCACATATGGCAATAATGAGTCCTTGCGTATCAATAATTACTTTCAATGTAAATGGATTAAATTCTCCAATCAAAGGCGTAGAATGTATAAAAAACAAACTCCAACTATATGCTACCTACAAGAGATTCACTTCAGCTTCAAGGACACAGGCTCAAAATGAAGGCATGGAAAAAGATTTTCCAAGCAAAAGGAAACCAAAAGAAAGAAGGAGAGTTATTCTTATATCAGACAAAATAGACTTTAAATAAAAAACTGTAGGGGCACCTGGCTGGCTCAGTCAGAAGAGTGTGTAACTCTTGATCTCAGGGTCATGACTTTGAGACCCATGTTCAGTGTAGAAATTACTTAAATAAATAAAAACTTTAAATAAAAAACTGTAATAATAGACAAGGTCATTATTTAATGATAAATGGGTAATTCATCAAGAGGATATAATAATTATAAATATATAATAATTATAAATATATCCCAGCAGAGAACCTAAATACATTAAGCAAATACTAACAGATCTGAAGGGAGTAACAGACAACAATACAATAATGGGAACTTCAATACTCCCTTTTCAATAATGCATAGATCTCCAGACAAAAAATCAATAAGGTAACATTGGATTTGAACTATTCTTTAGACTAAATGGACCTGACATATACAGAACATTCTAGTGAGCAGCAACAGAATATACATTCCTTCTCAAGTGCAGAGGGAACACTCTCCAGGATAGGTCACATGTTAGATCACAAAACAAGTTTTAGCATATGTAAAAAGATCGAAAGGTACTTTTTTCCAACCACAGTGGTATGAAACTGGAAATCAATAATAAGAGGAAACTGGAAAATTCACAAATGTGTGGAAATTAAATAAGACATTCCTGAATAATCCATGGGTCAAAAATGAAATAAAAAGAAAAAAAACTATCTTGAAACAAATGAAAATGGAAACACAGCTCAACAAATGTCAAAATTTATAAAATAATAATTGACAGGACTAAAAGAAAAAATAGAAAATGCCATAATAGTACAGGGAGATTTCAGCATATTTCTCTCAGCAACTTACCATACAAAAACTCAATAAAGCTACAGAAGATATGAACAACACAACAGACAAACTGGACTTAATGTATATAAAATACTGCACCCAATTTTGCAGAATATATGTATTTCAAGTGCTCAAAGAACATTTACTAAAATTGACCACATGCATTACAAAGCAACAAGCTTGAAAGGGCTGAAATCTCAACAGACTGAAGATAACACAATAACTAGAAAGACCCCCAGATGTTTGAAAGATAAGAAATTCATTTCTAAATACTCCATGGATAAAAGGGGAAAAAATCACAGTGAAATTTAAAAAATATTTTGAACTGAATTAGAGTGAAAATATGATCTATCAAACTTTTGAGATGCCATGCTTGGAAAGACATTTAAGCAGGGCCATCTCTAAAATTTGCTAGGCCCAGTGCAAAATGAAATTGCATGGCCCTTTGCCCAAAAAGTTGGGGTGTGAAGGGAAGTCCCATTAAAGATAATACATAAAGCTTTCTCCTTTTCACCATACTCTCTCTCAACTTTCCGTGGTGTTTTCTATTTGCTATTTAAATGTAATTCTGAGAAAGAAACTTAAACTTTCAGCATGAATTTTTACTGTTCATCTTTGTGTTCTGCAATCCCAGAATCCCGTGAACGTGGAGCATCATAAACACCGTCCGCAAATAGGGGAGCAAAGAACCTCAGACATGCGTATTGCACATACCTCCCCTGCTCGTGTGCGTGCTCTGTTGTCCCATAGATTTCACTGTAGAAACAGTACAAATATAAAATAAAAAATTTTAAGATGGCAACAGCATAATCCAAGCTGGGAGGCGGGGCTTCTGAGTGCGGAGGCTTGTATGACTGCACAGGTGACACACCCATGAAGGTGGCCTTTGCCTTAAGTGCAAATCTTAGAAAAGATAAAAGGCTGATAAGTCAATGCAAATCGAATATCCAACTCAAGAAGGTAGAAAAAGAACACAAAATTAAACTCAAAGAGTGTAGACGGAAGGACATAAGAAAGAGCAGCAATGAAGTAGAAATCAAACATAAACAACAAAGCCAAAAGAAGTTGGTTCTTTGAAGAGAGAAAATCGAAAAATCCCTAGCAATGTAATTCCCACATTAAAAGAACAATCTAATTATTATCTTAATACATTTAATAAATCTCAAAGAAAACTTTCCTTAATCTGATGAAGAGAATCTCACCTGTGGGCCCAAGACTCTCCGGCCCTGCCCAGAGACACCTTTATGAACTGTAAACAAATAAGTAAAATATAGAGTAGGTTAGCAAGTGATACGATCTGTTAAGAAAAATAAAGCAGGAAAAGATAAGTAAGAGTATTGAGAGAGGGTTTCAAGTTAAAATAGAATAATCAGGGAAGGCCCCACTAGGAAGATGACCTTTGATTGAAGAAGAAAAGAAGGTGACAGAATTAGGATAGGAGTTAAGATGGCGGAGGAGTAGGGGACCCCTTTTTCAGCCGGTCCCCCGAGTCGAGCTGGATAGGTACCAGACCAGCCTAAACAACCACGGAACCAGCCTGAGACGCAGGAAGACGCATCTGGATCTCTACAAATGAACATCTCCAGCGCTGAGTATTGAGGTACGAAGCGGGGAGCCATGAAACCGTGCACAGATATGGGAAGATAAACGGAAGGGGGAGGGAGCCGCCGCGTTCGGGCGCCGGGAAGTGGTAGCCACTTGCACGGGAGAGCGGGCGGGGCTCGCGGTCGGCACCCGCAAAACAGCAGACTGAGACCGTGAGCCGGGTGCGCGCGCCACCAGGCATCTCGCGGAACACCGGAATCCCGGTGCGCTCACTGGATCCAGACTGAGACCGGGAGCTTCCGGAGCGCGCGGGGCGGCTGGCGGCTGGCGGCGTTAGAAACACAAAGGACAGAGACGAGCCGGCCCTGGAAGTGAGGGCTGGGACGCCAGGTGTGGGGCGCACATCCCAGGACGCTGCAGGGTTGAGCAGCACCAACAGAAACAGAGTTAAAGTGGCCAGAACATCAGTGGAGAACGGGCCGCAATCCCTCTGTTCTCTGACAGAGGCTGAAATTTGGCCGCTGCTGCTCTGACTCTCAGAAGAGGCACAGCAAACCGCCAGGGGAAGCCGCCAGAGAACAAAAGCCTGGAAATACCGGCTCAGGGAGTGCCCATCCCCATCCCCCCTCGCAGGGGACAGGGAGACTCTACCCAAACAGGGTTGCCTGAGTATCGGCGCGGCAGGCCCCTCCCCCAGAACACAGAAGGCAGGCTGAAAAATCAAGAAGCCCACAACCCGGGTGCCTGGGTGGCGCAGTCATGGAGCGCCTGTCTTCGGTTTAGGGCGTGATCCCAGCGTTCCGGAAAGGAGTCCCTCATCGGGCTCCTCCCCTGGGAGCCTGCTTCTTCCTCTCCCACTCCCCTGCTTCTGTTTCCTCTCTCGCTGGTTGGCTGCCACATAAATAAATAAATAAAATCTTTAAAGAAGAAGCCCACATCCCTAAGATCCCTATAAAACAAGGGGCACGGCCTGGGACCCAGTCAATAATTTGGGTTCTGGACAACCCCGCAACCTTTCCTCATCAGAATGACAAGAAGGAGAAGCCCCCCCAGCAAAGAAAAGACAGTGAGTCTGTGGCCTCTGCCACAGAAATAATGGATATGGATGTAACCAAAGTATCAGAAATGGAATTCAGAGTAACGATGGTCAAAATGATGAGTAGAATTGAAAAAACTATTAACGAAAAGGTTACTGAGAATATAGAATCCCTAAGGACAGAAATAAGAGCGAATCTGACAGAAATTAAAAATTCTATGAGCCAAATGCAGGCAAAACTAGAGGCCCTTACGGCCAGGGTCACCGAAGCAGAGGAACGGGTTAGTGAATTGGAGGATGGGTTAATAGAGGAAAAAACGAAAATAGAAGATGGTCTTAAAAAAATCCACGCCCACGAATGTAGGTTAAGGGAGATTACTGACTCAAGGAAACGATCCAATGTTAGAATCATCGGCATCCCCGAGGGGGTGGAGAAAAACAGAGGTCTAGAAGAGATATTTGAACAAATTGTAGCTGAAAACTTCCCTAATCTAGCGAGGGAAACAAACATTCGTGTCCAAGAGGCAGAGAGGACCCCTCCCAAGCTCAACCACAACAAACCCACGCCACGTCACGTCATAGTGCATTTCGCAAATATTAGATCCAAGGATACAGTATTGAAAGCGGCCAAGGCAAAGAAATTTCTCACGTACCAAGGCAAAGGCATCAGAATTACGTCAGACCTGTCTACACAGACCTGGAATGAGAGAAAGGGTTGGAGGAGCATATTTAAAGCTCTTTCAGAGAAAAACATGCAGCCAAGGATCCTTTATCCAGCAAGGCTGTCATTCAGAATTGATGGAGAAATAAAGACATTTCAAAATCGCCAGTCACTAACCAATTTTGTAACTACGAAACCAGCCCTACAGGAGATATTACGGGGGGTTCTATAAAAGTAAAAAGGCCCCAAGAGTGATACAGAACAGAGAGTCACAGCCAATACAAACAAAGACTTTACTGGCAACATGGCATTATTAAAATCATATCTCTCAGTACTCAGTCTTAATGTGAATGGCTTAAATGCTCCCATAAAACACCACAGGGTTGCAGATTGGATAAAAAGAAATGACCCATCCATTTGCGGTCTACAAGAGACTCATTTCGAACCCAAAGATGCATTCAGACCGAGAGTAAGGGGATGGAGTACCATCTTTCACGCAAATGGACCTCAAAAGAAAGCTGGGGTAGCAATTCTCATATCAGATAAATTGGATTTTAAACTACAGACTATAGTTATAGACGCAGAAGGGCACTATATTATTCTTAAAGGAAGTATTCAACAAGTGGATATGACAATTATAAATATATATGCCCCCAACAGGGGAGCAGCAAGATACACAAGCCAACTCTTAACCAGAATAAAGAGACATATAAATAAAAATACATTAATAGTAGGGGACCTCAACACTCCAGTATCAGAAATAGACAGAACACCCTGGCAAAAACTAAGCAAAGAATCAAAGGCTTTGAATGCCATACTCAACGAGTTGGACCTCATAGATATATATAGAACACTACACCCAAAACCAAAGAATACTCATTCTATTCTAATGCCCATGGAACATTCTCAAGAATAGACCATGTTCTGGGACACAAAACAGATCTCAACCGATACCAAAAGATTGAAATTATCCCCTGCATATTCTCAGACCACAACGCTCTGAAATTGGAACTCAACCACAAGGAAAAATTTGGAAGAAACTCAAACACTTGGAGACTAAGAACCATCCTGCTCAGGAATGACTCGATAAACCAGGAAATCAAAAATCAAATTAAACAATTTATGGAGACCAACGAGAATGAAAATACAACAGTCCAAAACCTATGGGATACTGCAAAGGCAGTCCTAAGGGGGAAATACATAGCCATCCAAGCCTCACTCAAAAGAATAGAAAAATCTAAAATGCAGTTTTTATATTCTCACCTCAAGAAGCTGGAACAGCAACAGAGGGACAGGCCTAATCCACGCACGAGGAAGCAGTTGACCAAAATTAGAGCTGAAATCAATCAAGCAGAAACCAGAAGTACAGTAGAGCAGATCAACAGGACTAGAAGCTGGTTCTTTGAGAGAATCAATAAAATTGACAGACCACTGGCAACACTTATCCAAAAGAAAAGAGAAAGGACCCAGATTATTAAAATTATGAATGAAAAAGGAGAGGTCACGACGAGCACCATTGAAATTGGAAGGATTATTAGAAATTTTTATCAACAGCTATATGCCAATAAACTAAGCAATCTGGAAGAGATGGAATCCTTCCTGGAAACCTATAAACTACCAAGATTGAAACCGGAAGAAATTGATTCCTTAAACAGGCCAATTAATTATGAAGAAATTGAGTCAGTGATAAACAACCTTCCAAATAACAAAACTCCAGGCCCGGACGGTTTTCCTGGGGAATTCTACCAAACATTCAAAGAAGAAATAATACCTATTCTCCTAAAGCTATTTCAAAACATAGAAACAGAAGGAAAGCTACCAAACTCATTCTATGAGGCCAATATTTTTTTTTTAAGATTTTATTTATTTATTCGACAGAGATAGAGACAGCCAGCGAGAGAGGGAACACAAGCAGGCGGAGTGGGAGAGGAAGAAGCAGGCTCCTAGCGGAAGAGCCTGATGTGGGGCTCGATCCCAGAACACCAGGATCACGCCCTGATCCGAAGGCAGACGCCCAACCGCTGTGCCACCCAGGCGCCCCCTATGAGGCCAATATTACCTTGATCCCCAAACCAGGCAAAGACCGCCTCAAAAAGGAGAGTTACAGACCGATTTCCCTAATGAATATGGACGCCAAAATCCTCAACAAGATACTTGCTAATAGAATCCAATAGTACATTAAAAGGATTATCCATCACGATCAAGTGGGATTCATACCTGGGATGCAAGCGTGGTTCAATATTCGCAAATCAATCAGCGTGATACATCATATCAACAAGAAAAGACTCAGGAACCATATGATCCTCTCAATAGATGCCGAAAAAGCATTTGACAAAATACAGCATCGTTTCCTGATTAAATCCCTTCAGAGTGTAGGAATAGAAGGTACATTTCTCAATCTCATAAAAGCCATCTATGAAAAGCCTACTGCAAATATTATTCTCAATGGGGAAAAGCTGGAAGCCTTTCCCTTAAGATCAGGAACTCGACAAGGATGCCCACTTTTGCCACTATTATTCAACATAGTACTAGAAGTCCTTGCAACAGCAATCAGACGACAAAAAGGGATCAAAGGTATCCAAATCGGCAGAGAAGAAGTCAAAATGTCTCTCTTCGCAGATGACATGATACTCTATATGGAAAACCCAAAAGAAGCCACTCCCAAACTATTAGAAGTTATAGAGCAATTCAGTAATGTGGCGGGATACAAAATCAATGCTCAGAAATCAGTTGCATTTCTATAAATGAATAACGAGACTGAAGAAAGAGAAATTAGGGAATCCATCCCATTTACAATAGCACCAAAAACCATACGTTACCTTGGAATTAACTTAACCAGAGACGTAAAGGACCTATATTCTAGAAGCTATAAATCACTCTTGAAAGACATTGAGGAAGACATAAAAAGATGGAAAGATATTCCATGCTCATGGATCAGAAGAATTAACATAGTTAAAATGTCCATGCTACCCAGAGCAATCTACACTTTCAATGCTATCCAGATCAAAATACCGAGGACATTTTTCAAAGAACTGGAACAAATAGTCCTTAAATTTGTATGGAAACAGAAAAGGCCCCGAATCTCCAAGGAACTGTTGAAAAGGAAAAACAAAGCTGGGGGCATCACAATGCCGGATTTCGAGCTGTACTACAAAGCTGTGATCACAAAGACAGCATGGTACTGGCACAAAAACAGACACATAGACCAATGGAACAGAACAGAGAGCCCAGAAATGGACCCTCGGCTCTTTGGGCAACTAATATTTGATAAAGCAGAAAAAAACATCCGGTGGGAAAAAGACAGTCTCTTCAACAAATGGTGCTGGGAAAATTGGACAGCTACATGCAAAAGAATGAAACTTGACCACTCTCTCACACCATACACAAAAATAAACTCCAAATGGATGAAAGACCTCGATGTGAGACAGGAATCCATCAAAATTCTAGAGGAGAACATAGGCAGCAACCTCTACGACATCGGCCAAAGCAACCTTTTTCATGACACATCCCCAAAGGCAAGAGAAACAAAAGATAAAATGAATTTATGGGACTTCATCAAGATTAAAAGTTTCTGCACAGCCAAGGAAACAGTCAGAAAAACTAAGAGGCAGCCCACGGAATGGGAGAATATATTTGCAAATGACACTACAGATAAAGGACTGGTATCCAAGATCTACAAAGAACTTCTCAAACTCAATACACGAGAAACAAATAGACAAATCAAAAAATGGGCAGAAGATATGAACAGACACTTTTCCAATGAAGACATACAAATGGCTAACAGACACATGAAAAAATGTTCAAAATCATTAGCCATCAAGGAAATTCAAATCAAAACCACACTGAGATACCACCTTACACCAGTTAGAATGGCAAAAATAGACAAGGCAAGAAACAACAATTGTTGGAGAGGATGTGGAGAAAGGGGATCCCTCCTACATTGTTGGTGGGATTGCAAGTTGGTACAGCCACTCTGGAAAACAGTGTGGAAGTCCCTTAAAAAGTTAAAAATTGAGCTACCCTATGATCCAGCCATTGCACTACTGGGTGTTTACCCCAAAGATACAGACGTAGTGAAGAGAAGGGCCCTATGCACCCCAATGTTCATAGCAGCAATGTCCACAATAGCTAAATTGTGGAAGGAGCCGAGATGCCCTTCAACAGATGACTGGATTAAGAAGTTGTGGTCCAGGGGCGCCTGGGTGGCACAGCGGTTAAGCGTCTGCCTTCGGCTCAGGGCGTGATCCCGGCGTTACGGGATCGAGCCCCACATCAGGCTCCTCTGCTATGAGCCTGCTTCTTCCTCTCCCATTCCCCCTGCTTGTGTTCCCTCTCTCGCTGGCTGTCTCTATCTCTGTCAAATAAATAAATAAAAATCTTTAAAAAAAAAAAAAGAAGTTGTGGTCCATATATACAATGGAATATTACTCAGCTATCAGAAAGAACGAGTTCTCAACATTTGCTACAACATGGACGGCACTGGAGGAGATAATGCTAAGTGAAATAAGTCAAGCAGAGAAAGACAACTATCATATGATTTCTCTCATCTATGGAACATAAGAACTAGGATGATCGGTAGGGGAAGAAAGGGATAAAGAAAGGGGGGGTAATCAGAAGGGGGAATGAAACATGAGAGACTATGGACTATGAGAAACAAACTGAGGACCTCAGAGGGGAGGGGGGTGGGGGAATGGGATAGACCCGTGATGGGTAGTAAGGAGGGCACGTATTGCATGGTGCACTGGGTGTTATACACAACTAATGAATCATCGAGCCTTACATGGGAAACCGGGGATGTACTGTATGGTGACTAACATAATATAATAAAAAATCATTAAAAAAAAAAAAAGAAGGTGACAGAATTAGGCATACAGTTCAGTGGAGGAAGGGGACTGCAGGCTAAGGAAACAAGTGCAAAAGTCCTGAGGAAGGGACGCCTGGGTGGCTCAGTCAATTAAGCATCCGCCTTCAGCTCAGGTCATGATCTCAGGGTCCTGGGACAGAGCCCTATGTTGGGATCTCTGCTCAGCGGGGAGCCCGCTTCTCCCTCTCCCTCTGCCTGCTGGTACACCCGCCTGTGCTCACTCTGTTAAATAAATAAATAAAATCTTAAAAAAAAAAGAGAGAGAGAAAGAAAGAAAGTCCTAAGGAAGAAAATGCCCAGTGTGTCAGAGGCACAGCCAGTGTGGCTATAACAGAGTAGTGGGGTCACAAGTCAGATACAACATCAGAGAAGTAATAAGGGTCTGGATGATGGAGGGCTCTATACGGCTATTGGAATTACTTGGGTTTTACCTAACACGATATGGGAGGTATTTGAAAGAGGGTGTTGTACATGACTGGATTTATGAGTTAACAGGATCACTCTGTTGTATTAAGAACATACCGAAATGAAATGGAAGCAGGGAGACCGGTTATGAGGATTTGCAATAATCAAGGCGAGAGTTCTCAAAGTTTGAACTAAAGAGGAAGCAATAGAGTTGAGAAGTGGATTGGGTTTTCCTCTCCACCTCATTATCAAATTCTGTACCATTTCTGAAAGGCATAACCAAGGAAAACAATTTTACAATAACCTTTATCTTCCAAAACAAAAGTCACTCCACTGCTTAAATGCAGGATCTTTTTACGCTCCCCATCATAAAAATCTTAGTCCTCCCTCAGGTATCCCTTCCCTAATTAAACAGCGCATGAATGGCCCAATGTCCAAATATCAATAGGACATTTATCGGCCAACAGTAATTCAGGCAAAAAGTCAAAGATTCAGAATATTTTTATAGAAGTCTTATAGGTAAGGATGAAGATGGCAAGCTCCCTGGGGCTGCTTCTGAGTTAAGATGAGGCTAAATGAAAGGAAGAGGCACTAGTATGCAATCACTACCCTGGTTTCCCTTAAAATCTAGCACACTTGAATCTCTTTCATCTCACTCAATCAATTATGGGGCTTGGATTTTTATCACTCCAGGAACCATAATGAAGGGTAACCTGCCATGTATTAGTCTAAACCTAGATGACAAATCACGTCAATAAAATCAGGGAAATATCAGAAATGGTATTAATGCCATAAACTAATTCAGATAATCTAATTCAACCAGCCTCTTACAAGAACACTAATACAAATTGCTCTGCTGGGTTATCTGGAGAAGAAAGAGAAAGAAAAAAAAAAAGGAAATGCTTCTCTTTTGATATGAGCTAGATGATCCATGTTTGGGATAGCTAGAACAGAAGGCAGGCTATAAGTCCCAGGCCAACACTAAAAATACTTTTTGAAAAAGGTCAAAAATTAGCAAACCATGGTCACATGTGGGCTCAGAGGATATTGTATTTGGCCCAACTAGTCATTTAAAATTCAGAGTTCTTGGGGCGCCTGGGTGGCGCAGTTGTTAAGCGTCTGCCTTCGGCTCAGGGCGTGATCCTGGCGTTATGGGATCGAGCCCCACATCAGGCTCCTCCACTATGAGCCTGCTTCTTCCTCTCCCACTCCCGCTGCTTGTGTTCCCTCTCTCTCTGGCTGTCTCTGTCTCTGTCAAATAAATAAATAAAATCTTAAAAAAAAAATTCAGCGTTCTCATTAAAAATATGGTCGTTGGCATCTCTTGAAATAATAGATTAAATAATATGAGTCATATTTCCATATGACAAAAATGATGAGACATTAGTCAATTTCCATCACTAAATTTAGATAGACAAGAAGCAGACCTACCTCAAATTCAGATTACAACTCAGCAATCTTGGTTTTACTCATGACTTCTCCATTAACTAGCATACCCTTAAGAAAATCAGTTAGCTGCTCTTGGTGCCAACTTCCCCATTTAAAAAAAAAACAACAAAAAACGCGCTGGGGCATCTGGCTAGCTCAGTTGGAACAGCATGCAACTCTTGATCTAAGGATTGTGAGTCTGAGCCCCACGGTAAACTTAAAAAAAAACCAAAAATTTTTAAAATATGGGCTTGGGGTATGCTTGGGTGGCTCATTCGATTAAGTGTGTGACTCTTGGTTTCTGCTCAGGTCCTGATCTCATGGGTTGTAAGATCGAGCCCTGCATCCAGCTCCTTGCTCAGCAGGGAGCCTGCTTGAGATTCTCCTCTCCCTCTCCCTGTGCCCCTCCCCCAGCTCTCTCTGTCTCAAATAAATGAATAAATCTTTTTTTAAAAAATGGACTTGGATACAAATCTCTCTCCCACCTCCTCTACGTTCCTACAAAGTACTAAGGAATCCAAAGACACACATCAAGGGATTACTCAAGAAATGGTGCCAGAGGTTACCTGCTTAGGGAAAAAAAAGCCAACCACGATCCAAACTTCATGTCATGTGCCAAAATAACTCCAGATGGGTAAGGGGATACATGGTAAAAATTCATAGCACAAAAATGAGAAGAAAATATATGCTTCAATGGTCTTGTCATCAGATGGTAAAGAATTTTATAAATTTAAAGAATATGGAAGAAATAGAAAAGGAAAATATTGGGAATCTTCTACACAAAAAAAGAGGGGTGCCTGAGTGGCTCAGCCAGTTAAGCTTCTGCCTTTGGCTCAGGTCATGATCTCAGGGTCCTGGGATCAAGTCCCGTATCCCGCTCCCTTCTCAGCGGGAGTCTTCTTTTCCCTTTCTCTCTGCAGCTCCCCCTGCTTGTGCTTTCTCTCTGTCAAATAAATAAATAAAATCTTTTTTTTTTTAAGGGAAACCAATATATTTAGAAATATTAACAAACATAAGAGGAGGCAAATGCAAAATGAGAAAAATACAACAAAAACAAATGGTTTATGTCCTACCCCCAATTTGACAGATCTGCCTCTCTCAGTCTGACAAAAGGGAAGGAGGGGTGTAAACTCTTAGTAGCTAGCGGGGAAATGTTTAAGTTCATAGACCTGATAACCACAAGACTTCTCCACTACCAAATTCGAGGGCTGTTGCTGACCACCTGAGTAACCAACCACCCGATAGCAGCCACCCTGTAACACATTAGACAACTCCAGGGGGTAGGCAGGACACAGGTTGTTACCCCAATTTTGTGGATGAGAAAACTGAGGCACAGAGAAGCTAAATGAGATTGCAAAGGCATAACAACTGATAAGGGTTAAAACCAACTTGGGAACCCAGCTGGGGTTCTGCCTCAGTTGACCCACCCACTTGTGAAATGAGGGAGTTGTTTTAGAACCCTGATTCTCCAAGTGCAGTGCTTCCACCAACGGCAGCAGCCTCCTGTGGGAACTTGCTGGAAATGCAAATTCTCAGATCACCCAGACCCTGGAATCCTGACCTCTGCTGTGGGGCCCAGCAATCTGTCCATTGTAGGGTCCAATGAGCCCTTCAGGTGATTCTTAGGCACACTTAGTTTGCAGAACCACTGGATTCCGTGATTTCTAAGGTCTCTCCCAACCTAAAACGTTTTCATTAATATCGGACCATTAAGCTCCAGGGCATTTTACACAAAACCATGCTGTCTTCTTGATCTGGAACCAAAAGTTAAAAAAAAAAAAAAAAAAAAAGGCAGCTTGACTGCAGTTCGTGTTAGTGGGAGGAAACACTCCTGCCCCTTGGTGGAATTTGTGCCTACTGTGTCAAAGCTACCTATTTTATTTAGGGCACGTGGCTGGCTCAGTGGGTAGCGCATAGAACTCTTGATCTCAGGGTTGTGAGTCTGAGCCCCTCGCTGGGAGAAGAGTTTACTTAAAAAAAAATAATAAAACTGCATTTAAAAAGAACTTCCTATCCTAAATCATTTGCATAGGACATACTGGTAATCAAGAACTAGCCTTTCTTCCTGGGGTCTGCATGGAGAGGGGAGCAATGAACCCCTCCTCACAAAAGCAAACTGGAGGCAAGGTGGAGGGCGGGGTGACAAAGAGACTGCCTGTCAATCACCCCTTCTCAGCAAATGAGCTTAGACCTAGAGGCCTCCAGGGCCAGCAGGAGAAACTTGCTGGAGGGAACAGCGGGTGGACCTTTCCTGAGCTTTTCCTCAACTTGTCCTGACTTTGGCCGGATGGAAATACCAGCTCGAGGCCCACAGGGAATCGCCTAGGCAGGGTTCTCCAGCAGTCGTGGCCATCATGCCAACCTCAGCCCAGCCTCCTCACCGCAGCGGCACGGCTGCAGCCACCTTCCTCGTTTGCCCTCACCCGTGTCCTCGCTTCCCAGCCATAGCTAGTGAGGAGGCACCTGGTGATGAAAGTGACCTAAAACCAGCTCCGGTTGCCCAACCGGAAGCAGCTGCTGTGAAGGATGGAGGGGGATGGGTAGGGAGGAGGGGCAAGGGTGCTGTCCCGGGACTGCTGAAGACGTGAACCCTTGTGCTGTGGAGGCAGCTCACCAAGGCCAAGAGGGGGGATCTGGCCACATGACACCAGAAAGACAGAATATGGTGCTGAGGGACTGTCCATCATCTCTCCCCAGCTGTGCCCTCCTGAGCCTCCGGTCTTCATTAGGGGATGGAGGGCACTTGACCAGTTTAGCCTCAACATAACGGTGGGGAACAAAAAGTCACTGAGATGGGAAAGCAAAGGACCCTCAGCTCTGCTCAGGAGGCTCTTATTTGCCAGGGAGGCTGTGGCGCTGGCATCACGAGGTGCAACAAGAATGGCCAGCCACCTCGTGACTGAGGGCCGGAAGGAAGAAATCAGCTGTAGAGAGGAGGCAAATGCCTCCAGCCTTCCCAAGAAAAATGTGATAGATTCAGTCGGAGCATGTGTAAACTTCTTTCAGGACTTGCCTAATGTTGTTAAGCAGTGACTTATTGCTGTCAGGAAACTCCAGATAGAACAGGCAAAAATGAGATCTTAACATCATAAAGCAATTCCTGGTACTGAGAGAAAATATGCCTGTCCCTATCAACCTCTGTTTGATAAGAGATACAAATCATCTTATGAGCCTTCAGAAAATGAAAATAAGTGGAAACCAGGTATTGTGGAGACAGTTAAGGAAATAAAAAAAGAAGACAAAACTTGAGAAAAAGTCTGAAAGTAAAGTCTACCCTAAAAAATTCTTTATTTTGGTGTGAAAGCTTTAAAGAATGAACCAGGTGAGAAGAAGAAGAAGAGGAAGAAGGATTAACCAGAAGTAGAAGAAGACCCTTAAAGCACACTCTACTTTGCAGAGTACAAGTAGCAGTGAGCCGGATATGCTATGTATCATTAAAGAACAGCCTAACATCCTCTGAATTGCTTAGAGCTTCATTTAAAATTTTTCTGTGTAGCTAAATAAGAAGCTCTATAAAGGTTTTAAAACCAGTGTTCTCTTCTTAGATTTCAATTGTCCCCCACTTTTGTGCCAGATACAGAATTCACGGTACTCCATGTACTTCGTAGCTTGGTTCTTGTGAAGTCCTTTTGTCGTAGCTATAAGAGCACAGCTGTAAAATATCAGAATAGTTAATGTAGACCAAGAGTGGTTTAGAAAAACCTTCCTGACAAACCAGCTGAAGTAGTTTTCAAGCCAGCTCACATGGCTTGTGCCTTCCTCCTTACACAGTGGAAATGTAGTCTCTTGTACTAACTAGTAAATGATGCCCTTTATACCTGACCAGAGCTGTGGTAAAGGATTCCAGTTAGACCATATTCAATAACTATTAGCTTGTTTAAGAATTTTTTTAAAAGAGATATATTTTCTTTTATTTTTTTAAGTAGGCTCAATGCTGGAGGCTTGAACTCTCGACCCTGAGATCAAGACCTGAGCTGAGATCAAGAGTCGGACGCTTAACCAACTGAGCTCCCCAGGTGTCTCTTGTTTGAGGATTTTTGTACGACTGTTAAATTAAAAGAAATTTAGTCACAGGCTGGTGATTAATCAATGAGGTGTTAATAAAGTCTTGTTTTCATTTTATACTTTGTCATGAAGTACATTTAAACTGTTAATAAAACAGTTTTTGAACCACTCTACCTACTAGGAATGCTATCTTTTCACTTTTTGGTAAGTTTGTATCAGACTATTTTGTGGAAGGGAGGCTAAAATATCCAGGGGGAAAAAGATGCTGTAGAGCAGTGGTTTTCCACGTGGGGCTCCCAGGGTGATGCTCTAGGGCTGTATTTTCTCACAAGACAACAAGAGAAGGAGACCTTCACCTAAGGGAAAACCAACCTGAATCCACTGGCTGGAAAATGTCGCAGGTCAACTGAATAGGTCAGCAAGGACTGGGCTGGGAGGAGACTGGAGCTCACAGGATCCCGAACCACGTACCGATCTGAGGGTAATGATGAGGTGGTGGTAGTGGAGAAAAGAGTAAGGCACAAAGCTAGTTGCAGAAGAATACAAATACTGTGATGCCACTTATATACAATTTTGTAATGTGCAAAAAATACTGCATACTTTGGGATAAAAGTGTGTATTTAACAACATATTTCATCCCAGTAAATGAAGGCAAAGAAAAAGTGTGCATGGGCATTTAATACTAAATTCATGAGACTGGTTAATACGTGAGAAAAAGATGTGCAGAGCTTCAACTCCATTTCCACTGCTTTATTTCTAAAGCTAGAGAGCGCTTACATGGGCCCTGAGGAAGTTCACATTAGTATTGCTATAGTTTTATGTGTGACTTTAAGTAGTAAATGGGCCTAATCTCTAGAATCTACATGGGAAAGTGGGTGAAAGGGTGGTTGATCAGAGAAAGGAAGGTGGCCCATGAGTTTGGTGAGGAGGTCTTGTTTCTGCGTTCAGTAAAGGTTACTCAGATACCTTCTCTGGATGGCATTAATAACTTTCTCTTCCCTATGTTACAATAGTATACTTAATCATCTGCTTTACATCAGCGTCCCTAAACTGTGAGCTTCTCACTGGTTGGAACTTCAAAGGGTCTTATTCATGTTCTGTCTTAAAGTACCAAGTACCTCCAGAGAGAATTTAGTCCTAGGCAAAGCTATAAAAATGGGACATTTGCTTCTCTGCTTCCTTTGCCTCTTTTTCCAATGTCTTTCATTCTCAGGCAGTGACCTCTGTCCTCCAATCTCACCACTACCTTTAAGCACCTAAAATCAGGAATTACCCACTGTCATTCTCCATACAGAACTCCCTTCCCTGGGAGCACCCCAGGCTCCAGATGTTTTCTTCATTCCTCTACTCCTTGCCTCCTCTGAGAACTTCTATTCTACTTCCTCTGGACCCTGCCTTGAATAGTGTTTGGTTAACGATACTGTCAGATAGGTTGTGATACCATTTTTTAAAAAAGATTTTATTTATTTATTTGACAGAGAGTGAGACAGTGAGAGGGAACACAAGCAGGGGGAGTGGGAGAGGGAGAAGCAGGCTTCCCGCTGGGCAAGGAGCCTGACTCGGGGCTTGATAGCCCAAGGCAGAGGCTTAACAACTGAGCCACCCAGGCGCCCCTGTGATACCATTTTAACGTACAATGTATTTGTCTCTGAAAGGGCCTATGAAATGGTGCCAAGATGGGGAATTTCAAACCCTGTGGGAAAGCAGGGGAAGAAAATTTTGGAAGATTTTATCTTATACCATGTAAAGAGACAGCAAGTTGACTTCTGAGCATGTGACCTCTCTGACTTCCAAAGCTGTAATTTAGTGTGAGTTAACCACAAAGCAAACAAACTTTAACAATGGTGTAATCCCCTGCAATCTTACACATGCTTTTAACTGTTAAATTAAGACATTTTCCCTATAAAGTTGCCTGCTCAATCTAGTTATACCCTCTGGCGATATGAGATATATTGGCATCTAGGAAAATTACCAACACTTTACAGAAATTCCAGGCCCAATTTTAATCTAACCTATTGGGGGCTCACCCAATTCATAAATGTAATCCTGCAACCCAGTAGCATTTGGTTTTGTACCTTGTATAGTTAACCAATACAGAGAAAGCAAGTTGCTTATGCAATAGTTCCCCCTCTGTGTAGGGTACATTCCAAGTCCTCCAATGGCTGCCTGAAACCACAGAGAATACCAAGCCCTACATATACTATGCTTTTTCCTATACATACATACGTACGGTAAAGTTTAACTTCTAAATTAGGCAAAATAAGAGATTAGCAACAATAGCTAATAATAAAATAGAACAATTATAACAATACTGTAATAGTTATGTGAACGTAGTCTGCTCTGTCTCAAAATATCTTAACATCCTATACTCACCCTTCTTCTTGTAATGATGGGAGATGATAAAATGCCTACCTGATGAGATGAAGTGAGGGGAATGACATAGGCATTGCAACATAACATTAGGCTACTATCCACCTGACATATCAAAAGAATCATCTGCTTCTGGACTGCACTTGACCGTGGGTAGCTGAAACCGTGGACAAGTGGGGACTAGCGTAGTCATTAATAAATGTTTGAGTATTTGCTATGTTCCAGGCATTGTTCTAGGTGTTTGGGAGACATAGTGACGAAAACAGACAATAAACCCTGCCTTTGTGGTGGGGGTGCAACAGGGGGTAATGGGGATACGGATTATAACAACAAAGGTAAAAAGTAATTAAATGGGAAAAGTTCTAAGCTATGAAAAATAGAACAGGGTAGGGATATGACAGTGACTGGGGTGGCAGTGGATGACAGCTTTACTTAGGGTGGTCAGGGAGGATCCCCTGTGAGTGCTCTTTGACTAAAACCTGAATTTGAAGAAGGAGGCAACCATGAGATAACCTGGGAGAAAAATTCCCACGAAAATGACTAAGATCATAAAAATGGAGGGGGGATCAGCAGGCATGTATTTCTAGTAATTTCTTCTATCCAGAGAGCAAGCATTTACTGGTTGAAGGTGGACAAGAAGACTAACACAATATTCTGCTTCCTCTGAAATAACTGCATGCTTAGAAAGTGAGGAAACTTTGACAAACCTCACTAATAACCCTTAATTCTGATAACGCTCATTGTATATTATCACATTGAACATTCACAAAAATCCTGTGGGATGGTAACTATTACCTTCAAGAAATGAAAGTGAGAACCAGAGAGACAATGTACCCTACGCCACACAGCTGTTAATAATAGAGGAACAGGAAAGTTTCTTAACATGATAAAGAACATCTATTTGCAATCAACAGCCAACCTCCTATTTAAGGGTAGGGTAGGGGAGTGGAAATCTTTAGTCAAAGAGGAGAGTTAAGAATTATAGTTTCTTACCAACCTGAAAAAATTAAACTAAACTATATACCAAACATTAGCATGATAATTTCTGGGTAAGGACATTATTTTATTATTTTATTTTCTTAAATCAGGCTCTGCCCCTTACTGACTGTATATCCTTGGAAAGTTGCTAAACCTCTACATGTTTTGGTTTCCTAATTTGCAAAAGATGGATAATAGTAGTCACATCACAGGTTTGTTGCATGGAGTAAATAAGATAATCTATGCAGTGCTTAAAACAGTGCCCGACCTATAATGAGCACTTAATAAATGCTAGTGATTATCATTACCGCAATATAATTTTAATTTGCATTGAGTTTGAGCATATGTCCATATGCTCAAAAGTCATTTGTCCATATGTTTAAAAATCATTTGTATTTATCTATGATTTATCTATCCATGTCCTTTGCTCAGTTATCTATGGTCTTATTATCTTATAATTTTTTAAATGATTTTATTTATTTGTCAAAGAGACAGCAAGAGAGAGCGAGAGAGAGAACACAAGCAGGGGGAGTGGCAGAGGCAAAGGGAAAAGTAGGCTCTCTGTCGAGCAGGGAGTCCGATGTGGGCAGAAGCTGAAGGCAGACGCTTAACCGACTGATCCACCCAGGTGTCCCTATTATCTTATAATTTATATGAGCAAGATATGTGTGATTTTTAAAATATTTTATTTATTTATTTTAGAGAGAGATTGTGTGCAAGCAGGGGGAGGAGCAGAGGGGAAGTGAGAGGGAAAAGGAGAGAATCCCAAGCAGACTCCACGATGAGTGTGGAGCCTGATGCAGGGCTCGATCTCATGCCCCTGAGATCATGACCTGAGCTGAAGCCAAGAGTCAGACACTCAACCAACTGAGCCACCCAGGCGCCCCAAGATATGTGTGATTTTTGCTTCCTTGTTTTGGCTTATCTGTTTTTTTTAATCTATTGTACAAAGAATATGTATTATTTTTATAAAGAGAACAAGTGTGGACACTAAAACTTGCTGGAAAGACTTTAAGGGTCTTAGCAGACCTTTCCTTGGCTCTACTTGTTCCTAAACGCACCACAAATTATTCTGCTAATTCTGCTACCATCTCAGTGATTGTTTGAGAAGCAAAGACTTCCTTTTCAGGACAAAGGGCAAACTCCTTCCTGAAGCATTCATGGCCTCCACTTGGCTTTTTTTTTTTTTTTTTCAACTGAGAGAGGGAGAGTCTGAGCAGGGGGAGGGGCAGAGGGAGAGGGAGAGGGAGAGAGAATCTCAAGCAGACTGTGTGCTCAGCTTGGAAGCCTGATGTGGGGCTCAATCCCATGACCTGGAGATCATGACCTGAGCCAAAACCAAGAGTCGAATGCTCAACTGACTGAGCCACCCAGCCCCACCCCCTCTCCCGCATCTTAGCTTTAAAGGCCCATCTGCCATTCTGCCCAATGCTCCAGCCATGTCATTCCCTGGATAGGTACACACCCACATATGCAGCTATCTGCCACTGCTCATGCTGTTTCTTTTACCTCCACTAACCTCCCTCCCACCCACCTTTAGTGCCAGTTGAACTCCTAGTTTTAGGACCCACCTGAAATGACTTCTCTTGAGCACCTTCCCAGGCACCAACCCACGTCCTTCACCTTTCTCCCCCGCCAGCTAATCATTTTCTCTCCCATGCTCCCACTTCATGCCAATCCCTGTTATAGCATTTGACACCCTGTGTAATCATTACCCAAGTATCTGTCTAACCCTCTAGACCATGAACTAGGACAAGCCATGGGTCTTAGGTACCTGTGAATCCCCAACCCCTAACATCATTCCCGGTAGATAGTAGGTACTTAATACTCGCTCAGTGAAGGATTGAATAACTAGGGTCTGGAGTGTTTGTCCTGCAGCTTTAAGTGGACAGCCCAGCTTTTCACAACCTGGGAAGACACCTATATGGTTTTTGTTTTGTGTTGTTTTTGTTTCCAAGTAACATGCTGTCTTCTCCAGAAGTGAATAGTGATGATACTGTTGAAAGTTTTGAAAAAAGAATAGATGGAGAGAGGAAGGAGGTAAAGAAAGCAGAAATACTCTGATTTCATATGAAAAACCATCTACCCGGGAGCTTTGTTTTGCTAAGGAAGAGCGGGAGCGGGCCCTGGTCAGAGCCTGTGGTAGGAAATGGGAGTGTCCGATTGGGCACCTTCCTCACCTCGGGGCTTCGGTCACGTGGAAGGTCATCGAGGTCTCCTCCCTGGCCAGGAGTAACATCTGTTTCCTTTCCATACCCCAAGGCTCAGACTCTTCTTATAGCCAAGGACCCTCCGAGGTCGTGAGTGCATTTAACCAGGGCCATGTGGAGACCATGTCCTGCCTTTACTGTCCTTCTCAGTCAGGGCCTGACGCCCATCTTTGGAATCCAAGTCCTCCCTCCTCCACCTCCTCCACCAATTGTGAGGCCTCCTTACTCACTTGGCTGAGTCAATATACAATATACAAGAGTGTAAAGATGGAAATGTTTTACACCTAAGACCAAAGGAACATACCTGTAGTTGAACAAGTTGGGTCTATTACTCATTGCAGTGATGAAGAACACATCCCAGGGTGAACCATGTGGTGACTCTGTAAGAGGCATAAGAACCTATTACAAGAATTGGGTTTGGGTTGGATTATTTTGGGAAGTTTTGAAGGAAACAGGGGTTTGCTCCAGAGTAGATGCTATTATAAAGTAGCGACAGTTTTATGATGGGTATTTCAAAAAATCTTATCTATAGGGAAGGGAGACTAGAATCAGGATAAAATCATAATTAGTAAAGAAGTGGTAGACACTCATTTTAGCCAAGAGAGGAAGATGTTTAGTATTTTGTGACCTTGTTTTTGTCCCTGCTTAAATAAAATTACAGAGTGGCCTTGTTTTGTCTCCTTTCATCATGGTCACTGAGTGACCTTGTCTGATGTTGGTGTTCTATGACATCGTTTATGTCCAGTAGGAGAACAAAAAGGCCTAGCATGGGTACCAGTCCATTTCTGAATGTCAGGGGCTGCTCTTTTTTTTTTTTTTTTCCTTTCAACATGCAGTCCTTTCTCCCAGCTAGACTGTGATATGCCACCAGAGATGATGGCCCTTGTTTCTCCATCCTTGGTAAGGTCTTACAAGAGACATTGTATGTAGATGTTTAGTAAATACTTGCTGATTGACTAAAGGTCAGGAGTGCTGGTCTGGAACTTTCAGAGAGCCTCAACTCATGGCCATTTACTTTGTGCCTGGTTAATTAACCTTCTGTCGTCGAGTTTCTCCTGAAGCTGCGTATATAAGTAGGCCTATTTCAACTTCAGATTAAAGGTCAGGAGACTGATTTTAGTCCTGGTTCCTCCATTAAGTTCCATGACCTTGGGGGAGCTAGTTAGCTGCTCTAGGCCTTAGTTTCCACATTTAAAAAAGAATGGACTTAACTTCAATATCTAAAGGCCTTTCCAGCTCTGAAATTTTGGAAGAATATGCATTTTCTCCTGCGTCTCTTCTACCTTTATGGAAAGTACTAAAGGATACGTGGCCACACATCATTATAGAGGGGAGTAATTACTCAACAAATGGTGCTATAGGTGAGCTGTTTAAAATTAAAGATAACTGATATTTTAATCTTATACTATGTGTCAGTATTAATTTCAAATGGATTAAGGAGTTAAATGTAAACATTAAGGAGACCTCTAAAAGGAAGAAAATATAAAATTTATCTCTGGATGAGAAAAGATTTGCAAATTTATAATGATGGTAAAACCATGAAAATAATATTATTAGATTTTGTAACATAAAAACGAAAAACTACATACTTAGAAATATTAACCAACTTAGAAGACAAAATCAAACTAAGAACATATTTTCAACAAATGGTTAATATCCTAAATATAATCCCATCTCATTCCATCTACCTATTTCACTCAGATCTTGACTAAAGTCAGGGTATGAACTCAGCCAGGGAGGGAGTGTGTAAGTCCATTACCTGGGAACAATGGATTCCTCCAAAACCAAATTAGATGATTCTCTCTGAAGGCCTGAGAGACTACTTAATAGCTTCTCTCCAACAGTTCAAGAATGGAAAGATTATTATTGATATAATAATACCTTATGTGTATATAAATTGTCACAGTATGAAAAAGAGCATTTACCCCATTATCTTGTTTGATTCTTAGAGCAACATTGTAAGATAGCTAGGTAATTATTACTCTACCTTCACAAATGAGAAACTGAGGCATAGAAATGATTAGTAACTTTCCCACAATCACATCAGTGGCTAAATGTTTAAACCAACTCTAGACCTCAGATTGGGATTCCACCTCAGTTTTGCTCTCTTTATAGTGAGGATTACAAATTAGAGATTTTCTACATTGCCCTCCAGATTTAAACCAATGACTTTTGATAGCACTGTGCTCTATTATGGAGGTGGGACCAGTGGAAAAAGAAAAACATTAAAATTTTGTTGGGTTGATGAAAGGAAAACATCCCTCCTCACCTTGACGGGATTTATTGGTATTAAATACCTAAATATTTTTTGCTATGTTTTTTTCAAAAGACATTTTTAGTATTATAAAACTTTTTTTTAATAGAATGAGTATAAAATAGCAGTTAATTTCTGCATAATTTTCAGAATTACTTATACTTGAGGTCTTAAGTAGATTTTGAAGTCAATAAAAAATTTTGGACTGTTGCCTCAAAAACATCCTAGGAAGCTTGCTCTTTTAAAGTCTGTCAGGCTTATTAGCTCTTAGGAGATAACCTGATCCTTTAAAAGAAGTATCTCTTTTTTGCTCATTCTTTGAAGGCTTAAATTTGTCAGGGTTCATTATATACCTTCTAACTCCTCTCATCTACCACTTTTTCAACACTCAGTTCTGACTGCACCCATGTCAATTTTGTCTATTCTTTTCCAAGTAGCTTTAACCATCTTAAACTATCCAACCTCTCTCTCTCTTCTTGGGAGATATTTACTACTGCTGAAGTCTGAGCTATCCACCATTTTTATGACCCTGTCCCTACTTGCATTAACCATTACCAGGTAGAAATTGGGGAACACCTTGCAATTCACATGGCCCAAGGTGTCTCCATATTGGACTACTATACTTTTTCAGACACTGGTAAAATTAAAGGGACAGGAGTTGTGTGGACCTGAGAGTCATGGAGGACCCTGAGGCCTAGAAGAACAGGGAGGTAACCATGAGCAACCCTAGAACCTAAGGGCCTTGGTCCCTCATTGGAGGCTGAGCATGTCAATCCTTGCTTCTGGACAAATGAGCCTGGAGGTCAAGCAGAGGGGCCGTGGCCCATTGTTGACGCTTCTGGCCCCGCCCTCCGTCACTGACCTAGGGGGACGTTTTCAGCCCCTGTTCACTGTCACCTGAGGGGGGGCCTGGGTGGGCCACTTGTGACACCCACCCCCTTCCCTGCCCCTCGCGGGCCTCCTCAGGCACAGCCAAAGACTGTCGTCCCCTCCGTGGTCGGCTCCTCGCAGCCCCCCACCCCGTCCACCTCACGTCGGGCCCCGCTGTCCACGGCCTCGGGTCAGCGGCAGCCCCCTCGGTGGCCACCATCTTTGCCGTTGGCGTCGTCCTGTCGTCGCCCCAGTGAGGTACTTCTTGCTGCCATGTCTGCCTCCGGGGATCCAGGCCAGGCCCCAGGTGGCCAGGAGAGCCCCGTGAGCGCGTCGGGGGCGTGGGCCCCAGAGGCTGAAGGTGGCAACGGGGTGGCCTTCGAGTCCGGGCTCCCCCGGATTGAGGTGGCCGGAGTGGTGGAGCCCGTGGGAGGCCTCTGGGAAGGGTTGGTCGAGTCAGGGCCCCCTGAAATGGAGGTGGCCCTCGAGTCCGGGCCCCCCGAAATGGAGGTGGCCCTCGAGTCCAGGCCCCCCCTGATGGAGGTGACCCTCGAGTCCAGGCCCCCCGAAATGGAGGTGGCCCTTGAGTCCGGGCCCCCCCAGATGGAGGTGGCCCTCGAGTCCGGGCCCCCCCAGATGGAGGTGGCCGAGTCCGGGCCCCCCCGGATGGAGGTGGCCCTCGAGTTCGGGCTCCCCCGAATTGAGGTGATCAGAGTCGCGGGGCCCCCCCGGATTGAGGTGGCCTTCGAGTCCGGGATCCCCCGCATCGAGGTGGCCGAAGTGGCGGGGCCCGTGAGAGCCCTCGGGGAGGCTGCGGTGGGTCTGGGTCTGTCCCGCGGCCCCGAGGGCGGGAGCGCCGAGGCCGAGGATGACGACTCGGACTTCGGGCCAGCGGAGGAGGACGACGAGGAGCAGCTGGAGGAGGGCCTGGACATCCTAGTGGATGCCCACCAGTTCCCCATGGTGGGCTTCCGCTTCATGTTCCTGGACTTGGTACACTCGCTGCTACACCGCATTTACTACAACAACCACATCCTTGTGCGGCCCGGCCGCGGCGGCGTGATGGTCCGGCCCGGGGCCCGATCGCCCGACGCCCCCAGCTGGCACCCCGCGCCCCCCGCAGCCCCGCCGGCGCGGGTAGCGCCGGCCCCGGCCCCCGAGTCCGAGGGCTCATCGGAGGAGGAGGCCGCCTGGGAGACCGCAGAGGAGCCGGACGAGGAGCCTGAGGAGGGGCCGGCGACCCCCAAGGGTGAGGAGGGACCGGCCTGCCCGAGGGGCGGGGGCTGCGGGCGGCCCGGGACGCGGAAGCCGGGGTCGGGGTTCCCCCAAACCCAAGGCCGAGGGCCCGAGAGGGAGCCCCATTCCCTAGGGATCTACGGCTTTGCAAGGAAGCCTGCGGCCCTCGGGCAGCCTCGGCTAAGACGGCTGAGGGCCGCGAGGCAGCACGCGAGCCGCAGGTGATTGTCCGCGCAGGGGGTCTGGCGGGAGGGGCGGGGTGGGGGCGGGGCCTGAAGGGAAGGAGCGAGCCAATGGCACACCTCGTTCGTGGGCGGGGCTTTTAAAATGTCAAGAGTCACACAGTTCATGCCCGATCATTACGAACTGACAGGGGAGTGTCCAGTACAAGTGAAATATTCAGGGGTTGGGGAACTAATGAGCTTCACCATAGAATGTGTCGTTGAGGCACAACATTTTTGCGAGAAATTTCTGACAAAAACTTACAGAAGGCAGCAGACCCTGATGCTTCTGATCCCTTCTTCTCGGAAGGGCCAGAAATAGTCAGCAGCACAGGGCGGCAGGGTGACTGGAAAGGATGTCACCGTGAAAGTAAGTGATCAAGCAGCAGAACGGTGAGGGCCATGGAGGGGCTGCATCAACCAGTAGGAAGCTTCCCACCATTTCTTTTCGGAGTTACTTCTATCCTCCTGCTTCTGCGGGTAGAGTACTAGATGTCACTATTCATTATGCAGCGGGATGGTTTTTCCTGTGAATGTCTGCTCCAAAGTCTGTATTATCCTTTACCAAAGGAACAACTAAATATCAGTGTGAGAAGTCTGACAAAGAGGCCCAACACTCCGACAGGGAGGAGGAAAAAGATAAGTTCAACAAAAAGCAAGAAGGACCCGACTAAAAAGGGTCTGTGCCAACAGAGAAGAGGCCGGGAAAATCCAGGTATCCGTATAGCTTTGCACATCACCCCACCATTCCTGGCATTTACCTGTTACTGGCAGTCTTTTTTTTTTTCCCCAATTCTCCCAGTAAATTAAGAAGTTTGTTTAAACTTCATTTAAAAATTCAGTTGTACCTGCTTAGAACATTAGTAGAATACTCATGTACCTAGTAATAGAAAATACAGTATATTCTGAAATGTATTCCATGGTTGCTCATTCGTTCTTGTGAGGTCTTTTGTCCTCTACCTGGAAGACTACTAACAAGCGGGAAATGTGTCAGTAACTGAGACCAATATTTGTTTAGAGAACAGTTACCAGAAGCAGCAGCGAAAGTGGCTGGGCTGTGCACTAGTTGGACATTCATTACTTGGCCGTGGACATGTACCCCCTTGTACTAACCAGGAGAGACAATGCCTTTGCAAAGGTGATTACATACAAATAGCAAAAGGTCAAGAATTTCAAGTAGGACCACACCTAATGTTTAATACCTAAATATTCAGGTATACATTTTTGTATTTTATGTGACGGTCCAAAGAAACTTAGAGTATGGTTATCACTTATCACTGAATTGGTAATTAAGTCTTGAGGTATATCTTGTCTTTGAATATATTGAAATGATTACCTTTTTTTTTTTTTGCATTTCACAGCTGTGTATTTCATAATCACAGGCTCACTCTCGTATGGTAGATAGGGAAACCGAGGGTCTGGGAGAGTAAGGGAGTATCGTTTGTGGAATGAGTAGAGGCTTTTAAGGTGAAGAGATTTCCATAAATTCCAGAATGGCCTCTCAAGGTGGGGCGGGGAAGCATTGATGGTGTTAGGCAAGAGGGAGACAAGGTTGGTCTGATCACAGAATTGAAGCCATGGATTGCACGAGCACCCTGCACACAAGGGCACAGGTCACCAGAGGAGCGTGTGTCGTCCTCTGCTGCTGAGATCAGCACGCAAACGCAGCACATGGACACAGGGCTATTTTCATAGGCTTAGAAAGTCACTGGTGCTGGTTAATGCTGCATAATAACAGTTCATTTTCTCTCACTTCATCCTGCAGTTGGCCCAAAAGGAAGAAGATGAAGAAAGAAGAAAGAATCTGTTGTTCATAGTTTTTAGGTTTTTCAGTTTTTAGAAGCCCATGGGAATTTCAATAACACTGATGTCATTCCAAAGTGCCTCACCCAAAAAGTGATATCCAATGAAATAGGACTCCTCTCTTACATTCGATAGATATATTTGACAGCATTTGTTCTAGTTAAAAATAAGTTTGTTTTAAATTAATACACTGGAATGTAGGCAGATTTTACTTAAAGTATCTTGACTCAAATCTCTCTTTTTCCTCTTTGTTTTGGCCCACTGTACCTTCATTGAAAGGTATCACTTTCCATCATTTGGTGAGCCTGTTTCAAATTTTTCTATTACAGCCCCAAATAAGATAAAATGTCAAGTTTAAAACAATTTTTGTGAGGAGAGAGATCTGTAGGTCAAGTCTTTAGAGCTACACTGCTCACTCCATTAGTAACTGAAATGTGGCTAGTCTCATTTGATATGTGCTGTTAAGTATAGAAATGTTACACGAACTCACTGGTAATTTCATATGGATTACATGGTGAAACAATAATATATGGAGTTAAAATATACTATTAAAATTAATTTTCCCCATTTCTTTGTACTTTTTTTAAAAGATTTTATTTATTTATTTGAGGGGGGGCGAGGAGCAGAGGGAGAGGGACAATCGGGGTTCGGTCCCATAACCCTGAGATCATGACCTGAGCCGAAATCAAGAGTCAGATGCTTAACTGTCTGAGCCACCCAGGCACCCCTCTTTTTACTTTTTGATGTGGCTACTAGAAAACTTAATACATGTGACTTGCATTACATGTCTATTAGACAGTGCTGCTCTACAGTATGGTTTTGCTTTGTTTTGTTTTAAGATTTTATTTATTTATTTGAGAGAGAACCCCGAGCAGGGGGAGGGCCAGAGGGAGAAGCAGGCTCCCCGCTGAGCAGGACCCTGGGATCATGACCTGAGCCAAAGGCAGACATTTAACCTACTGAGCCCCCCAGGCGCCCCAGAGCATGGTTTTGAACGAAACCTCCTGGATGGCTCAGCTGGCCTGGAGGCCAGATGGTGCTGCTGAGCCTGGGCCCAGACACTGATGTAGAGCAGTGGTTCTCGAAGTTTGGTCCCCACAACAGCATCATCAGCATCACCCAGGAATTCTTAGGCTCTACCCAAGACCTACTGAATCAGACACTGTGAGGGTGAGCCCAGCACTCTGTGTTTGCCTAAGCCCTTCGGGGATGCTGACGCAGCCGAGGTCTCGGAAGCACTGGGTAAGAGCCACAGGGGAAGAAGCGGAGACTCACCTCTGGTAGAACCAGCCTTCATTCACTGGCTTGGGACTTACAGGGAAACCGAACAGGATGGCAACGGCTGGCGTGGGGAGGAGGCCAGAACTCACACGGGGCTGAGACACAGAGGGGCTCAGATGGACTGATGGCAGCAGAAAGCTGCATAAGGGAAAGAGCTGCTTCCAGAAGGATACAAACACGATACCATGTGTATGAAGTCTAAAATACATGCAAAATGATCACCATGTATTGACTGTAGATACAGACGCCGGGGGTAAGAAGCATGCACAGGAGAGACGCATACAAATGTAGTACGTGGGACGGCATGTGCGGGGAAAGGTAGACAACTCATTTAGGATGGCGGCTACTTCTCGGGGAAACAAAGGGACGTGTTCCCATTGGGGAGGGCTCCCCAGTGGCTTCAACTCGATTACATTTCTTAAGCTGGGTACATAGGTGTTGATAGAGTATTCTATTCTGTAGAGATCTGAAATATTTCATGATAATGAAAATAAAAGAAGAAAAGGAGAGAATGCACTTAATTTCTGGAATCTGTTTCAGGAAAAAAAAGATGAAGTCATAGTTGACCCAAATACAGGATCAGAGAAGGGGAAGGGCCCAGGGGTTTGAGACAAGAGGGCTTCATTTCTGCATTTCATTAAGGCTTCCTGGGTGCCCCCCTGGTGGCATGAGATACCATCTCTCATGTTCTGTGCTAGCACAACTCCTATTCTCATGTATATAATCTAACACATATATATTCCCCCTATTCCACCAACACCAATCCTTGGGCTGAACCTCTGAATGGTTGTGATTCAAGGGCCTTCAAACTGGTTCCGGGTTGCTAGTGTTTATGCTGTGCTAGTGGTAGTAGACTCCTGCTCAAAGATCCAAGCAAGAGGGACCTGTGTCCTGAGCTGTGTCCCCGGCTCTGGTCCTCTTCCGGCCCCGCCCCTCATTACAGGACCAGGATCCCAGTCCATGGGAAGAAGGGGTGTATCCCTCCTAGCCCATGCTCCAGGTCCCTGGCCCCCTGGAACCATCCCAAGCCCGTCACCAGGGCCTATGTGCTCCTCTTGGAGCTGTCCTTGGGAGGGCTGACTGCGCTGCCATGTAGTGTGTGCTCCCAGGCCTAGGGGGAGGGGGCCTGGTCTAGGAGACGGGGTGGGTGTGGGAGCAGCTCTTCCTACACCATCCGAGAGGACTTAAAGTTTGAGTCTGAGAATTCGAAATCCTTTCAGGTCATTATGAAGGTACATGTGTCGTGGAAAGAGATAAATAATTCAATAAAACATGCTGTATTTGGTGATTTAAACATTTGAAATATTTAGACATAGGGTATGTGGATCCCCAACCAAACTCTTTTTCTGACCCCTGCAAATGTGACAAACGTTACAGGAAGTCCAGGTTAAATATCTAATCTGTCACTCCTTTCCCTTCTTCACTCCATGTTACACTTTGTTACCTGAGCACAACGGGGCCCTTTCCTTTTGATAATGGCATGTTCCAGTAGCCCATCTTGCTGTGGGGACTCAGATATAGCCCCTGGGCCAGGCTGGAGTAAGACCACCATCTTGCCCCCTGTACTCACCCCCATCTGCATTCTCTCTCCCACTCATCTCTCTGCTCTCCAGGTGTTTATACACATAAAAGCCTCCTCTTCAACATAACTTTCTCCCCCATACAAACACCTACCTAGAAGCCATCAGCTAGGTTAGGCACACCTGTGTGGAGGCCCTTTCTGCCCTGCACGATCTTTTTTAAAAGTTTATTTATTTATTTATTTATTTATTTATTTATTTATTTATTTATTTTTAGTAATCTCTATATCCAACATGGGGCTCAAACTCACAACCCTGAGACCAAACTTCGCATGCTCTTCTGACTGAGAAAGCCAGGCGCCCCTGCCCTGCACAATCTCTTAAGATCATTTTGCTTCTCTGACAACCCTCAGGTCTGAGCCGTCAATATCCTATTTGACTTCCCTCCCTATGTGACAGACCAGACAAACTACAGAACAGGTTCCGTTGTATTTGCTTTTCATATAGCAAAGATCAAAGGAAATGAATACTCGTAAGAATGTGCCTCTGAGCATTAAAAAATAACCTCTTCATTTAAAAACACAGTTGTTAGCTGTGTGAAAAAATTATTAATGTAGAGCCCTGAGAGTAAGAATAACGTGAGAGAGGTCCACACTGAGGAAAGAGAGAAGGGAGGTATAACAGCTGACCTACCAGGATCACCTGGGTAAAGGCCATCTACCTAAATAAACTGTTCACTATCAGAATAAAAAGGAAAGAAATTCCATGCAGTCAAAAACCTAGCATTACCAAAAAGGCAAAGACATGGTATCAGGAACAATAGATGCTTTATAGAGAAAATGCAAAATCCAGCATCTGGCTGTATAATGTCACAGTATACCATCCCTAGCACAACCAAGCAGACATTGATTTTTCGCAGCCAAACCACTCAGAACTTAAAAGGCACAGTTATGTTTAGGCCTCCATTTCTGTTTAAGCAAAGTAGCCCCGAGGTGAAAGAGGCAGACACAGTGGATGTGTGAAGACACTTCTGGGTGTCCTAATAAAATGAGCGAGGTACTGTCATGGGATCCAAAGGGGGCTCTCAATGTTTGGTGGTGTTTGGGGTATAGAATAAAGGGAACGACTTGAAGAAGAAAATTTAACTTCCAGTGAACCTAGACAAAAATCCAGGGTGGTTTCTGCCTCAGAAAGCCAGACTATTAACCAACTGACTCTTAAGGTAAAGATGTCTACATCTGTACTCCTCTGCCTGGAAGTTCTTAATGGAGGTGATGCTACAAAAGAAAAAGAGTGCGTGACACGATGGGAAGGGAGGAGTCCAAAATTGCTGGGCTACATGCACGACCCTTCCCCTCACAGCTGACCATCCCTCTCATCCTGACTCCTCCTCTCCCATTCCTACTTTTGGCCTCCCCTCCTCTCTGTGGCTAGGGGTGAGTGGTTTGCTCAGGAGGTGGGGGCTGTCCAGCCTAGCAATTTATTTTTTTAAAGTTTTCATTCAAATTCCAGTATAGTTAACATACAGTGTAATATTAGTTTCAGGTATACAATATAGTGATTCAACAATTCTATACATTACTTAGTACTTATTATGATGAGTATACTCTTTAATCTCCATCACCTATTTCACACATCTCCCCACCCACCTCCCCTCTGGTTACCATCAGTTTGTTCTCTAGAGTTACGAGTCCATCAGTTTGCCTCTCTCTTTTTTCCCTTTGCTCGTTTGTTTTGTTTCTTAAATTCCACATATGAGTGAGATCATATGGTATTTGTCTTTCTCTGACTGATTTTGCTTAGCATAATATTCTCTAGCTCCATCCAGGTCATTGCAAAAGGCAAGATTTCATTTTTTTCTTGGCTGAATAATATTCCATTGTGTGTGTGTATGTATGTATGTGTGTGTACAAATGAGGGCAGGGAGATACTGCTTTAATCACTTAAAGCTTCCAGTTAACAGAAAGTTAATTGTTCTATGTCAATATATTCTATGGCTTTGGGATTTTGCCTAAAGCCTTATGAACCAGAGGATATTGAGGGGAAAGGACTAGAAACTTGGTTACATGGAGTTCTCCACCTTAAGGTTGGAGCCAGGGGCTAAGACAGATCTCTAGTGGCCCAACTTCCTTCGTGGTGGTGACCTTACTCTCTGCCTGATTGAAAGTACAGTTTTTGGCATCTTTAAAACATTGAATTTCATCAGGTCTTAAGTGCTTTAACAATAGGATACGTATGACACGCAGGACATTTCTGGGCCACTGGAAAGGGTCAACGTGACATTGGGGCAAGAGGCCAAACGCTAGTGGACTAACATCAGAATACGATAATCCCCAAGAAAGATTCTGCCTTATAGGAAGGTGCTCATTGCTGCCAGACCTGGAACAGGTTAACATGGGGCAAGTGCAGAGAGCTCTGTATAATAGCTCTGTGTGTTACTATTACCCAAATTGCAAATATTGGGGGCTCCCAGGGATATGAGTAAGGTATTTCAAGGGGTAAGCGGGCTGACTGGAGGACTGGTCTTACAAAGCTTGGAGTAGCAACCAAAAAGTGAAATGTTTAACTAAGCCCATAAAGCCTAAAATACAATCCTTAGACCAAAGCCTCTGGACTTTTCCATCAGAAATACAAAATGACAACCTCTCAGTAATTCCAAGGCAACGTTTTTGCTTCCTCCCTTCTAAAGCACACTGTTCAAAGATCAACATTTTGTAATTAAGTCTACAACAGTGTGTCCAGCATCAGGGCCCTTCCCTGAGAGCAGAGACCTCATAGGCCATGATGACGATTCAAATAAAAATAAGATGTGAAGGCCATATGTAGACAGTACGAACCTAAGCAGGTTAAAAAAAAAAAAAACTATTAATGATGACAGTTATTCCAAATAGGCCAAATAAGTCTTAACAAAGTCAAGAAGACTGAAATTATATTAAGTATCTTTTCTGACCAAAACTAGAAATCAATAATAGGAGAAAAATTGGAAAATTCACAAATACATGGAAATTAAACAATGCCCTCCCAAACACTTAATGGATCAAAGAAGAAATTAAAGGGAAATGAGATAATATCTTGAGCAAATGAAATGGAAACACAACATACTACAACTTACACAATGCAGCAAAAGCAGTTTTAAGAGGAAAGTTACAGTGATAAATGCCTACATCAATAAAAAAGAAAGATCTCAAACATCCTTACATTATAACTCAAAGAACTAGAAAAAGGAAAACAAACTAAGCCCAAAGTTAGCAGAAGGAAGGCATAAAACCAGACACATAGACCAAAAGAACAGAATTGAAAGCCCATAAATAAGCCCATGTATATATGATCAACTAATATTTGACAAGGGAGCCAAGAATACTCAAAGGGGAAAAAATGATCTCTTCAATAAATGGTGCTGGGGAAACTGGTTCTCCACATGCAGAAGAATGCAATTGGACCCCTATCTTATACCACTCACAAAAATTAACTTAAAGGAATTAAAGACTTAAATGTAAAACCTGAAACCAATGGAACTCCTAGAAGAAAAGTTTCTTTATGATGAGCTCCTTGTCATGGGTCTTGACAACGATTTATTTAATTGGGCACCAAAAGCACAGGGAACAAAAGCAAAAATGGGCAAGTGGGACTACATCAAACAAAAAAGCTTCTGCACAGCCAAGGAAATAACAAAATGAAAAGGCAACCTATGGAATAGGAAAAAATATTTGCAAATCATATATCTGCTAAGGGGTTAATATCCAAAATATATAAGGAACTCATAAAACTCAATGCCCCCAAAATACAAATAATCCAATTTAAAAATGGGCAAAGTACATGAAAAGATATTTTTCCAAAAAAGGCATACAAATGGCCAATAGATGCTCAACATCTTTAACCATCGGGAAAATGCAACTCAAAACCACACTGAGATATCTCCTCACACCTGCTCAGGTGGCTATTATCAAAAAGTCAAGAGATTAAAAAAAAAAAAGTTAGATAACAAGTGTTGGTGAGGATATGGAGAAAAGAGAACACTTGTGCACTACTGGTGAGATTATAAACTGGCATAGCTACTATGGAAAACAATGGAAGTTCCTTGAAAAATTAAAAATAGAACACCATATGATCCAGAAATCCCACTTCTGGGTATACAGCCAAAAGAAATGAAATCACGATCTCAAAGAGGTATCTGGACTCCCATGTTCATTGCAGCATTATTCACAGTAGCCAAGACATGGAAACAATCTAAAAGTCTGTAGATGGATGAATGGGTAAAGAAGATGTATGTATATAAATGGAATAATATTCAGCTATAAAAGGAGGAAATCCTAACTTTTGTGACAACATGGATGGATCATGAGGCCATTATGCTAACTAAAATAAGCCAAATACTATACAATATCACTTATATGTGGAATCTAAAAAAGCCAAACTCATAGAAATGGAGAATAGGATGGTAGTTGCCAAGGGCTGTGGGAGGAATAAGGAGATGCTAGTCAAAGGGTACAAATTTCCAGTTATAAGTTGAACAGATTCTGAGGATCTAATGTACAGCATGGTAACTATAGTTAACAATACTATATTGTATCCTTCCGAGTTGCTAAGAGAATAAATCTTAAATGTTGTCATAACAACAAAAATGGTAACTATGGATGTATTAACTAACTTTATTATGATAATCATTTCAAAATATACATATACATCAAATCATCACACTGTGTACCTTAAACTTGCACAATGTTATACATCAATGATATCTCAATAAAGATGCAGGGAAATATTAATGAGCTACCAAGTCATGAAAAGACATGGAAAAATCTGAAGTCATAGTATTAAGTGAAAAAAGCCAATTTCAAAAGTATATATATATACACTGTAAAATCCCAACTATATGACATTCTAAAAAATGCAAACCTATGTAGACTAAAAACATTAATGGTTGCCAGGGGTTGAGGAGAGAAAGAGATGAGTATGTGAAGCACGAGGGATTTTTTAGGGCACAGAACCTGTTCTATAAGATATGTCATGGTGGATATGTGTCATTATACATTTCTCAAAATCTATAGAATGTACAACACCAAGAGTGAAGCCTACTGTAACCTATGAACTTCATGTGATAATGACCTGTCAGTGGAGGTTAATTGATTGAAACACACGTACCACTCTGGTGTGGGATGTTGACAGGGAGGCTGTGTGGGAGTAGGCGGGTGTGAAAAATCTTGGTACCTTCTGCTCCGTTTTGCTGTGAACCTAAAACTGCTCTAAAGATTAAAGTCTATTAAAAAAAAAATCCTTGGACTCCCATATGCTAATGTATAAATCCATGAGCTTATTCTATTTTTCCCTCTCTTCTTTTCCACATTTTTAAAAAGATTTTATTTTTTTTAAGTAATCTTTACACTCAGTGTGGGGCCTGAACTTACAACCCCAAGATCAAGAGATGCATGCTCTACCGACTGAGCCAGCCAGGTGCCCCCCCATTTTGTTTATAACTTGTCAATATGTATTTCAGTTATGAATTATCACCTTTGTGCCAAACTTTTAGTCTTTGATCTATAATTATATTCAATGTAATTTTAAAAAAAGGATGGATAGAGAGAAAAAGCAGGTGAAACGAGTTCTCTACCTAGGAGTAGTTGTTTCTGCTAAGGAAAGGTAGAGGCAGCTCTGATCATAGCATGCATTAAGAAATGGGGGTGTCCTAGTAAGAACCTTCCCTACAGAAGGACTTCCATCCCGTACTCATCTCTTTCTCTCCTCAACCCCTGGCAATAAGCCCTTCGGACAATTCCCAGCCAGAGGCAGTATCTCTTTCCTACCGCCTCCCCTTGGGTCAGGCTTTATAAGCCAAGGACTCTCTTCAGCTTTGTGTAAATTTTAACATAGGCCTTGTGGAGACAATTTATTGCCTTTACTGCCATACCGAGGTAGGGGATGCTGCCATCTTTTGAATTCCAGCCGCCCTCCCAGGAAATCTTTCCTGAGAAAAGCCCACACGCTGTAGGTCTTCCTGACTCGCTCTGCTGCAGTTGAGTGAGTTAATTAATGAGAATGTAAAGATGGAAATATTTCACATGTAGTCTTTCTCTCAATTAGACTTGAGTCCTTGTCACCAGAGATAGTGACCTACTTCTCTGTCCCCAGTAACGTCCCACACAAGTCATTGAACACACGTGGGCAGCAAATATTTACTGATTTATCTGGGATGGGTGAGGCAGGCTGGTCTGAACCTTTCAGAGATCCTAGGTCATGTTCATTTATTTTGTGGCTGGTTAGTAAACCTTGTTGTCAAATGTCCCTGGAGCTGGAAAAGATGAGAAGCGAACTTATCTCAAATTCAGACAAGAAGCCAGAGATCTTGGTTTTAGTTGTGGCTTCTCCATTAACTAACAGGACCTTAGGAAAACCATTAGCTACCCTGGGCCTCAGTGCCTCCATTTGAATAAGAATCGGCTTGGATTCAACTCTCCCTTCCATTTATTCTACCTTTCTAGAAGTTTTAACGAATGCAAAGCACACATGAAGGGAGAGAAAAGGGATTACTCTACAAACGATGCCAGAGATAAACTGTTTAGAAAAAACAAAACAAAACACAGCCCAAATCTGAACTTCATATCATGTGCCAATATAATTCCAGATAGGTAAGGGTATAGGTAGTAAAAGTTCATACCGAAAAATGAAAAGAAATTACAGTGGGCTCCCAACTTATGATGGTTCAACTTACGATTTAAGGCAGGCTAGGTCGACCTACAGCGTTTGGTAGGTTAGATGCATTGCATGCACTTCAGGCTGACGCTATTTTCAACTTATGATGGGCTTATGGGGACATAACCCCACTGTGAGTCCAGGAAGATCTATATATACCCGACCAGTCTTATCAGATGGTAAAGAATTTTGTAAATTTAAAGAATATGGAAGAAATAGAAAAGGAAAACATTGGGAAATTTTCTACATGAAAAAGAAAACTCGCCAGCATTAACTTGATCCCAAAACCAGACAAAGACCAAAAGGAGAATTACAGACCAATATCCCTGATGAACACAGATGCCAAAATTCTCACCAAAATACTAGCCAATAGGATCCAAGAGTACATTAAAAGGATTATTCACCATGACCAAGTGAGATTTATTGCTGGGCTGCAAGGCTGATTCAACATCCACAAATCAATCAATGTGATACACTAATTAATAAAAGAAAGGACAAGAACCATATGATCCTCTCAATAGATGCAGAAAAAGCATTTGATGAAGTATAGCATCCTTTCTTGATTAAAATTCTTCACAGTGTAGGGATAAAGGGTACATATCTCAATATCATTAAGCCACCCACGAAAAACCCACAGTGAATACCATTCTTAATGGGGAAAAACTGAGAGCTTTTCCCCTAAGGTCAGGAACACGGCAGGGATGTCCACTATCACCACTGCTCTTCAACATAGTACTAGAAGTCCTAGCTTCAGCAATCAGACAAGAAGAAGCAATAAGAGGCATCCGAATCAGCAAAGAAGAAGTCAAACTCTCACTCTTTGCAGATGATATGATACTTTATGTGGAAAACCCAAAAGACTCCATCACAAAACTGCTAGAACTCATACAGGAGTTCATCGAAGTGGCAGGATATAAAATCAATGCACAGAAATCAGTTCCATTTCTATACACCAATGAGACAGAAGAAAGAGAAATTAAGGAGTCAATCCCATTTATAATTGCACTCCAAACCATAAGATACCTAGGAATAAATCTAACCAAAGAAGCAAAGGATCTGTACTCAGAAAACTATAGGATACTCATGAAAGAAATTGAGGAAGACACAAAGAAATGGAAAAAGTTACATGCTCATGGTTTGGAAGAACAAATATTGTTAAAATGTCTATGCTACCTAGAGCAATCTACACATTCAATGCAATCCCTATCAAAATACCATCAACTTTTTTCACAGAACTGGAACAAATAATCCTAAAATTTGTATGGAACCAGAAAAGTCCCCGAATAGCCAGAGGAATGTTAAAAAAGAAAACCAAAGCTGGGAGCATCACAATTCCGGACTTCAAGCTATATTACAAAGCTGTAGTCATCAAGACAGTATGGTACCGGCACAAAAAAAGACATAGATCAATGGAACAGAATAGAGAACCCAGAAATGGACCCTCAACTCTATGGTCAACTAATCTTCGACAAAGCAGGAAAGAATATCCAATGGAAAAAAGACAGTCTCTTCAACAAATGGTGTTGGGAAAATTGGACAGCCACATGCAGAAAATGAAACTGGACCATTTCCTTACACCATACACAAGAATAGACTCAAAATGGATGAAAGGCCTAAATGTGAGACAGGAATCCATCAAAATCCTTGAGGAGAACACAGGCAGCAACCTCTTCAACCTCAGCCGCAGCAACTTCTTGCTTGACACATCACCAAAGGCAAGGGAAACAAAGGCAAAAATGAACTATTGGGACTTCATCAAGGTAAAAAGCTTTTGCACAGCAAAGGAAACAGTCAACAAAACCAAAAGACAACCAACAGAATGGGAGAAGATATTTGCAAATGACATATCAGATAAAGGCCTAGGATCCAAGATCTATAAAGAACTTCTCAAACTCAACACCCAAAGAACAAATCATCTAATCAAGAAATGGGCAGAAGACATGAACAGACATACATTTCTCCAAAGAAGACATACAAATGGCCAACAGACACATGAAAAGTGCTCAACATTACTTGGCATCAGGGAAATACAAATCAAAACCACAATGAGATACCACCTCACACCAGTCAGAATGGCTAAAATGAACAAGTCAGGAAACAACAGATGTTGGTGAGGATGTGGTGAAAGGGGAACCCTCTTACACTGTTGGTGGGAATGCACACTGGTACAGCTACTCTGGAAAACAGTATGGAGGTTCCTCAAAAGTTGAAAATAGAGCTACCCTATGACCCAGCAATTGCACTACTGGGTATTTACCCCAAAGATACAAATGTAGTGATCTGAAGGGGCACCTGCACCCCAATGTTTATATGTCCACAAAAGCCAAACTATGGAAAGAGCCCAGATGTCCACTGACAGATGAATGGATAAAGAAGAAGTGGTATACACACACACACACACACACACACACACACACACACACACACACTGGAATATTATGCAGCCATCAAAAATTGAAATCTTGCCATTTGCAATGACGTGGATGGTATTATGCTAAGCAAAATAAGTCAATCAGAGAAAGACAATTATATGTTCTCACTGATACGTGGAATTTAAGAAACAAGGCAGAGGGTCATAGGGGAAGAGAGGAAAAAATGAAACAAGACGAAATCAGAGAGGGAGACAAACCATATGTAAGAGACTCTTAATCTCAGGTAACAACAGAGGATTGCTGGAGGGGAGGGGCGTAGGAGGATGGGGTGGCTGGGTGATGCACACTGGGGAGGGTATGTGTTGTGGTGAGTGCTGTGTACTGTGTAAGACTGATGAATCACAGACCTGTACCCCTGAAACAAATAATATATTATATATTAATAAAAAAACTTTTTAAAATTATTGGTGAAAAAAACTAATATACTTAGAAATATTAACAAAGGTAAGAAGCAAGCACTAGTGAAAAAATTACAACAAAAAGAATAAACAGTTTATGTCCTACCACAATTTGACAGCATCTGCCTCTCTAGGTCTTTGACAAAACTGAAGGCAAAAGAAAGAGAAATCTGATGCAGTAGCCAGGGAGAAATGTTTACGCAATTAGAGGGCTGTTGCTGACTACCTGAGTAACCACCCGATAGCAGCCACCCTGTAACACATTAGACAACTCCAGGGGGTAGGCAGGACACGGGTTGTTACCCCGATTTTGTGGATGAGAAAACTGAGGCACAGAGAAGCTAAATGAGATTGCAAAGGCGTAACAACTGATAAGGGTTAAAACCAACTTGGGAACCCAGCTGGGGTTCTGCCTCAGTTGACCCACCCACTTGTGAAATGAGGGAGTTGTTTTAGAACCCTGATTCTCCAAGTGCAGTGCTTCCACCAACGGCAGCAGCCTCCTGTGGGAACTTGCTGGAAATGCAAATTCTCAGATCACCCAGACCCTGGAATCCTGACCTCTGCTGTGGAGCCCAGCAATCTGTCCATTGTAGGGTCCAATGAGCCCTTCAGGTGATTCTTAGGCACACTTAGTTTGCAGAACCACTGGATTCCGTGATTTCTAAGGTCTCTTCCAACCTAAAACGTTTTCATTAATATCGGACCATTAAGCTCCAGGGCATTTTACACAAAACCATGCTGTCTTCTTGATCTGGAACCAAAAGGTTAAAAAAAAAAAAAAAGGCAGCTTGACTGCAGTTCGTGTTAGTGGGAGGAAACACTCCTGCCCCTTGGTGGAATTTGTGCCTACTGTGTCAAAGCTACCTATTTTATTTAGGGTACCTGGCTGGCTTGGTGGGTAGCGCATAGAACTCTTGATCTCAGGGTTGTGAGTCTGAGCCCCTCGCTGGGAGAAGAGTTTACTTAAAAAAAATAAAATAAAACTGCATTTAAAAAGAACTTCCTATCCTAAATTATTTGCATAGGACATACTGGTAATCAAGAACTAGCCTCTCTTCCTGGGGTCTGCATGGAGAGGGGAGCAATGAACCCCTCCTCACAAAAGCAAACTGGAGGCAAGGTGGAGGGCGGGGTGACAAAGAGACTGCCTGTCAATCACCCCTTCTCAGCAAATGAGCTTAGACCTAGAGGCCTCCAGGGCCAGCAGGAGAAACTTGCTGGAGGGAACAGCGGGTGAACCTTTCCTGAGCTTTTCCTCAACTTGTCCTGACTTTGGCCGGATGGAAATACCAGCTCGAGGCCCACAGGGAATCGCCTAGGCAGGGTTCTCCAGCAGTCGTGGCCATCATGCCAACCTCAGCCCAGCCTCCTCACCGCAGCGGCACGGCTGCAGCCACCTTCCTCGTTTGCCCTCACCCGTGTCCTCGCTTCCCAGCCATAGCTAGTGAGGAGGCACCTGGTGATGAAAGTGACCTGAAACCAGCTCCGGTTGCCCAACCGGAAGCAGCTGCTGTGAAGGATGGAGGGGGATGGGTAGGGAGGAGGGGCAAGGGGTGCTGTCCCGGGACTGCTGAAGACGTGAACCCTTGTGCTGTGGAGGCAGCTCACCAAGGCCAAGAGGGGGGATCTGGCCACATGACACCAGAAAGACAGAATATGGTGCTGAGGGACTGTCCATCATCTCTCCCCAGCTGTGCCCTCCTGAGCCTCCGGTCTTCATTAGGGGATGGAGGGCACTTGACCAGTTTAGCCTCAACATAATGATGGGGAACAAAAAGTCACTGAGATGGGAAAGCAAAGGACCCTCAAGCTCTGCTCAGGAGGCTCTTATTTGCCAGGGAGGCTGTGGCGCTGGCATCACCAGGTGCAACAAGAATGGCCAGCCACCTCGTGACTGAGGGCAGGAAGGAAGAAAAAACTGTTCAGGAAAAGCAAATCTCTCATGCTCACGAATGTTCTCAAGAAAGATGTGAAAGAACACACACAGCCCACCTAGAATATAGCCAGTACTTCTAGCAACTGAGGCCCTCAAAATTGTTGAATTTGAAATTGCTCAAACGAAAGCCAAATTTCACAGAGAAATCAGGATATTAAAAAACAGTGCTCGTCTCTATCATCTTCTATTTGATAAGAGTTACAAAATCATCAATGCAAAGTATGAGGCAAGAGAGAGTAAAAGCTAATGGAAAACAGGTTTTGAGGAGGCAGTTTGTGAAGAAATGTAGACAGCCCGAGGAAGTGACACAGTCTGAAGAGAAAAGCTACGCTAAAGGAATTCCCCATTTTTGGTTAATGTTTAGAAATACACAGATGCTCAGAAACAGTTCAGAAACACAACAAGCCATTCTAGAACACCTAAGAGATATCAGACTCAACTTTTCAGAGACTGGAGAGACTGAGTTTCACAGAGTTTCTCTTTGAACCCAAAGAATATTTCTCAAGTGAGGTGTTGACTAAAACATATATATTTAGTTTAGGCTCAGATGATTCTGGTACTTATCTCTCTCGGAGACTTGAGATTACAGGCTGCATAGGATGCTGAATACATCAGAAGAAAGGGGAAAATGTCACCCAGCAAACCATCAAGCTTCAGGAAAATGAGCTATAAAACTACAGTTGTAAATATCAGAATACTCAGAGACCAAGAGTGGTTTAGAAAACCTTCCTGAGAAACCAACTGAAGCAGTTTTCAAACCAGTTTCCAGGACTTGTGCCTTCCTCCTTACATAGTGGAAATGTAGTCTCTTGTACTAACTAGCAGTGCCCTTTTAACCTGATCATGGGTGTGGTTAAGAGTTCTCGGGGCGCCTGGGTGGCTGAGTCGTTGAGCGTCTGCCTTCGGCTCAGGGCGTGATCCCAGGGTCCTGGGATCGAGCCCCACATCAGGCTCCTTGCTCCACCGGGAGCGCTGGGAGCCTGCTTTTTCCTCTCCCACTCCCCCTGCTTGTGTTCCCTCTCTCGCTGGCTCTCTCTCTGTCAAATAAATAAATAAAATCTTTAAAATAAAAAAAAAAAGAGTTCTATTCAGGGGGCACCTGGGTGGCTCAGTTGGCTAAGCATCTGCCTATGGCTCAAGTCATGATCCCAGGTCCTGAATCTGCTTCTCCCTCTGCTCCTCCCCCTGCTGGTGCACGCTCTGGACCTCGCTCTCACGCTCTCTCTCTCTCTCTCTCTGTCTCAAATAAATTAAAAAAATCTTAAAAAAAAAAAAAAAGAGTTCCAGTCAGAACATATTTGATGACTACTAATTTGTTGGAGGATTTTTGACTTGACTATTAAAAGAAACATAGTCACAGTCAAGTGATTAACCACTGGGATGTTAATAAAGTCTTCATCTTACATTTTGTCATCACATACATTTAAACCGTTAAATCAGTTTTGTATCACCCTACCTGGTAGGAATGCTACCTTTGCAACATTTCCAAAGGCTTTTTCAACCACAAGTTTTTTTTATGATAGCTTAAGTATCAAGAAAATCTTTGTCATTTCACTTAAGGGGACCCCAAGTACTCATCTGAAGTATCTTCCCCCACCAGCTATTCACTGGATCCTGACATTCCACTCAATGGGCTACTTTGGGTTGAGACATCATGTGTTGATGTAACAAGTAGTTCAAAACAGCATCTGCACATGTTAAAAACTACGTAAATACTAGTAATTGTTTATTAGTGTCTTTTACTGGGGTTAGAGACACTAATGAATAGGGACAGGAAAGTAAGGTGATGCTAAGCTGTTGTAGATTTTGCTGAAAATCACCTGAGCCAAAAAAAAAAAGTGTGAAATAAATCCTCTTCTTCATGGTAGTAATGATTGATAGCTTTATCTTCCCTCACAATGTCCATCTGCCACTCTAAACAAACATATAATCTAGATATTCACAGTCCTTGCAAACAGTCACCACAAATTATAACCAAATCATCTTCCCAAGCTCCATTTTTTTTTAAAGTTTTTATTTATTTACTTGAGAGAGAGAGTGAGAGAGCATAAGCGGAGGAGAGGGGCAGAAAGAGAGAGAGAAGCAGACACCTCACTAAGCAGGGAGCCCAACACAGGGCTTGATCCCAGGACCTCGAGATGATAACCTGAGCTGAAGTCAGACTCTTAACCGACAGAACCACCCAGGTACCCCAAGCTCCTTTTATAAGGAAATTCTGGAGCCATTTCTTTTCTCTCTCCTCAGCTACTTTCATCACTTCTTATTTGAGGCTAAATCTAATGAAGAGACGCCTTCCAAGTAAGCGCGTAGTCCATGATCTCAAGGAACACCCACCCTTTTCTAATACTCAGGAATCCTACCTTGGAGATTGACTTACTAAATAATGTCAGGTCCTCGAAGACCTCCTCGCCACTAACTCTTCATTAGAGCCCCAGGGGTAATCTGATGACTTCTGGATAGATAGGCTAGACCAGTGTCCCCAAACTTTGTTGAACATTACACTCACCTAGGGATCTTTAAAAAAAAAAAAAAAAAGGGCTGGCTCCCACCCCCAGACATTTAGATTTAATCACAGTGGGGTGCAACCTGAGGATCAGGAGTTTTTAAGTCTCCCCAGGTGATTCTAATATGCAGCACAGTTTGAGAACCACTGGGGCAAACCTTTAAGGTTATTAGGGTTTTGTCCTCTGCATTTTCTGAATGTTTCCTGCTTTGTTTTGGGTAGTCATATGCAGTTAGGGTGTATATTTGCATACGCATGATTTCAGCCTCCCCTCCCTTTATTTAGATAGTGGTGGGGGCGTAGGGGCAGAGGCAAAGGGAGAGAGAGAATCCCAAGCAGGCTCCACACCCAGTGCAGAGCCCGATGTGGGGCTTGATCTCAGAACCCTGAGATCATGACCTGAACCGAAATCAAGAGTCAGACACTTAACCGACTGAGCCACCCAAGCACCCCAATTTCAGTTTTTTGATAGGGGTATAGTTTTTCATTCTTTGCAGTGTAATTAGCCTTATGTTGATTTTCTATTCCTTAGTATTTATTTTCATTATTAACATTTAATAATTATTCTCCCTCCCCCGCCAAAAAACCAGATACAGCTGTGCGCAAATTATCCGTCCAAAAACAGATATTTGCAAGCCACAACAGCTCTCACATAACCTGGGAAGACCACTCGGAATTTTCTTTCCAGTGCCCTGCTCCTCCTTGAGGATATAAACATCAGGGAAAACCTCTGGGATAGGATGGGCTGCAACGAAGCCCTCTCTTAAATCAGTAATCCTAAGGAGCCACTCTGCTCAGAGCCTTTGGCTGCCAGAAATATTCAATTATTCTCAGATAAAAGTAAGTCAGGCAGCTACTTATACTTTTATCTCCTCATTAGTATTAGCCCTAATGCTGGTTTATAGAAGGACTGCTGCTGGGAGTGGGGTGGTGAATGAATACATCTATTTATGTAATACAATGACCTTGTTTTAATTCAATGTATAGAGCCCTAGAATTTTAGGGGGAAAGAGATTCTAGAGCTCATTTAGATCAGCTCCTCCCAGTCAGCTCGGCCACTTCTAGCTGTGTGACTTTGGACTAATCACCTAACCCCTCTGTGCCGGCTTCTTCATTTATAAAATGGAGATAGTACCTATCTCACAGGGTTGTTGTGAGCATGCTCAAATGACCTAATACTTAGGATAGCACTTAGAACAGTTCCTAACTCAGAAATTGTTTAGTTAGCTACCCTTATTAGGTCAGACCCTATGGTGAAGCTTTATATGCATTTATCTATTTATCCTGAGGATCCAGCATGGAAGTTGTCTTTGCAGCATTTCAGGAATGAGCAAACAACTGAAGCTCAGAGAAGCAGCAACATACCAGGTCATTCAGCCACTAACGTGCCGAGTTGTGAGATGAACCCAACTCCACGGGGCCGACTCCAAAGTTCACACATGCTTTCTACTCCACCTCGCTGTTCTTAACTGTGTGTGGAAGGAATTCAGCTTGCATCATCGTCTCTATGCCTGAGGCTCGGGCATGTGAGGGCATATTTTGCAAACTGGTACGTGTGGTCTGCTCTGAAGAAAGTGTGTCTGCATAGTGCCTGGGAAACCCTGGTGTGAGAAGTCTGGTGGTGTCCACTGCAGTATGGGAGAGGATGGCTCAACAGAATCCTAATTCGTTTTAAAGATCTCATTTATTTATTTCACAGAGAGAGAGAGAACAAGTGGGGGAGCCAGGGCAGAGGGAGAGGGAGAAGCAGGCTCCTCACCAAGCCGGGAACCCAACGTGGGGCTCCATCCCAGGACCCTGGGATAGTGACCTGAGCCAAAGGCAGACACTTAGCTGACTGAGCCACCCGGGTGCCCCAACAAAAACCTATTTTTAAGAAATGCTGAGGGAAAAACTCATCCTAAGGGAAGAGGGATGCAGGAATGAAGAGTTTGGGTTAGTAAGCGTAACTTAAGTCATCAGAGTGACATAATGTTTGAGAGTAGCATGGTCTCGTATGTGCATGAGTATGCCCTAGTGAAAAGGAAAGAGTTTTTTACTAAACTCAAACATCAGTGGTCCCAGCAAACTATTTGGGGCTCCTCCAACAGAGAGTAACATGATTCAGAACAACCCCCCTCCTACCTACACACATCTTCAACTTTATCATAGGCAACTCTGGTAACGGAAGGTGAATATCAGAGCAATGGTACTATCAACAGGGAACTGCCCTACTTGGTAAAGCAGCAGCAAGACCCACTATGCCTATGCACATCAGTGCTGGAGAGGCCATGGTGCCTGATGAAACAGGGCTAGGATATGAACTGACTCCACCGCACCAGCAGAGTGACAATAGCCAGTGGACCAGCAGATCTGTGAAAACTACGACGCCCATAGAGAACCGCTTGACCTAGTGAATCAACAGAGCACCATCAGGTACAGAATAAAAGATAGACGCACATCTCTCGGGTGTCTCAAACACATAGCAGATAAGAGATTTTTTTTTCCAAGCCCCCCACTCCACCATATAAAATACACAAGTCAGACCACAGGGAAGTACATTCATTCATTCATTCATTCATTCAACAAATACTGATTTTGTAACTTCTGTAAGGATACCAAGTACTCTGGATGCCATGGATATAATGATGATGGAGCTTCCAATTTTGCATGGCAAAATTATGTTATTTAAGTAATTATGCAAATACAAAATTGCACTTATGACAAATGCTATGATAGAGATGGATATAGTTCTATAAACATAATAGGAGGATTTCTACCTACTCAATGAAAATGAGATCTGAGAGATGAATAGGCATTAATGAGACAAAAAGGGAAGGGAAGAGCATTTCAGGCAAAGGAAATAGCATATGCAAAGGCTCTGCAGCAAGATAAAGATTGGTGAGTGCAAAGACTTGAGGGCATAATACAATATGAGCCTGATGACTCAGATGGAGTAAGACCACACTGGGCCTTGTGGATCATAGTAAGCAATTTGGTCTTTATCCCAAAATTCATGGGAAGATTTTAAGAGCTTTTACGTAGGAGAGAGGATGTCATATGATTAATTATGAGAAATCACTCAGTCACACCACTGCTCTGCTTAAAATCTTCTAAAGGCTTTCAATTACATTTGGGAGAAATTCAAATCCTCACACCATGATCTGCAAAGCTCAGGCCCCCAGATACTTCTCCTATTCTGCCTTCATTACCTCTGCTCCAACCACATTGGCTTTCATGCTATTCCTAAAAATGCCAACCTTGTTCCCACCCAAGAGCCATTGGACTTACTGTTCATCTTACCTAGAATGTTCTTTCCCCAGACACTTCCATGTATCAAATCCCTCTCTTGTTCAGGTCTCTGTGCTCAAACAACATCTACTCAGGAGCGCCTGGGTTGCTCAATTGGTTAAGCCTCTACCTTGGGCTTGGGTCATGATCCCAGGGTCCTGGGATCAATTTCCATGTCAGGCTCCCTGCTCCACAGGGAGTCTGATTCTCCCTCTGCCCCTCCCCGACTTGTTCTCTCAATCTATCTCGCTCTCTCTCTCAAATAAATAAAATCTTTTAAAAAACCCAGAAAACCCAACATCTACTCAGAGAAGACTTCTCTGCCAAGTCCATCTCAAATAGCACTCCCTAACACTATTCCCTTGCCTGTTTAATTTTTCTTCAGGACGTTATCCCTACCTAACATTGTATTAAATATTTGCTTACTGCCCATCTCTCACAATACAATGTAACTCTATGAGGGCTGGGGCTTTGTTTTGCTCACTGCTATATAACCAACATGTAGAATGGTACCTGGCATATAATGGATATTGAATAAACATATTTTGATTGAATAAATTAATCAATGACTACAATGTGAAGAATATATTGGAAAGAGGCCAAAGTGGATAGAGGGAGACTAGTTAGGAGACAATTATAGTATTTCGGATGAGAGCTGATGACAGCTTAGACTGGGATGGTAATGGAGAAGGTGGTGGGAATGAATAACTTAGAAAGATAGTTGGGTTGGTAAAATAGATAGGACTTGATTATGGATTAGATATAGCAGGTAATAAAGGGGGAAGAATGTTAAGGATAACTCCCAGGTTGTATACTAGATTCTACTTGTACAGTATTTTGCAACAACTTGACAGCAAGCATACTATTTCAAATATTCTTTGTTAAGGACTCGAAAATGGCATTTCCATATAATGGAATCACACCTGCAGAGGTTACCATAAAGCCACCATCAGAAAGACTAGACTTGGCCTTGTTCTAGCTGGGAAGACTGCTCTAAAGTAACTGTGTTATCTGGCAGAGGATCAGCATTCCCCTCCTCCTTAAGACACCATCCATCATGGCTAACCATACACATTTGCAGTAAAGTACAGTTTGTCCCTGGAACAAAAGCAGATCAACCAGGCCATGTGAGGATGGCATCTTCAGTCCACATAACACTCCATCCACATTCCATATCTCCTCAAACTACATTAACTATTAAAAAGAAAACCTACAAATTGAAGGGACTTTACTCCTTAAAACTGTCAAGTTGCCACCCCAAAATATGCCTCTTTGGCATAAGGATTATCTTGAGCTGGTTATTTTTAAGAAACAGCAGACATAGGAGAAGCTCTGAAAAGCAGAAGTTACCCTTTTGTACAAAACACTTACATATAGAAGGGAAATCTCCATCTGTAAGGGTGTCTCCCTCTCTGTACCAGAAGAGGAGGAGGACTAAATCTCTAGAAACTCTTGTCAATGGAGAAGGCGAGGACTTAAACCTGCATAACAACCATACCCTTGTTTACTGTGCTTTGCCTAAAAACTGCCCAGAACTGGCCTTGTCCACCCCTCCATGACCACCAACATCTTTTGTCTTTAGCTGGATATGGTATTTAAGGTGGTGGCTTGGGCCATTTCTGGAAGTTACTCAGTTTTCCTGAGTATCTCCACGTATGCAGAAGGTATACATGTTATTAAACTTCTGTTTATTTTTCTCCAGTTAATCTGTCTTTTATTATGGGGTGGGGTCTCTTAGCCAAGAACCCAAAAGGGGGGGGCGCCTGGGTGATACAGCAGTTAAGCGTCTGCCTTCGGCTCAGGGCGTGATCCCGGCGTTATGGGATCGAGCCCCACATCAGGCTCCTCCGCTAGGAGCCTGCTTCTTCCTCTCCTACTCCCCCTGCTTGTGTTCCCTCTCTCGCTGGCTGTCTCTATCTCTGTCAAATAAATAAATAAAATCTTAAAAAAAAAAAAACAACCCAAAAGGGTTGATAGAAAATTATTTTTCCTCCCCTGTGAAGTCATCAAAAACAAGGAAAGTCTGAGAAACTCATAAACCATAAGGAGCCTAAGGAGACATGATGACTAAGCGTAATGTGGTATTCTGGATAGGATCCTGGAATAAAGGATTTCATGTAAAAACTAAGAACATCTGAATTAAGTATGGACTTCGGTGAGAGTAGTATGTCAGTATCGGTTAATAAATTGTGACCAATGTGCCACACTAATGAAAGATGTTAATAATGGGAAACTAGGCATTGTGTATAGAGGAACTCTTCATACTATCTCTGCAATTTTTCTGCAAATCTAAAACTATTCTAAAATAAAAAGCTGTTTAAGCTACACAAACACACACACACACACGCACACACACACACACACACACACTCAAAATGCATGATCTTACTCCATTACTTTACTCCCCATGTGTAAATAGGCCAGAATTCTCTCTTTCAGGTGATTTCTTACAGGTACTAGTTTTTGTAAATACTTGATAGTTTCAGATACAATACTTTCAAATCCTGAGAATGTCAAGGGAAAAGCTATGAGACCTCTCTCCATTGGTAGGAGAAGAAAAACAGAAGGAAAAAAATGAATATAAGACAGTTCCTACTTGTCCATCCAGAATTACCAGAATACTGAGCAGCATTGGGGGTTCTATATGGTTTTGCTTTGTTTTGAGGAGATAGTTCATAAATTACTGCCTGTCTAATATTTGTTCACTTATCACCACATTTGTCCTCCAGGAAATAGCCTTCTTAATAAAAGAATCACTCAATTTTTAGAGACTTTGCTGTTAAATTGTGATATACATAGGTAAGCAACTCAGAACAGAAATTTCATTAAGTTATTCCCTCATTCCCTACACACACACACACACACACACACACACACACACACAATTTAATGTAAGGGAAGTATGATGCAGCAAGGGAGAATTAAAAGTTTAGAAGAAAATACCAAGGCAGCACAAATCACAAAAGCACAAAATTTCAGCTATACGCTAAACCTGAAAGATCCCAAATCATGCAGAGGGAAGCCTAAGATCCAGAGATTAACTGATTCACTTAGGATCACAATCCTTCAATGCTCTTTCAACAATACTAGGCAGGCTCACTCCAATCATACTCTTTAGTTTTGTCTATACATAGATCCAATAAATTATTTAAAAGGTCAGTAAAAAAGCTCATAAAGATCATTGGACTAGTGTTTATTAAGCAAATTAGGAATAATATTCTATATAGAAGGTTCTATAAAACTATTCTTATACCCTGCTTATGACCAGCTATGGTATCTGGTTCTTTTAATAAAACCCAACTTTACCACAAGAATCAGAAATGGATCCATGAATGAAACACAAGAAGAGTCAAGAAATTTTAAGTCCTAATTCAGACTTTGAATTTTCCTCTGTGACTTGGACTTCAGTACAACTGAGCCTCAGTTTCCTCCTTAGTTAAGTGGGAACAACAATTTCCTATCTTACCCAGGGGTCATGAGAATTATTAGAGCTTGATATCCTCTCTTGTCTTTCTCATCAAGAATGATGAGACTCTCCTCAATGTTGTGAAGTCCGAAGTTGGCTACTCTGAGAAGCCTAAGCTACTCTCTGCTCTTGTTACTAACTTATTACCCGTCATTCCAGGGGTCACACACTCTTATAGCACTCAGTTTCCCCTAAAAAATCTTTGGAAAGTGTAGTAGAAAGAGCAAAGGACAGAGAGAAGTCAGAAAAAAGTGTTCTATGCTCAGAGCTGCCACTGATTTTCATATTATCTTCAACAGGCCAATTCCTCCATTTGTATAATGAAGAGATTGGACCTCCATCTAAGTTTCTCCATGGATGTGAGGAGTCCCCTGAGCCCTTTCAGCTTGGACAAATGACTCTAGAATTCTATATTCAGGCAACACGTAGGCTGGAAGTATAGATGACCGTGGCCTTCCATGTCCATATCAAGCTTTTAAATCAGCTAAAAGGTTCATCTCAGCATGGGGGCTTCTGGTGCCTTTGGCCACTCTGTGAGCCACACAGGGGGTTGCTGAGATGACTTGGGGGGAGGGAGGTGAAAGGCACCCAAGTCTGGAGGCAATTAATTAACCTTAAAGTAATTAAGTTAGCTCTACCCCATACTCTGTATTCCCTTAAATAGAAGGGAGGGAAAGCCAATAACAACACTGTTTCTGCAATGAAAGTTGATAATTACAAAATGAAATTTTTCAGTTGAGAGAGAAGGGACATTCACCCCTACTCATATTTATAAGCCTGTTATTTCTGAATCTCATTATGTCTGACAGTTCATATGCAAGAAAGAAAATAAAAATAAAAATAAACATTCATTTGCCATCAACTCAGATGAATACTAGCCACCTCTTTCAATAAACACATACCAACATCCATTAGCCTGTGGCCCTTGAACCCTCTAGCAGACACACAGCTGGAGCCATTACTTGTCCGAATGAGAAACTGCTTGTGAGCAGAGTTAAATTGGAGGGGGTGCTGGTGGCACACCTGCCTTACTCTAGTACTTTCTCATTTCTCCTACCTCAGCTACTAGCCCTAGCCAATACACACTCTGTTGAGAATATAGTACCCTTTTAATTCTAATCTCAACACAGATGTATAAAGCTGCTTTCAACAAAGATCCCAACTAGAGGCTCTCAGCTAGGAGAAGCCCTCTCGTTCAGGTTCAAGGCATGGGAAAGTAGTATCCTAACACCCAGAGAAAATGGAATAAGTCCCATTTTTTCTCTTCTCTCTTTATTCTTTTTTCTTTTCTCTTTTCTATTCTTTTGTCTTGTCTTGCCTTTGTTCTCTCATACCCAAGACCCCAGGCAATTCCATAAGGAAGGCAGCAGTAGCAGCAACAGTGGGGACCCAAGGGCGGCTAAACACTGAGGGAAGGTCAGAGGAGCAGTGGTCCCAAGAGACTGGAGAAAACGCCACTGTTACTCCTCTCTCTGTCCTCCTATCACTTGGCCCCACAGCTGCAGGAAACACACAGCAGAATGAACTAATGAAGGCCAATTTACTGGCCAAAGGACCAAAAAGGAAGCCTCAAAAAAACAGAAAGTACAGGGAATATGGGAGAAAAGAAGGAGCCTGGCAAAGTGGCCTGGCCCTGAAACTTGTTGTTTATAAATTCCTGGGCTCACTACTAAGCTGTGCATATGTGGATCAGACCCAAAGAGGAACTCCAGAGTAGACCACTGCCCAATTTCATGCTGGCCACTGGGCAGGATAGATACAAATAACACTGTAAAGTCTTTGAAGATGGAGCTAACCCTGAAAGCAAAATCCACAGATGTCTGGTGAAAACTTGCAACCCCCAACCCAACTGAGTAGACGGTCTGCTACAACAAAAATATCAACATTCTCCATGGATTTCAACAAGACCCAGACACTCATAATATTTAAAGTTTGCATGATAGAATTCAAAATTACTCAGCATATGAAGAACTAGGAAAATCTCCTGCATGAAAAAAGGCAAATTTTGAAATGAATAGAACTACACAGCAACTCAAAAAAAAAAAAAAAATAGAAAATAGAAAAATACAATAGAAATTTTGGAACTGAAAAAAACAAAAGGAAAACAGGTTTTTAAAGCTCACTAGATGGACTCAATAGTACAGGATGGTGCAGAACAGACATCTAAAGAAATAATGAATGAAAATTTCCAAAATTGGCAAAAGATATAAACCTACAGATTCGAGCAGCTCAGTAAAACACAAACAAGGTAAGTCCAAGGAAATCCATGCCCAGACACATCATAATTAAATTCCTGAGAACCGCCTTATACAGGCATACCTCGTTTTATTGTACTTTGCTTCGTGGCGTTTCACAGAGCATTTTTTTTTTTTTACACATTGAAGATTTGTGGCAACCGCGCATCAAGCAAGTCTATCGGCACCGTTTTTCCACTAGCATTTGCTCCCTTCATGTCTCTGTGTCACATGTTGGTTAATTCTCACAATACTTCAAACGTTTTAGTTATTATTCTATTTGTTATGGTGATCTGTGAGCAGTGACTTGTGTTTAATAAACAAATTAGGAACTCGCTGACAACTCAGATGATGGTTAGAAATTTTTAGCAGTATTTTTTAATTAAAGTATGTACATTGTTTATTTAGACATAACACTATTGCACACTAAACTGACTACAGTATCGTGTAAACATAACTTTTATATGCACTGGGAAACCAAAAAATTCATCTGATTCACTTTATTGTGATATCACTTCATTGCAATGGTCTGGAAGCAAACTCACATCTCCAAGGTATGCCTGCAGTAAGTCTTAAAATTGGGTAGTGTAATTTATCCAACTTTATTCTTTATTTTCAAAATTATTTGGCTGTTCTATTTCCTTTGCTTTCTATGTAAAATTTAGAATCAGCTTGTCTACATATACAAACATACCTCTAGAATTCTGATTGGAAATGCATTAAATCTATACACTGGTTTGGGTAAAATTGTCAATTTTACTATGTTTAGTCTTCCAATATATGATCATGGTATAGCTCTCGATTTATTTAGGTCTTTGATTTCTTTAATTGGCAGTTTGTAGATTTCAGAATATAGATCAATGTGTGTTTTTAGACTTATACATAATTATTTTGTTTTTAGAGGTATTGTGAATGGTATATTTTTAAAATTTTGGTTTCTAATTATCAATGTTAGTATATACAGACACAATTGATTTTTATGTGTCCTGTATCGTGTGACCTTGCTAAAGTCTCTTACTAGTCCCAGGAGTTTTACTGTAGATTTGCTGGGCTTTTCTACATAGAAAATCATGTTTTAAGTAGGGATAATTTTATTGCCTCCTTTTTAATCTGAATGCCTTTTAAATCTTTTTCTTTCCTTATTGTGCTGGCTAGGACTTCCAGTACAGTACATGGGTGAATAGGAGTGGTGAGAGTGGAAATCCATGCTTTGTTCCCAATCTTAAAGGGAAAGCATTTGATCTTTTACCATGAAGTGTGATGTTAGCTGAAGGTTTTTGTTATAGACACCTTTCATCAGATTGAGGAAGTTCCCTCTATTCCTAGTACACTGAGAATTTTTATCATGAATGGATGCTGGATGTTTAAAAAAAAAAAAGAATCAATTGATAAGCTGATGTGGAGTCTCTCCTTTTGACTGTTGATATAGATTAAATTGATTTGATTTTTGAATATTAAATCAGTCTTGCATTCCTGGAATAACCCCACTTGGTCATGCTGTATTATTTTTACACTGCTGGATTAAATGTACTAATATTTTGTTGAGGATTTTTGCATCTATGTTCATGGATAATATTATAATGTCTGTAGTATTCTTTTTTTATACTATCTATATATGGATTGACACGAGGATAATATTGGTCTCAGAACACATGGAAAGTGTTCCCTCTTCTATTTTCTTTTTTTTTTTTTTAAGATTTTATTTATTTATTTGACAGAGACAGCGAGAGAGGGAACACAAGCAGGGGGAGTGGGAGAGGAAGAAGCAGGCTCATAGCAGAGGAGCCTGATGTGGGGCTCGATCCCATAACGCCGGGATCACGCCCTGAGCCGAACGCAGATGCTTAACGATTGCACCACCCAGGCGCCCCCCTCTTCTATTTTCTGGAAGAGATTGCATAGAATTTGTGTCATTTCTTTGTTAAATGGTTGGTAAAATCCTCCAGTGAAAGCATCCAAATCCTGGGGTTTATTTTTCAAAAGAGTTTTAACTACAGATTCAATTTAATAGTCATAGAACTATTCAGGCTATTTTTTCTTGGGTGACTTAGGTAGTTTGTGGTTTTTAGGAATTAGGTCATACTATCTAAATTGTTGAATTTATGAGGAGCCTTTCTGCCTCAGCCAGTAGAGCATGCAACTCTTGATCTCAGGGTTGTAAGTTCTAGCCCGGCGTTGGTTATAGAGATTTCTTAAAAATAAAATCTTGGAAAAAATAAATGGTTGAATTTATGTATACGGAATTATTCATAGTATGCCCTTTTTGTCCTTTTATTGTCTGTGGCGTTTGTAGTGATATCCCCTCTTTTGTTCCTGATGTTGGTCATTTGTGCTTCTCTCCTTTTCTTTGTCAGTCATGATAGAGGTTAATCAATTTTATGAATCTTAAAAGAAAGAGCTTTTGGTTTTATTGGTTTTTTTCTATTGATTTTCTGTTTTCAATTTTATCAATTTGTGCACCTTATTCTTTGCTTTCTTTGGGTTTAATTTGCTCTTCAACTTTCTTAGGGCGGAAGCTTAGATTATTGATTTATTTTCTCTTTTCTATTTTAAGCATTTAGCGTTCTAAATTTCCACCTAAGCACTGCTTTAGATACTTGCCACATATTTTATTTGTATTTTCATTTTCGTTCAGTTTAAAATATATATTTTTTTTTTTTTTAAAGATTTTATTTATTTATGTCACAGAGAGACAGCCAGCGAGAGAGGGAACACAGCAGGGGGAGTGGGAGAGGAAGAAGCAGGCTCATAGCGGAAGAGCCTGATGTGGGACTCGATCCCGGATAGCCAGGATCACGCCCTGAGCCGAAGGCAGACTCTTTAACGACTGCGCTACCCAGGCGCCCCTAAAATATATTTTTTTAAGATTTATTTAATTTATTTATTTGTCAGAGAGACAGAGAGAGAGGTGCACAAGCAGCGGGAGCAGCAGGCAGAGGGAGAAGCAGACTCCCCGCTGAGCAAGGAGCCCAACGCAGAACTTGATCCCAGGATCCCAGGATCATGACCCGAGCCAAAGGCAGACGCTTGACCGATGGAGCCACCCAGGTGTCCCTCAAAATATTTTCTAAATTTTCCTGGTATTTCCTCTTTGACCTATGAACTATTTAGGAATATGTTATTGACTTTCTGAGTGACTGGAGATTTTCCTGCTAATCAATCTTTCTGTTATTGATTTGTAGTTTAATTTCATTATAATCAAATAATATATTTTATGTAATTTAATTACTTTAATTTGTTAAGATGTGTTTTTATGGCCCAGCATATGGCTTATTTTTGTGAATGTTGATCGCAAAGTGCTTTTCAGTTTGTGGATTCGAGAATCTTGCAGGGAATGCAAAGTAGTACCTTTACTAATATAAAGTCAGAAGAGAAAAAAATTTAAGAATTTAGACAAATTGCAAACAATGAGACAACCCCTGTCTTAACACAAAAGTAAAGGGAGCCATATCTATGAAAAGTTATCAGACATACCTTAAAAATTCCTTTAGGAGACAACTGGGACACTTCACGTGAACCATATTTAGCTAGGTTACCATGCCTAAGCACCATCATATTCTGTTTTTCATATATGATTGCAAATTACGTAGGGTCTTGTGGAGCTTTTGGTCAAAAATCCTGGTCACCCAGGCCCAATGAAACTTGATTCCAAAAAGAGATCAAAAGAACATCTGACAATGTATGTAACCTCACAAAAAACTTCTGGATCACCTTTTTCCCAATTTGGTAAATAGAAGGACATATTTAATACTGTCTCCTGTGTGTCTCTACCTTTGGAATAAAATAAGTTATACCTTCTAGCCAAGGCTCTCTAGAGAGACAGTAAAGCGTAATGGCCAAAAGCAAAGACTCAAGCATCAGACCTAAGTTCAAATTCTGGTTCTAGCCCTTACTGGCTGTGTAAAATTGAGCAAGCTCCAAGGCCTCTCCAAATCTCCACTTCCCCTTCTATAAAATGGGATAACAGCAGAACCTACAGGATATGGCTTTTGTGAGGAGTAAATGGGATAATAAACATAAAGGTCCTGGAACAGTGCCTGACACATAAACACTCAGTAAATGTTGATGATGATGTTCATGATCTTACCTATACCATACAAGTCCAGAAGCTATAACAAGGGACCAAATCTTTGGTCTGAAGATTTATACACGTCTGAAACATGCCTCAAAAGTTCAAAGGGCAGGAACAGGACTGGAAATAGAAGTAAAAGATGTTGATCAGGAATCAAAAGAATAGAAACCTGAGAGATTGCTGAGGTGTCTACAGCTCATAGTGCATGAGTAGCTCAGAGCAATTTCAAAGTTTAATGTCAAGGCATAAAATACACGCATATATGCCTTTATCTATGAAAATAAAAGAAAAGGCCACCATTAATACTCTTCTTGTAAGAAAACTCATGGTTGGACATGAAGAAGACAATCTTGACTGTAGAGAGGAAACACGACTAAATGATCAATATAGTTTTCTTTTTTTTAAGATTTTATTTATTCATTTGACAGAGAGAGAGCACAAGCAGGCAGAGTGGCAGGCAGAGGGAGAGGGAGAAGCAGACTCCCCACCGAGCAGAGAGCCCGAGCGGGGCTGGACTCCAAGGACCCTAGGAAAATGACCTGAGCCAAAGCAGACCCTTAACCAACTGAGCCACCCAGGCGCCCCATGATCAAAATAGTCTTGAAAGAAGATATAAGAGAACTACTTATTTGAGTAGGCTAAATATTTACCTGCCTGAATGCAGAGGCTATGTCAGAGGATATCTGTAGGTCCCATCAGCTTCATGACTCTGTCATTTTTTTATAATAGAATAACTGATGTATAACATTTTATTAGTTTTAGGTGTACAACATAATGATTTGATATTTGTATATATTTCAAAATGATTACCACAATGAGACTAGTTAGCATCTGTCACCACAACACAGTTTAAAAAATTTTTTTTTTCTTATGATAAGGACTTTTTAAAATTATTTATTTATTTATTTATTTGAGAGTGAGCGCACGTGTGCACACAAGCAGAGGGAAGAGTAGAGGAAGAGGGACAAGCAGACTCCATGCTGAAGGTGGAGACTGATGCAGGGCTCAATCCTAGGACCCCAAGATCATGACCTGAGCCAAAATTAAGAGTTGGATGCTTAACTGACTGAGCCACCCAGGTGCCCTGTGATAAGGGCTTTTAAAAAAGATCTACTCTCTTAGCAACTTTCAAGTATGCGATATGGTATTAACTATAGTCACCATGCTGTACATTACACTCCCATGAGCTATTTAATTTACATGGGAAGTTTGTCATGATTCCTTCATTTTTTTATTACTTAAGTACATACAATGTCATATTAGTTTCAGGTATACAACAGAGTGATTTGACAATTATATACCTTACTCAATGCTCACCATGATAAGTATGGTCACCCATCTGTCACCATACAATATTATTACAATATTATTGACTATAGTCCCTATGCTGTACTTTATATCCTTGTGACTTATTTATTTTATAACTTGAAGTCTGTACCTCTTAATCCCCTTTACTTATTTTGCCCATTGCCCCACCCAGCTCCCCTCTGGCAATCACCTGCTCTCTGTAGTTAAGTCTGATTTTGGGGCACCTGGGTGGCACAGCGGTTAAGCGTCTGCCTTCGGCTCAGGGCGTGATCCCGGCATTCTGGGATCGAGCCCCACATCAGGCTCCTCTGCTATGAGCCTGCTTCTTCCTCTCCCACTCCCCCTGCTTGTGTTCCCTCTCTCGCTGGCTGTCTCTATCTCTGTCAAATAAATAAATAAAATCTTTAAAAAAAAAAAGTCTGATTTTGTCATTTGTTTTGTCTTTTAGATTCCGTATGTAAGTGAAATCATATGGTATTTGTCTTTCTCTGTCTGATTTATTTCACTTAGCATAATATCCACTAGGTCCATCCACGTTTTTGCAAATGATAAGATCTCATTCTTTTTTTTTTTTAAGATTTATTTATTTATTTTGAGAGAGAGAGTGAGTATATGAGCTAGTGAGCATGGGGAGCAGCAGAGGGAGAGGGAGAAGTGACTCTCAAGCAGAATCCCCACTGAGCATGGAGCCTGACACAGGGCTCAATCTCATGACACTGAGATCATGACCTGAGCCAAAAGCAAGAGCTGGATGCTTAACCACCCAGGTGCCCCAAGAGCTCATTCTTTTTTATGGGTGTGTAATATTCCATTGTATATGTATACCACATCTTCTTTATCCATTCTTCTATCAGTGGACACTGTGATTACTTCCATATCTTGGGTATTGGAAATAATGCTGCAATAAACACAGAGGTGTATATATCATTTTGTATTAGTGTTTTCATCTTCTTTGGGTAAATACCCAATAGTAGAATTACTGGATCATATGATATTTATATTTTTTATGTTTTCTACAGTGGCTGTACCCATTTGCATTCCCACCAACAGTGCACATGTGTTCCTTTTTCTCCACATCTCCACCAACGCTTGTTATTTCTTGTGTTGTTGATTTTAGCCATTCTGACAGGTGTAAGGTGGTATCTCATTGTGGTTTTGATTTACATTTTTCTGATGATTAGTGATATTGAACATCTTTTCATGTGTCTGTTGGCCATATGGATGTCTTCTTTAGAAAAATGTCTATTCAGGTCCTCTGCCCATTTTTAAATCAGATTGTTTGGGTTTTTTTAGTGTTGAGTTACATAAGTTCTTTACATATTTTAGATGTTAACCCCTTATTGGATACATCATTTCCAAAATCTTCTCCCATTCAGTAGGTTGCCCTTTTGTTTTGTTGATGTTTTCCTTTGCTGTGCAAAAGCTTTTTATTTTGATGTAGTCCCAATAGTTTATTTTTGCTTTTGTTTCCCTTGCCTGAGAGACATATACATAAATATGTTGCTAAGGCCAATGTCCAAAAGATTAATGCATGTTTTCTTTTAGGAGTTTCATGATTTCATGTCTCACAGTTAGGTCTTCAATCCATTTTGAGTTTATTTTTGTGTATAGCTTAAGAAAGTAGTCCAGTTTTATTCTTTTGCATTTAACTGTCCAATTTTCCCAGCACCGTTTATTGAAAAGATGGTCTTTTCTCCACTGTACATTCTTATCTCTTTTGTCATAAATTAAGTGACCACATAGGTGTAGGTTTATCTCTGATAGCTCTATCCTGTTCTATTGATCTATGTGTGTATTTTTGTGCCAGTACTATACTATTATGATTACTATAGCTTTGTAGTATATCTTGAAATCTGGGATTGTGATACCTCCAGCTTTGTTCTTCTTTCTTAAGACTTTTTTGACTTTTCTGGCTATTCAAAGTCTTTGGGGTTCCATACAAATTTTAGGATTATTTGCTATAGTTCTAAGAAAAATGTTACTGGTATTTTGATAGGGATTGTACTGAATCTGTTGATTGCTTTAAGTACTATGGACATTTTGATGATATTAATTTGTTCAATCCATGAACATGGACTATCTTTCCATTTGTTTGTGTCATCTTCAATTTCTTTCATCAATGTCTTATAGTTTTCACAGTCTTTCACCTCCTTGGTTAAATTTATTCCTAGGTATTTTTTTCTTTTTGGTGCAATTGTAAATATGATTGTTTATTTCTCTTTCATTATTAGTATATAGAAATGCAACTGATTTCTGTATATTAATTTTGTATCCTACAACTTTACTGAATTCATTTATCAATTCTAATAGTTTTTGGGTGGGGTCTTCTGAGGTTTCTATATATAGTATCATGTCATCTGCAAATAGTGAATTTTACTTCTTCCTTACCTTTTATTTCCTTTTCTTGTCTGACTGCTGCAGCTAGGACTTCCAGAACTATGTTGAATAAAAATGGTAAGAGTGGATATCCTTGTCTTGCTCCTGATCTTAAAGAAAAAACTTTCATATTTTCACCATTGAGTATAATGTTAGCTGTGGGTTTTTCATTTTGAGGTATTTTGTTTATTTTGAGGTATGTTCCCTCTAAACCCACTTTGTTGAGTGTTTTTATCATAAACGGATGTTATATTTTTTCAAATGCTTTTTCTGCTTCTTTTGAGATCACCATATGTCTGTTATACTTACACTTGTTAACGTGAAATAGCACATGGATTGATTTGCAAATATTGAACCACCCAAATAGGAATAAATCCTATTTGATCATGGTGAATAATTTTTTTAATGTATTGTTGGATTTGGTTTGCTAATATTGTATTGAGGATTTTTGCATCTATGTTCATCAGAGATATTGGCTTGTAGTTTGTTTTTGTTTTTGTAGTGTCTTTGTCTTGTTTTGGTATCAGGATAACAGTGGCCTTGTAGAATAAATTTAGAAGTTTTCCTTCCTTTTCCACTTTTTGGAATGGTTTGAGAAGAACAGGTATTAGCTCTTCTTTAAATGTTTGGTAGAATTCACCTGTGAAGCCATCTGGTCCTGAACTTTCATTTGTTGGGAGTTTTTTGATTACAGAGTCAATTTCGTTACTAGTAATTGGTCTGTTCAAATTTTCTATTTCTTCCTGATTCAGTTTTGAAAGATTGGATATTTCTAGGAATTTATCCATTTCTTCTAGGTTGTCCAATTTGTTGGCATATAATTGTTCATAATATTCTCTTATAATCATTTGTATTTCTGTGGTTTTGGTTGTTGTTTTTCCTTCTTCATTTCTGATTTTATTTAAATCCTCTCTCTTTTTTCCTTGACAGGTCTGTCTAAAGGTTTATCAATTTTGTTTATCTTTACAAAGAACCACCTCTTGGTTTCATTGCTCTTTTCTATTGTTTTATTAGTCTCTATTTCATTTATCTCCACTCTAATCTTTATTATTTCCTTCCTTCCTCTAGATTTGATCTTTGTTCTTCTTTTTATAGCTCCCTGAAGTGTAGTATTAGGTTGTTTGAGATTTTTCTCATTTCTTGAAGTAGGCCTGTATCACTATGAACTTCCCTCTTAGAACTGCTTTCGTTGCATCCCAAAGAATTTGGACCATTGTGTTTTTGTGTTCATTTGTCTCCATGTATGTTCTGATTAAGCCATTGGTTGTTTAGTAGCAGTCTGTTTAGGCTCCATGTATCTGTGTGTTTTTCCCAGTGTTTTTCTTGTAATTGATTTCTAGTTCATACTGCTGTGGTCAGAAAAGAAGCTTGATATGATTTCAGTCTTCTTAAATTTATTGAGACTTGTTTTGTTTTGTGTATGTATCTTTTGGTCTGAAGTGACTCTCTTATAGGCAGAATATAGATGGGTCTTGCTTTTTTATGTATTCAGTCACCCTATGAATGTCTCCATCATTTTTAATGCCCATACTAATGGTTTTTCCCTAATGTACACAGAGTACGTCTACAACAAAGCAAATCTGTTATAGAAAGAAAGAAAGGAAAAGGAAAGAAGTTCACTCCACAGGGGAGGGAAAAAACACGAAACAACATGAAATTCTTTAACTATATCTTTCACTTCAAGTCACATTGACATTATATCAGCACGGCTTCTGAATACAACTTGGTCTGAAAAGGACATAGAACTTACAAAAGACTGGAAAGTGTGAAGAGATATAATTATGGTAGCAGGAGGAAGATATTATTTTGACAAAAGAACTATTAAAAGGATTGGGGGGGAAACACTATTTAATCAGAATTTTTGATGCTGAGTATAAAGGTAAAGGAACACATAAATAACAATGCATCAGTGTTATGTTTTAGCCTTTATCCACATTCTAGACCAAAGAATTTGAGCTAAGATATGACTATTTCCTTTCATCAAAACCATACTTTATTAACATAATCTTGAGTATGGCCCTAAAAGAGCAAAGGGATTGAGGTATATCACTGTAAAATAGGAGAGCCTCTTCCAATTCCTCAAATTGTTATCACTTCAAAAGAAAGAGGCAAGAATACAGGACCATTATGGGAACCAAAAGACCAGGCTGCTGTGATTCAGCAGGACTTTCATTTCCAACTTCAAAGGGCTTCATTAATCTCCTAACCAGCCATCTAAATTTAAGGGAGAAAGAAATGAAGAGCTTTGAATATGAATTCTCTGCCTCCACCTATAGCTCCTAGTGACACAGGAGACTGGTATAAACAGAAGAAACTCTAGGTGCCCAGAGAATAGAAGTGGGTAAAGGAGAGTTTATACCGTGGCAGGAATATGAATATGGGATCTCTCTGAATCAAGACTATAGGATGGCGTTCGAGCCTCTGCTTTTTGTGATGTGTGAATAGTAAAGTTAGACTGTGTCCTCTGCATTCCATTTGTAAAATCTCTTGTCCACAGATCCAGCTGGTTTCCAAGTAATCTATATGCATGATGTATTTCCTTGTAAAATACAAAATTAATGACTTATGTACAATTTATCACTCTTTTTTTATTATGTTCAGTTAACCAACATATAGTACATCATTAGTTTTTGATGTAGTGTTCAACAATTCATTAGTTGCATATAATACCCAGTGCTCATCACAACAGGTGTCTTCCTTAATACCTATCACCCAGTTACCCCATCCCCCCACCCAATTTATCACTCTTACTTATGGTCACACTGAGCCTAATCAGCTGTGCACCAGGTGCTCAGCCTTGGGTCTGATAAGTTCCAAGAGCTGGAAGACCTCAGGTGAGAAACTAAAGGCTCCTAATTCACTTTACAGTTTTTGAAGAAGGGCTTTTGTTATTTATGTCAGTGACTGGTTATCTAAGTGAAAACAGAGTCCCAAGGTAATAGGGCTAATTCTTGTAATAAGTAGTTAGAGCACTGCCCTGCCCTGGGCAGCTATGCTTAAAATGGATACCAGTGGTCCAACACTCTCAAGGAAGAAAGTCAGTGGTGTGAGGATTGTTCAAAGTGTGATCCCAGGACCACCTATATCAGAATCGTCTAGAGATGAATATTAAACCTACTGAGTCCTACTTTCCACCCCAGATCTGCTAAATCAAACCTACAGTTTGGAGCCGAGGAACCTACATGTCATTAAGCTTTCCCAGGTGATTTTGACACTCTCCAACATTTGGGTATCACTAGCTTAGTGCAAACTCTTCTCCAAAACTAGATCTTAATCAATCAATCAAAAAGGCATTTCACTGCCCAGATACAGACCTGATCCTCTCAATGAGCCTCTGTTTCCTTTCTCTAAATAGAGATGCTAATAGTACCTACCTCTTATAGACTGTAGAGAAAATTAAAAGATGTATATGTACAAAGCCTCACACAATGCCTCGCACATGATAAGCCATTCAACAAATTTTAGTAATCATAATAAGAAAAAGTCCAAGCTCCTTATTGAAGCCCTTCCAATCTTCATGAATACTTACATTACCTCATCTCCTGTCACTCCTCCCATGACACCTGACAATTTGTACTCAAGACAAATGAAATCAATTGGAGTTTCCTCATCCACCAATATACCAACGCCATTTTTTATCTCTGCTCCATTGCTTATGCTCTTTCCTTGGCCTGGAATACCACAGAATGCAGTGAGATAGAAAGCTCATACTTGATCTTCAAGGCCTAAATCATTGACATCTTCTCTGGGGAAGTTTTTACTGGACCCCTAAGTCTAAGTTAGGACCCTCTCCTCCTTGCTCTCTCAGCACCCTGAACTCTTTACCTATTTATACCTTTGTTTTCCCATCTCTTTTCCCTCATTTGAAAGCAAGCTCTTTGAAGTTATGGACAATGGGATTTTATGGTTGTTTCTTCAACTGTTGTTGTTAATTTAAAAACATACAAGAAAGTACAAAGAATAATACAACAATCACCTGTGTTTCTAACATCCACAAGTAACCATTATTGACATTTTGGCACCTTTGCTTCTAGTCTTTTTCTATTTATTTTCTTTAAAAATAATTTATGAAAACACTGTTCATTGTTTCAGAATAGAATATTATACGTAAAGCCAAATGTCCCCTTGACCTCCACCCCCATGCTATATTTCTGCCCTGCCTTTCCAAAGATAACCAAACAGCAATATAGGTTTGATATGTATCCTTCTGGTCTTTTTAATATATTTACCGAATTATCTGTATTCATAGAAAATATATAGTATTGGCTTGCACATCATTTTCCAAATGTCACATGGCTATGTGTATCATTCTGCCACTTACTGCTTTCACTCAAAAATATTTTTGAAATATATCCATGTTGATACATGTATCTGGCTAATTCTGTTTAACTGTAGTATAATAATCCATTATATGGATGTACCTCATTTTATTTAACCAGTTCCATTGATGGGCATTTAGGTTGTTTCCAAGATTTTGCTATTATAAAAAAAAAAGTTACAAAACTTTGCTTTATTAAATATCTCTTGGTGTATATGTGTAAATGTTATTTTAATAAAGAGACCTAGAAGTAGAACTGCTGGATTGTAGAATATGTGAATTTCAGTTTCATGGACAATGACAAATTGTTCTCCAATGTAGCTATCCAAATTTTTATGCCCATCAGCATTATTCAAGAGTTGTCACTTTCCTGCATCCTCACTAACACTTGCTGTTGTGAGACTTTTAAATATTCCCAATATTACCAGAGAAAAAAGGGTATCTCATTGCTGGTTTTGACCACCTTATTCATCTCTAAGTCCCTAGCTCCCAGCAAGTACTTGGCACATGTTGATTGTTTGGTAAATATTTGTTCAGTTCTGGGGTGCCTGGGTGGCACAGCGGTTAGGCGTCTGCCTTCGGCTCAGGGCGTGATCCCGGCGTTATGGGATCGAGCCCCACATCGGGCTCTTCTGCTATGAGCCTGCTTCTTCCTCTCCCACTCCCCCTGCTTGTGTTCCCTCTCTCGCTGGCTGTCTCTATCTCCGTCGAATAAATATAAAAATCTTTAAAAAAAATTGTTAAAATATTTGTTCAGTTCTGATTCTGATAATGTCACATATAGGTACTGGCCCTAGCCTGCTGATACTTCAGAACCCAACTAGGTGTCTACCTTCGGCACAAACCAGAATGCAATCCCAGTTTCCTTATCGCTAGACAAAGCTGTGAGGAAAAGGGAAAGGAAAAACTGCAGATGATACCATGCTCTTCAGAGATTTATCATTCTTTCAAATGGCACTCAGGGAATGATTCTTGACCTCTGGATCAATAATCCTTTATAATCAATCAGGTTGGGGTCTAGTTCCTTCCACCTGAGAGCTAAGGGAACACCTGAAAAGACAATGGGAGTAGGAAACAACAAATCTGTCCCCCAGCAGCTCTGTTGCACCAGCCGAAGGAAGACAGGTATAGAAGGAAGAGTTTAGCTTTCTAGTGGTCTCCCTAGAGGTACATTTTATAGACATTACGTGTTCAGAAAACATGTTTCCTTCTGGCCACATGTAGACAGTACTTAACAGTATCCCCTATAGAGAGTTGTATTCATGTGATTGATTTTTGCCCATTGATTTTGCACATTAGGATATAGGATAATTATTAGTTAGTCTCACAAGATGGAAAACAACAACAAAGTATAACTGGTGTACCTACCAAAGCAAATGCTATGCAATAACCATTGAAAAACAATTCCCAAAAGACTCTAGGACTGAAATAAACATCATTCTTGTAAGAAAAAAAAAAAAAGAAACTTATCTAATCAGCTCTGGTGCCTAATCAAGTCATGAAATGAAAGAGTAAGACATTACTAGCAAGTCTCCACTACCACCATTAAGCATGAATTCAGTTTGGTAGTGTCATAAATGAACAGTCCTCAATGACAGCTAAAGTAGTGAGAGGTTGCAATACTACAGCTTCCAACCTGAAGCCTGAAAACACACAGGAGATAGGCAGATATACAAAAGCAGCCAAGAATGGGATACAGGGAGGAAAGAATGGAGAAGAGGGAAATCTTGTGTGTGGGGCCCTAGACCACCTGATTTAAGATTAAAGCTCCCATATGTGTGTTAAGATTTCCCCCTGTTTTATAGTGACATTGTCGTTCTTTGGTTTGTTTGTTTGTTTGTTTCCTAAATAGGCTCCAACATGGGGCCTGAACCCACGACCCTGAAATCAAGACCTGAACCAAAACTAAGAGTGAGATGCTCAACTGACTGAGCCACCCAGCTGCCCCAACGTTGTTTTAATTCTGAAGGTTCCTCACCTACAAAACTTTCTTGACAAGACTGGATCTGTCTGATTCATCTCTGTATAGGGACTGCTCCTGGTACAGTATAGACATATAGTAGGTTCTCAAATAACAGGGATTAAACGAATGACAAAGATAAAATATTTAGCAAAATGCTGGGAGATGTACCTTTCTGGAAGCCCCAAGGAACAGGAAGGAGGCATTACCACATAATATTTGGGTCTTTACAACAATAAAATCATCTATACATCCATCAAAGAAATATTTAATTTAGTACCTCCTCTGTGCGTAGCACTGTGGTAGAGAAGACATGTAAGATCCTACCTGCAAGGAGTGGATACAAATCAGTTGGCACCTAGAATACAGGGTAATCAGTATTCTGATAGATGAAAAGAAGGTGCTATGGGAGCTGTGTGACTCCAGTTTGGGCAATCAGAGTAGATTTTTCAGAAGAGATTCACTGAATACCCACTGTGTACCTGGTCCTGTGTTAGATGTTAGAGTTGCAGAGATGCCGGAGGTATTTGCTCTTGTTCTAGGAACTCTAGGAATTCATGGGGAACACAAGGGAGACATATCTACCCAGTAACCCCGATGCAGTGGGAAAGGTGTTGAACAGAATACATGCTGTGGGAGCCCCAAAGAAAGGCCCCACTAATTCAGTGTTTCCAAGCCCATCTCTCCTAACCCAACTCCACAACTATAACAGAGCAAGTGGTCTCACATGGACATGCCCCAATGTGCCCAGAATGAAGACTCCCTCATTCTAGGACTTCCTGGGGCTGAAGCTACTCAGTCCCAGAAGGAAAGCACAGTGATTTCTCATCTCCTGCTCATCCCAGTGGTGCTGGGCTTAGACATTCCCCTTGAAATGCCATTCCTCAAGAAATCTGTTTCACACCATTAGGCCCCAAATGCTTTTTCCCTTTTCCTCCAAAACTTGGTTATTTGTTCTTCATTTAAGAAACTAAGTTTACAGTTAGGGGCCTGAAATAATTAGTTCTGCTTATTGTATCTTACAGCCCAGAAACAGAAAAAAACTCAAAAGTTCTCATGGTGAAGTGCCTGGGTGGCTCAGTCGACAAGTGTCTGCCTTCAGCTCAGGTCATGATCTCAGGGTCCTGGGATCAAGCCCTGAGTCAGGCTCCTGCTCAGCAGAGAGTCTGCTTCTCCCTCTCCCTTGGCCCCTTGCTCGTGCTCTCTCTATTGCTCTTTCTCTCTATCTCAAATAAATAAATAAATAAATAAATAAATAAATAAATAAATAACATCTTTTTTAAAAAAGTACTCATGGTTATGTTAATGATATAGAATACCTGTTGGACCATTCTCTGTGGGACTCAATGATGCCCTCCACCAGACATGATCAGAAGACTCTCAGGCACCTGGCTGGCTCAGTCAGAAGAGCATGCAACTCTTGATCTCAGGGTCATGAGTTTGAGCCCCACATTAGGATTATTAAAAAAGTAAAAACATAAACTTAGAAGAAAAAAGAAGAAGAAGATGATGATTCACGAATTTAGAACCAGAAAACTTGAAGGAATCTTAGAGACCTATAATCTATGCCAACCCTTTCATTTTACAGATGAGCAGACTGAGGAAAAGGAAATTGCCCAAGGCCCAATAGGTAGTTCATAAGAGAATTAGAATTTCAAACCAGGCTTCTCAACCACTTTTGAAAACATAAGATTCAAGCAGAGGTAGGAGTAGCAAGTCACCTAAGAGAGTAAGAGTTCTAAGAGAAAGAAAATTGAGGGCTCTTAGATCCAGCTGGTCCACCCACGTGGAAATCTTCCCACTAATACAACCCTCGAAAATAAATGGGTTTGATTTCCTTAAAGGTCCTTCCAGATTTCATTACATTCGTCTTTCGGCCCCCACCCCCAACATAAACAACTATCCATACCTCTAGCTTGGAGGAAAAATAAAACAATAGCGTTGGATTGTTTCCTTTGGGAGCAAGTCAATTTACTTATACCAAAGCCTGACATGTAAGGAATGAGAGAGGTCCTGAAGTTAATAGAAGCATCCCTGCCTTTAGGGTATTCCTCCACAACCACCAATAGATCACCCCAGCCAATGTACACTGATGCACTGAAGTCCTTCCAGAATATAAATGAGCAAGTACAACTCCTAGTCTCTCACTTCAGAGGGGCTGTGTCACACAATAGGATGGATGCGGAAATGTCGATATCCTGGACAGCACTGGGGGAGAAGTAGAAGGCGCCCTGTGGGCAACAGACAACAAACAAAGAAGTACAGGGACGAGGCATGGCCTGATCCTCCTTCCATTGGCCCTGCCTGCCCTTTGGAGGTTAGCAGAAAATGGAGAGAAAAAGCTAGAAGAGAATCTTAGACCTAAAAACTTAGAGCACAGTACCATCACATCCCAGTATTTCTTCCCTCTCCCTTTCCAGTCCCTGAAATAAGAAGTGTCGGGGCCTGGATGCCTAAAAATATTTGAAGTCAGGGAACAATTGCCACATCGAAATGCTGGAGCCCATCAAGAAATGTGAACAGACAGATGCTGTGAAGCATGGCTTTGAAACCAACAGTCATTACTAACCAAACTCTTTCAAAGGAAAAAAAAATCCAAATACAAAAAGCAACCCTTGCAAGCATTCCAGTTGAATATTGCTCTTATCTCAAGACTTGCACATTCAAACAGAAGGCAATTACATGTCTCTTATTGATACCCCCGTCCTACTTTCAGAGTCAGCCACTATCAAACAAGGACAAAGATGAGAAGGTAGGGAACAATGAGAGAATAATTTATCTCCACAAAATAAAGGTCTTAGAAGCCTCTCCAAGACCCAATTTACACAGATGCTTTTTTTCCTTCAAACTCACATTGCACGTAGGATTCTTTTTCACCTCCATGAGAGAAAATGGTTTTGAAAGTGCTGAGCTTAACTGATTTGCAGCCACACTAACTCAGACCCCAGAGACTCTAATTACATATCCCATCATACCCAAGGCCCGTGGGAAGCAGATTTTCCCCCTGAGATTTGTAGATGGGTTTCACAGTCAAGTAGTATGATTAACCCAAAGTTCTTGCTTCAAGAGAAATGGAGGAACACCACAGATCTCTCATCCTTTATGCAGGCTTAAGAAAGTCGACTCTATTAGAAACATGACAGAGTAGCCTATGGATAGCTAGAATGAGTGGAATTCTGGAAAAGTCAAAACCGTTGACAAAATGCTTTGTTTTCCTAGTTTATTTATGCTACTATGCTAATAAAGCAAAAAATGGGAGGTCGCGTTTTCTCCTCCAAAGTCAAGAAGCTAATGGCTCTGAAGCACCTAGAGATAGGCCTCAGATATACCAAGCACTTACACCAGGTTGTGTATAAATTTTTAGAAGCTTGGAAAGCTTCAAGCACTTTTAAGTGCTTTCAAGCATATTAGTCTTGCTTCACACAGGCATAGTAAGCCTGGTCGATGGCAGAGAAATAATAATGTTGTTAATCCAAGCAGCTTGGAAGTGAATCATCCACTCCAGCAATCCAGATTGATTTAATGCCCTTTGGACAGTATGACTCAATCCTTCCCTGGAGGGCTAATGGACAATCACTATCTCATTTAGGCCCCATTCACACTCCTCTGTTTCTGCCTGGACAAACAAGCCAATGGCTTCCTGCGATCCAGCCTGAAATACTGGCCTTAAGTGATTGTGTCTCCACAGGAAGAGCTCAGCTGTTACACAAAACTCAGGGCTGCAAACACCAGCTTTCTTCAATTTATCAGCCCTCTTTGGTAATTGATATTACCTAGGGAAGATGGTAAAGGATAAAGTCAGTGTGAACCAGGGAAAAATCCAAATCACAGGATAATTCCTGAAAACACAGGGTTATCACTCTCAAAGAAAAACAACTCAAGCTGGACTCAAAATGCCTTAAGGAAGTTTGTCTCAGAATGACCCTGAGAGACCTATTTAATGAACAACGAGGAATTATTTGTAATTGACAGATCGATTACCGCTATGTAAAGGGGAGCTTCTAAAGTATTTACAATTTTTTAAAATAGTTTAAAGTCTTAAGGGCAGTAAACAGGCCTATAGAAAACCAAGATGAGGGGCGCCTGGCTGGCTCAGTTAGTGGAACTTGAAACTCTCAATCTCGGGGTTGTGAGTTGATCCCCACGTTGGGTGTAGAGATTACTTAAAAATAACATTTTAAAAAGAAAGAAAGAAAACCAAGATGAAATTTTGCATAAAGAAAAGCTTTGCTAATATTGGCAAAATGGTAATAAATGTTCAAGTTGGGTGAAGTGTAAGTAGAGGTTCATTATACTATTCTCACTATTTTTGTATATGTTTGACAGTTTCCATAATAAAGTTCTTTTTGAATACATTGCTGAACAAAGGTAACTTTCAAGTCAGCCCTCTAAGTTATTACAAATTTAAAATTACTGGGATTAATATTAGACCTTCAACTCTATTAAAAAATTTTTTCAAAGCTCCAAGACCCTTGAACTTCACTCTCCCAAACTCGTCCTACCTATATTCAAGCTCAAGGCAACGGTAATTGGGATCCTACAGAGAGAGTCATAACTTGTTCTGCTCCTAGTGAAAATATCAAGGGAAACCTAAGGTAAGGGAAAGAGAAGATACAGGGCCAGGAGATGAAGGGCTAACTTTGAAAGCCAAAGCCTGTTTTTTGATGGCTTCACCTGCTGTTAGCTGCCCACTTTCAGAGGGATTTGTTATGGAGAGAAATTGTCCTACATTCTCTCTCTTGCTTCGGTTCTATCAACCACCATCATAAGTAGGCCACTTTCTCCTAGCCAGAATAAGCTCAACTAGATGGAGAACCCATGGGGGACTATGACTTCGGTCCATTGCTTTACTCTAATGAGGGAAAGACTTTTCAGGCTCTGGAGTGTCTTGCATCTTGTGGCAATTCTTAGTCAAGCACATTTCTCATTTGCCTTTGTTCCACTGAACATCTTCTTGAAGGAGCTTGGAGGAGCTGGGCAGTGAGGCTTGGAAATTCTCCTATATGCTAATGTTTCATTTTACCAAGAGAGTATTTCTAGGCAAGAAGTAGCAATTCCTATAAACAAACTGTACTCTCCCCAGGGCAAAATAAACTAAATTCAGGAAGGGAGATATTTTCCAAAGTGAATTCCATACAAGTCATGCAGTACGGTAGGCTTTTTCAAGACTTCTGAACTGCAAAAAAAGAGAAAAGGTTGGATAAACTGCTATAGTTAGTCACTTGGAATAACTAGCACACTCACAAATCTACCCTTGTCTCCATGGAGACAGCTAGGTCTAGCAAGCATCTAAACATTCTACTACAAGGTATTATAGATAAGCACCAGAAGCCACGGGGGAATACTATAGGTAAAAAGAAAAACATGTCCAACCATCTCACATCATAGTCCTACCATGACACCATGGGATTCTATCATCCTGCCCTGTTGTATTTTTATTCATATTCCCATTGGGCAAACTTTCTTCTCTATAAGCAAAGCTGAAATATTCAAGGTAATTGAACTGACCTTAACATTCATGAGGGAAATTGTCTTAAAGGCAGCCTTGGGTGTGCATTTAGGTCAAATTACCTTTCATACTATTAGGCAAACATTTTTTAGACTTATTATGTGCTACCAATTCAAAAACTTACCGTGTAGCAGTGCTAGGCACCGGGAAAATACTTCCAATTTCTCAAAGCTGCTTTCACAACTATAACTACATTTGACCCTCTAGATAATACAGGAATTGTCACTGAGTATGTTTTACGGATAAGGACATTAAGACTCTGAGGAGCGTCTTAGTGAGAAGTGAAAAGATTCGCCCAAGGTCACGCAGCAACGTTGTAGCGGATCCAGAATTTGAACGCTGGTCTCCTGACACTAAAACCCATTTTAGTTTCAACCCCAACACTAAAAGGCCAGCCATAGTGCTCCACAGTGGGGGGTATACTAGGAAAAATTAAGTCACGTTACTCAGCATGGTCCCCAAATACTTAACACCTTGACTACGAATCCAAAACAATAACTCTTACTGCTGGGTTTCAGTTCGTGAGATTTTATCAAGCTGCATACTTATGACATATACACTCCTCTGCGTACATATTATACTTCGATAAAAGCTTAAAAAAGAACTTCTCACTGTCGTAAAAGCGTACTTCCTGTATAGCCTGACCCTCAGGTCTTGCATGCAAGCTAAGTACCCTTTCCCTTTTGCCTCAGAGACCTCCTGAAGCTTACTCACTCACTTCCAGTAACTTATCTGTCCTACTGTTGGCACAGCAGCTGTGCTCAGCCCCATCCGACCCTATACCCATAGTAATTACTCTTTCCAAAGATCCCAGGCAACCAGGGGCCACGTGAATTGAAACTCATCTACCGTCCCTGTTTTAGACTCTTCCTTCCCAAACTCCTTCATTCGTATAAACTCTTTCAATATCATAACATCTGCAGCATAATAATACACTTGTATCTATCTTTTTTCTATAGATAGATAAACCAAGACCCCAAGAATGAAGCATTTTTCTCAAAAGCACCTTGATAATTAAAGTTTGGCACTATTTTGTCCTGGATACATAGGGATAAAGCTGTCTAGCACTGGAAAAACTGCACCAAGTCTTTGCTCCAAGTAGCCGGAATGCAAGGATCTAGGCCAATCCATAGGTCTCTAACAGCCTTCAAGTGTTCAATTGTTAGTCAGTACCAAAAAGGCAGTGGGTTGAATCTGGAGATAGAAATTAGGATTAAGGGGGCACCTGGGTGGCACAGCGGTTAAGCGCCTGCCTTCGGCTCAGGGCGTGATCCTGGCATTATGGGATCGAGCCCCACATCAGGCTCTTCCGCTATGAGCCTGCTTCTTCCTCTCCCACTCCCCCTGCTTGTGTTCCCTCTCTCGCTGGCTGTCTCTATCTCTTTCGAATAAATAAATAAAAAAAAATCTTAAAAAAAAAAAAGAAATTAGGATTAAGAATGGAAAAGCAGGAGGGAGCTACTGTATCACAGTAATGGAATACCTCAAGTCTCAAATACCAACATCCAAATCACTGAACGTTTGAGTCGTTTCAGTAAAACAACAGGTCTGTTTTCTTGGATGGTGACTTGGTGGGTGAATATTTGCCTAGCAAGTTATTTAGCATTACACAGATCACAGAATTAATTACAGACACGAAATAAACCAAATATTAAGGCTTGATTATTGTATTAGAGATTGGTTAAACAACCTGCCTAAAGTTAAATAGCTATGTAGTGAAAGAACTAGGATTAGACTTTACATGCCTGACTCCCTTCCAGTCTTCTTTCCATTTCATTGACTGAATCTATTACTATTTAATTGTACGTTTGGTCATCACGCGGATGTGGCTAAAAAGAAAACACATGAAAAAAGGTGCTTTAGTAACATAGCTTTCAAGGATCTTTGAAATTAAGGTAACCATAAGGACTTCTTGACTTAATTCTCACTTTCCCAACATTTATATATCACTAGTCCTATTAATTGGATTTCTCAAATATCCCTTAAATTTAAAACCTCCTTTCCCTCTTTTAATATTCCTGTTTTAATTCAGACCCTCCTTATCACTTGCTCAGACTACTTCACCAAGCTCCTGACCATTCTCCATTCTCCCAGGCTCTCCCTACTGCTACTAAGGTAATCTCTAAAGACCAACCTAGCTACGTCATGCTTCCATTAACTCTTGATTCCTGCACACCTTCTAGAATAACATAAGACTCTGTCTGGCCCTCATCTACTTCTTATACATTAGTGATCTCCCATCATTTTTCCTGATAGCCTATCCTATACACAGACAATGATCCATTCACCTTGAATTTCTTCCCATTCCAAAAACACAGCACACAAATGTCTTTTACGTTTGTACATCCTATTCTCTTTACCTGACATATATGTCTCCTCCCTTTCTCTTTTAAAAATTCCTACTTATCCTGTAAGACTCAGCTCGAATGTTACCTCTTCTGAGAAATCTTCCCTAAGCTTTCCATGACAAATCCCTTCTTTATGCTCCTATCGCCTTCTGGACATAAAATCATCATATCACTTATGTTCCTTATGATAACCATAGTGTCTCATCAATTTGCCTCCTGAGTTTGAAGGGAGGGCTATATTTTTTTCATCTCTGTATCCCAAACATATAGCAGAGCACCTGGCCCAAAATGTTACTCAATAAATGTTAAGTGAATGGATGAGCTATGCTAAGAACCGCTATTTATGGCAATATATAGCATACATAGTCAACAAATAAGTCATGATTAGATTTCCTTGATGCTCCCATTCCTTATTTGAAGCTTTCATCTAAGAATTTGGGGGATTTAGAATTTCCAGCTGGAAGAAAGAAAAGTTTGTCCTAACCATATCTTTCTTTGAGAACTGTTGTGGATATGAGGGAAGAAAACTGACCATTAATGTCTACAGTTCAGTCTTTCAGCAGCAAAGAACCTATCACCGTACCATTCTACTTCTAATTTTGATTTAAATTCCCTGCCATTATATCACACCTCCTAAAAGTTAGAATTTACTTTCCTCTTTCCTCCTGAATGTGCCCCAATTTTACCCCCCCCCCCACACACACACCAAGGGCTGACTGTCATTGCATGTGTCTAAGTAAGCTGCCAACCCATTATGCAATTTACATCAGAAGGCTAGTAATAAAGTAGGACCTTCTCCAAGGTCATTTGTAAACTCTCTGATACCTGGGAAAGTGCTTAGAGAAAAATAGGTAGATAACTCAATCTGTCGTGTGGATCTAAGGAGACTGTGCAAATACCTCATTTCCATAACAACATTGTACTCAGTGTCCCAACATAATGAATGAATATGCTATGACTGAAGACTAAACAGAGGCTAATGGTAAATGCATTAATTAGCGACCTGTTTACACTTCTCCTGGGCAGGATGGCCATTTGTTACAGCTTCTGTCATACAAGAATACTGACTGAGTTTGGGTCCCCTCTCTGGGAATGCATATAAATTTGTGAGAGTCTCCTACATTATCATCTGCTGACAAGCATTAATGACACTAATGAAGGCAGGAGACCTTGATTCAAACACACAAATGATTAGAGTTGATAGGAGATATGTGAACAGGGCCCTCATTAATGAATGTATTAATGATGCAGAGATGGAAGTTTAAAAAAAAAAGGGGTGTCTAGACATGTATTTATAGCACCTCCACCTCCTTCAATCAAAGATAATTCTTCTATCTCTTTGATTTATCCATTTTTTAGTTATATACCTAAGGAAGCAGAATAATCATGTTCTGATAAAAGAAATCCAGAGAAAAAAGAATAGATCCAGCTCTATTCAGTTAATGACAATTATGAATGAGAATATTTCATGAAATCAAAAGATTACCAGCTCTTGTCTTAGGAAATTTGTGGTGATGGATGCAAATTAGAGGGTTTATTCAGAGCAGAAGGAGCATTTACTAATCATGCCCAAACCTAGTTGAAGTCTTCTAGTTCAGAAAAAGATGAAGGTATTATTACCAATTTGCCTCCCACATCATTGATTTCTTAGGTAACTACACCCTTGATAAATAGTCAGATCTTAGTGACGGAACTGGTATGTGTTGACAACATTTCTGTTAACAATTTACACTCTCATTATCTTTTTTATCATGACTGAAGGGCCAAATCCTTCTATTTCTGATCAAGAGAGGATGCTCTTGATCAGATCAACAGGGATGCTACAACAGGATGCTAATGTTTGTACAGGTTCATGCCCTGTAGTCATTCAACTGTTTGCACTGGTTTGACCAACTCGTAGACAGTTTTTATTGAAGACATAAATCAATACAGAACGCCAAAACAACTGGTTGGGGCAAACAATTTTAAAAAAAAAAACTGGTTTGTCCAGTGTAGTAAGAAATTAACAAAGCCAGTCACATTATTAAATTAGTCTTTTGCTAATTACTTTTTACCGAAGAGGCCCATCACTTCAAGCAAAGTGCTCAGACCACGGGTTCTGAGTAGGTATAATCGTATTCAACAGTAAACAATACATTAGTTCTATCAAGTTGCATTATCAACCTGAGAATTCCAATGATTAAATTGTGGACGGAGCTATGTATCCTGAGGCATAAGACAGACAAAGAGGTCTCTGCCATCTTTTAAGTGAAAATTTATTCTCTTAAAACTTTAAAAATTGCATAATGTCACACAAGGGCCCCAGAGTGAAGGCAGAGAGATTGCATTTTTAGAGAGTGATTACCCACTTAGGCTGTTAAGCTTTTTAAGGAGTCTGTTTTAATAGGAATCTGGTTTGAATTAAGAATAAAATGGAGCTGTAACACACAAGAGGCCTAATACTAGCCCTGAGTTTGATCTCAGAGCTAAGAGACAGATGGCTTCCCATTGCCTCTCAGATGCTTTTATGTTATAAGCATGTTGCTTCTTTCATTCTGCTAAGAATCTGTATGCTCTGCGATCACATGATCAGGCAGGCCCCCAGAGAATATGCAGGATATGGATAGTTTCTAGCTGCCTCTTGTTGCCTTTGTCTTACAGATCCATATTTTTAAATCATAATTGGGCCTCTCTCCACCCAGGGTCCTGTTGCCTCTGGGCCCAAACGGTCACCAGTCAGCAGGTGGCAAATAGGGTTGAGCTACAATTCAGAGCTGAGAGTCAGAACCAGGAGATCCACTTTAGCCAGATCATGAAAGCTGCAGGGCAAAGCTGATGTTGGGTATTAAGTCACACAAGGTGCTTGGCATTGTAAGAAACAAAGAGGTCCTATTTTCAAGATATTTCCCTATTACTAAGTAGCTAGCTGGTAATGTTCAGTCTATACAGCCACACTGGATACGCAGTGCAAACCATGTTTACTCATTTATTTATCCCTTTACTAACATAGAGAATATTTATTGAGTATCTATTACGTGCCAGGCATCGTACTGGGTCCTAGGAATACAGCAGTGAACACGGTTTCTGACTTCACAAGATTTACTTCGTTTGGGGTAGGGTCAATATAGTGTAGAGGTTAAGGACTCCGCAGTCAGACTACCTGAGGTGTAAATCCTGGCTTTCCCACTTACTGGCTTTGTGACCTTGGCATAGCACTTCCCCTCTTTATGTACCATAATTTCCTCAAAATTTGAGATTAAAAAAATTGGGATAAAACCAGTTCCAACATCCCTCATTTTATTGTGCTTTGCTTTACAGCGCTTCACAGAAATACTGCATTTTTTACACATTGAAGGTTTGTGGCAACCCTGCATTAAGCAAGTCGACTGGTGCCATTTTTTCAACAGCATTTGTTCACTTTTTGTCTCTGTCACATTTTGGTAATTCTCACAACATTTCAAACTTTTTCTTTATTATTAAAATTTTTATGGTGATCTGTGATCAGTCTTCTTTGATGTTACTTTTGGAATGTTTTGGAGCGCCACAAACCGTACCCATATAAGACTGAACTTAATAAATGTGTGTGTTCTGACTGCCCTATAGACCTGCCATTCCCCTGTCTCTCTCCCTCTTTTCAGGCCTCCCTATCCCCTAAGACATAATAATATTGAAATTAGGCCAGTTAGCAACCCTATCATAGCCCCTAAGTGTTCAGGTGAAAGGAAGAGTCGCACATCTCTCACATTAAATCAAAAGCTAGAAATGTTATTAAGCTTAGTGAGGAAGGCATATTGAAAGCCAAGACAGGCTGAAAGCTAGGCCTCTTGCACCAGTTAGCCAAGTTCTGACTTTAAAGGAAAAGTTCTGGGCACCTTGGTGGCTCAGTCAGTTAAGCGTCTGCCTTCAGCTTGGGTCGTGATCCCAGAGACCTGGGACTGAGTCCTGCATCAGGCTCCCTGGTCAGCGGAGAGTCTGCTTCTCCCTCTCTCCCTCCCCACTGCTTGTGATCTCGCTCTCTCTCAAATAAATGAAAACTTAAAAAAATAAATAAATAAAGGAAAAGTTCTTGAAGGAAACCAAAAGTGCTACTCCAAAGAACACATGAGTGATAAAGTGCAACTGCCTTATTGCTGATAGAAAGTTTAGTGGTCTGAATAGAAGATCAAACTGGCAAGAACATTCCCTTAAGCCAAAGCCTAATCCAGAACAAGACCCTAACTCTCTTCAATCCTGTGAAGGCTGGGAGAGGTGAGGAAGCTGTAGAAGAAAAACTGGAAGCTAGCAGAGGTTGGTTCATGAGGGTTAAGGAAGGAAGCCGTCTCCATAGCATGAAAGCGCAAGGGGAAGCAGCGACTGCTGATACAGAAGCTGCAGCAAGTGACCCAGGAGATGTGGCTAAGATAGTTAGTGACGGTGGCTACACTAGCAACAGATTGTCAATGTATTTGAAACAGTCTACAGGCACCTGGGTGGCTCAGTCAGTTAAGCATCCTACTCGGTTTCGGCTCAGGTCATGATCTCAGGGTGGTGAGATGGAGCCCCACATTGGGCTCCGTGATCAGCGCAGAGTCTGCTTGAAATTCTCTCTCTCCCTCTCCCTCTGTCCTTCCCCTCTACTCATGTGTGCTCTCTCTCTCTCAAATAAACAAGTAAATCTTTGGAACAAAAAAAAAGAGGAACAGTCTATTGGAAGAAGATGCCACCTAGGACTTTCACAGCTACAGAGGAGATGTCAATGCCCGGCTTCAAAGCTTCAAAGGACAGGCTGACTCTCTTGTTAGGAGCTAATAATGCCCCTGGTAACATTAAGTTGAAGTCACTGTTCATTGACCATTCTGAATATCCTAGGGACTCTTAAGAATTATGCTGTGTCTACTCTGTCTGTGCTCTATAAACGGAACAACAAAGCCTGGATGACAGCACATCTGTTTACAACACAGTTTACTGAACATTTTAAGCCCACTGTTGAGACCTACTGCTCAGAAAAAAAAGATTTCTATCAAAATATTACTGCTCACTGAAAATAACCTGTTTACCCAAGAGCTTTAATGGAAATATACAATGAGATTAATGTTGTTTTCATGCCTGTTAACATAACATCCATTCTGCAGCCCAGGATCAAGGAGTAATTTCAACTCTCAAGTCTTATTATTTAAAAAATACATTTTATAGGGCTCTAGCTGCCCTAGATAATGACTCCTCTCATGAATCTGGGCTAAGTAAATTGAAAACCTTCTCAAAAGGTTTTACCACTCTACATGCCACTAAGAGCATTCATGAGTGATGGGAAGAAGTCAAAATATCAACATTCACAGGAGTTTGGAAGAAGTTGATTCCAACCCGAATGGATTGATTTTGAGGGGTTCAAGACTCCAGTGGAGGAAGTAACTGTAGATGAGATGGAAATAGCAGGAAAACTAGAATCAGAAGTGGAGCCTGAAGATGGGACTGAATTGCTGCCATCTCATGATAAAACTTGAATGGATGAGAAATTGCTTCTTATGGATGAACACAGAAAGTTGTTTCTTAAGATGGTAACTACTCCTGGTGAAGATGCCGTGGAGATCGTTAAACTGGCAACAAAGGATTTAGAATACCACATCAACTTGGTTAATAAAGCAGCTACAGGGTTTGCAAGGACTGACTTGTTTTGAAAGAAGTTCTACTGTGGGTAAAATGCTATCGAACAGCACCACATGCTACAGAGAAATCCTTCATGAAAGGAAGAGTCCATCAAAGAGCAAACTTCATTGTTATTATTTTTAAAAATTGCCACAGCCACCCCAACCTTCAGTACCCACCACTCTAATCAGTCAATAGTCATCAACACTAAGGCAAGAGCAAAAAGATTATGACTTGCTGAATGTTCAGATGATGGTTAACATTTTTTAGCAATAAAGTATTTTTTTTTTCTTTTTTTAGAGAGAGAGGAAGTGCATGTATGTGAGCAGGAGAGGAGGAGGAGAGGGAGAGAGAGAATCCTAAGCAGGCTCCATGCTTAGCACAGAGCCCAACGCAGGGCTCAATACCACAACCCTGAGATCATGACCTGAGCCAAAATCTACAGTCGGAGGCTTAACTGACTGAGCCACCCAGGCATCCTGTGACATTTTTAAATTAAGAAATGTACATTTTTTAGAGACATAATGCTGTTATACACTTAATTGACTACAATATAGTATAAACATAACATATATGCACTAGGAAATAAAAAATTCATTTGACTGACTTTATTGCAATATTTGCTTTACTGTGGTGGTCTGGAACAGAACCCACAATACCTGAGGTATGCATGTACCTAACTCATTGAGTCAGTATGAGAATTAAATGGGTTAATGTATATTAAAAACTTAGAACAATGTCTGTCATGTGGTAAGCACATGGTAAACATGGTAAGCATTGGATGTTCTTAACTACGTTCTGTAGTGTCTACTAATCATCTTGGAAACAGTCCAAAATCCATGACTAATTGCTTCCAAGATATAGCATTGTTCCTCTTACCACTCACAGCGAGGGTTCTCCTACTTCTGAGGAAAAGGGGTCAGTATAAATTCAAGACCTACTACCATTAAACTCCTAAGGCAAATCTGCCATGTCTTGGCCTCCATTACCTCACCTGTACATGAAAGCTTGTGACTAGATGATCTAGTACTCATGATTAAAAACACAGGGTTTGAGGGCGCCTGGGTGGCTCAGCTGGTTAAGTGACTGCCTTCAGCTCAGGTCATGATCCTGGAGTCCCGGGATCGAGTCCCACATGGGCTCCCTGCTGGGCAGGGAGTCTGCTTCTCCCTCTGACCCTCCGCCCTCTCACGTTCTCTCTCTCTCTCATTCTCTCTCTCTCAAATAAATAAAATCTTTAAAAAAACAAAAAACAAAAAAAACACTGGGTTTGAATACTGGTTCCATTACTTACTAGCTCTATGATAATGAGCAAGTTAATCTCAAGAGCTTTTCTTTGTCTTTGGTGTTCTGCAATTTCCCCATTGTGTGTCTAGAAAGCAGATTTACTTTTATTCGTTCTACTCTGGATTCATGCCTCCAGAATCTAAAGGCTTATGTCCTTCATCGATTCTGGAAAATTTGCAATCATTATCTCTTTAAAAAATTGTCTCTTCTCTGGATGCCTGGGTGGCTCAGTCGGTTAAGCATCTGCCCTCGGCTCAGGTCATGATCCTGGGGTCCTGGGATCAAATCCCACATCAGGCTCCTTGGTCAGAGGAGGGGCCTGCTTCTCTCTTTGCCTGCCGCTTCCCCTGCTTGTGTTCTCTCCCACGTGCACTCTCTCTCACTCTCTAATAAATAAAAATTTTTTTTTAAAAATTGTCTCTTCTCCCATTCCCTCTAGTTCTTCTTTTTGGAGCTCATGTTTAGACATATGTTGGGCCTTTTAAATCTACCCTTTATGTCTCTTAACCTTTTTTATTTCAAGTTTTTAATTCTCAACCTTTTTTTAAAGGTCTGAAATAGTGGTTTAAACACAAACACTAAAATATCAAGACATGCCCTCAGTAATTTTGATTTAAAAACTCTATCAATTAATCTAGTCAAAGAGACAATTCAGTCAAGCAAATAGTTTGGCTATTTTTTTTTAATTTGACTAGTCATCAGAGTAAACTTTTTTAATGCCCTAAAGATGGGCATAAAGAAAATGGACCAGCTAAGGATATCAGAAGTTATTCTCAAATCAAAAACTAATTCTCATTTTGGAAGAGGACATAAAAATTATAAGTTAAATGGAGATGCTTTCAACAATAATTACTCATTTCCCATGTTACAAGTTAGAAAAAAAATTGCTAAAGCATTAAGAAACAAGCTTGTACTATTGTGACACACTACAAAGGAAGAGGGCCAAGATAGTATTTTCCCAGTTAATTATTTGCTTCTAGAATGGAGAAAAACTTCTTATAATATTTTATAGACATCAACTTTCAATACAAAAGACTTCCTCTAAAAAGTATTCATACAAAAAGTATTAATTATCTTCCTGTACTGTGCCTCACACTGTGCATGACCTGAGGCTGTATAAGAAATCAAAGACCTGCCCCTGTCCTTAAGGTATTTATAGTCCTATTGGAAAAACACAGGCTAACCATGTAAGAGAGTGAAGAACAGATAGAGAAAACTTTCATCTAGTATCTGCTACATGTCGGGCATGGTCATATCTAATCCTCACCACATTCCTCCAAGATGAGTTGTTCATTCATTCGTTCATTTACCCATTTAAATGATGTCGGTATGCCCAAAGTCAAACCATTAGCAAGAGAACAAGTTCAGATGGGGGGCCTGGGTGGTTCAGTTGGTTAAGCATCTGCCTTCAGCTCAGTCATGATCTCGGGGTCCTGGGGTGGAGCCCCAAGTCGGGCTCCCTGCTCAGCAAGGAGTCTGCTTCTCTCTCTCCTCCTGCCCCTACCCCCTGCTCAGGAACACGCTCTCTTTCTCAAATAAATAAAATCTTTTTTAAAAAAATTTTTTTAGTTTAAAAAAAAAAAGAACAAGTTCAGATTAAAACTCAGGTCCAATGCCAGAGCCATTATTTCCACTATATCCCACTGCCAAATGATTAATTAAATCCTACAGATTAAGCAAATTATACTGATAAGAGAGTCAGTATAGGATATGGTCGAATTTATGGAATTTGGAGTCAGACTGACCCGAGTTCAAAAACCAGCTATGTGACTTTGGACAAGGTACTTAATCTTCCTGAGCCTCTTTTCTTATCTGCACAATAGGTACGGTAATTATCTCTACCCATAGCGTTGTGATGACGAAATAGAACAATGTGCACAAAATGGTTCACATGTTTCCCAGAGTAAACAAGAAATAGCAAGTATTATTAGTGAAACACTGATAAGAAGAATATTCTTAAGGGGCGCCTGGGTGGCACAGCGGTTAAGCATCTGCCTTCGGCTCAGGGCATGATCCCAGAGTCCTGGGATCGAGCCCCACATCGGGTTCCTCTGCTGGGAGCCTGCTTCTTCCTCTCCCACTCCCCCTGCTTGTGTTCCCTCTCTCGCTGGCTGTCTCTATCTCTGTTGAATAAATAAATAAAATCTTTAAAAAAAAAAAAAAGAAGAATATTCTTAAGTCCCAAACTAATTGGGAGGAAGCATATTTCTTGCCAGTAGGGATATATTCCCTTCCCTTCACAGAGACTGGTGGGAAGAGAGAAGAAAAATGTATTTCATAGCCTTTGCCAGTTCTTTTGTGCTGCGAAGGTAAGGGACTCTGGAAAAGATGGACTGTTCTACATAAAAGATATCTTGAATATACAAAGGGCAGCCCTAGGCAGTAAGAGGTGTAAAGCAAAATTGTTCTTAGTTTAACTTGGCAATGTAAAACTTCCTTGACCTAAATCTTGAGTTGATATCTGAATAACATACAAAAGAACTGTGAGAGTTTAAAGAGGGGCCGAAAGATGGGAGGTCATCTCTGACATGTCATTCCACTGATCGCCAGGCTTCATTCGGCTAATCCGGCTACATAGGAGATACCTCACTCTTCACTGCTTCATGGACATGGCTTTCAAATCTTCCTAGGTAATGAGGGGTGCCTGCGTGGCTCAGTCAGTTAAGTGGCCGATTCTTGATCTCAGGTCTTGATCTCTGCCTTGTGAGTTCAAGCCCACATTGGGCTCCACTTTAAGAAAAAAAAAAGCAAAAACAAAACAAAAAAACCCTTCCTAGGTAATGTAGGCTTACGTTTCCTTCCATCAGGAAGCGGCAAGAAGCTGGACCCCCCCTACTAGAACCACACACAAGCTGTTAAAAAGGAGCTAGAATAATCAGAGACGGTTGTCTGAAGGAGGTGGGTTTGACGTCAGACCTGATGGAGTCAATTAGATTCGATGTGCAGTGGGAAATGGGAAAGAAAGATTCCAGGAAGAAAGCTGAAAATAGAAATAATACCTCAATGAGTCTAGAAAAGAACTCTTAGAAAACAAAGGGCCTTAAGTGCTTCTTAAATATGATTATTAACGTGGTCCCAGTCCTCTCATGACTTCTGCACAGAAGGAAAAGGCAGCTAATGATCAAGCAGCTCTGCCTGGGATGGGGGAAGAAGGTGAGGACAGGACCAGGATACAAAGGGACACCTCTCTCCAAATGTAGGCCTGCCAAATTTCTCTCACACCGGGCCACAAGCTGGGTTACACATAAGGGCTATTTAATCACTGCTTTCCTCTCAGTCCAACATCCTGAGTTTTACTGAGTAACCTTACTGGGTTACAGTTGAAAGAGGGTAGTACCAGCTGTCATACTGAGTCTGCTCGTATTAAGTTTGGCTGCATATAACAACAATGTCTTAAACAAAAAAGAAGTTTATTTCTCTCTCATGAAGAGAAGTCTGGAGATAGGCAGTCCAGGACTGTTGTGGCACATCCACGGCCATCAGGGGTCTCGGCTCTATCTTGCTAGGCCACCATCCTAAGCTTGTGGCTGCCTGTTCCAAGATGGCTGTTCAAACTCCAATCCTCATTTCAGCTATGAGGAAGTAAGAAGGAGCAGAAGGGTTTGCCCCTTCATTTAACACTTCCTAGATATCTCGCACAACACTTCCACTTATATCTTGTTGGCCAAAATAACAATAAAAATGATAGCTAATAGTTCTAGAATGTTTACTATGTGCTAAGCACTGTTCTAAAGGCTTTACCAATATAAACTCATTTATTCATCACAGAAACTCAATACAGTAGGTACTATTACCATATCACTTTCCAGATGCAGAAACTGAGGCACAGAGAAGCAAATTAACTGGTAGTAAGTCATGAAGCAGAAATGTGAACCCTACATAGCCTGATTTCAGAATCTGTGCGCCTAACCAAAGTGCTACGCTGCCAAGAGAAGCTAGGCCTCGCCTAGCTCCAAGAAGGACTAATAGTCTTTTTATTGTGTAGCAATTAACTCAGCAAAATATTGAGGGTTTCTACCAGGGAACAAAGGGGAAAATAGTCTTAGAAAGCAAATAGCAGGGACGCCTGGGTGGCTCAGTCGCTAAGCGTCTGCCTTCAGCTCAGGGCGTAATCCCAGCGTTCTGGGATTGAGCCCCACATCGGGCTCCTCCCCTGGCAGCCTGCTTCTTCCTCTCCCACTCCCCCTGCTTGTGTTCCCTCTCTCGCTGCCTGTCTCTCTGTCAAATAAATAAATAAAATCTTAAAAAAAAAAAAAAAAAGTCCCAGAAGCAGAGCAAACAGCGGTTTTCGAAAACTAACACACACGGGCACCTGGGTGACTCAGTTGTTAAGCATCTGCCTTAGGCTCAGGGCGTGATCCCAGAGTCCTGGGATCGAGTCCTGCATCAGGCTCCTCCGTTGGCAGCCTGCTTCTTCCTCTCCCACTCCCCCTCTGCTTGTGTTAGCTCTCTCGCTGTCTGTCTCCCTCTCTGTTAAATAAATAAGTAAAATCTTTAAAATTTTTTTTAAAAAAAGAAAGCAAATAGCAGCCTCTGCCACACCTATGTCAAAGGCTCAAGGTAAGTTCTGTGAAAGCACTTTGCAATAGAGTAAGAAGCAGTATATGTATAATGCAGGTAGAGCATGTTGCCCTTTCAGTTCCCAGAGAAGGATTATATAACCCTCTGGGAATTCTGGAGTATTTCCTCCTAAGATGGACAAGGAAAACTCTAAACAACATTATTTTGTCTCTGCAATATAAGAATGTGAAGGTGGTGTTTGGTAGGGAATCCCTCAGAAAATCGCTTTTATTTTTACTTTTTATTTTTTTAAGGATTCTATGTTTATTTTCACTACATCCACTGTGGGGCTAGAACTCACAACCCCCAGATCAAGGGTCACATGTCAGCCAGGAGCCCCAGAAAATCCCCTTTAAAGGGAAGGTAGGCCTTTTAGGCCTTTCCAAACAAAACTCATGTCATAAGGAAACTTTCTCTCATCACCGGTCTGTTCCTTAAAGCCTGTAAGGCTCAGACGTACAGCTGGCTGATAAAAACTGACTGTGTGACAGCAGCTTGAATTTAGATACTGTATCAGTAAGGTTCTTCAAAGAAACAGAACCAACAGGATCTATGTATATGTATATTAAGAGATTTATTTTAAGGAATTGGCTCATGTGACTGTGGAGGCTGACAAGTCCAAAATTTATAGGGCAGGCCAGCAGTCTGGAAACTCAGGCAAAATTTCTCTATCACAGTCTTGAGGCAGAATTCCTTCCTCTCTGGAAAACCGCAGTTTTTGTTCTTAAGGCTTTCAGTGGATTGGATGAGACTCACCCACGTATTGGAAGGTAATCTGCTTTACTTAAAGTCAAGTAATTATAGCTCTTAATCACATCTTCAAAATACCTCCACAGCAACATGCAGACTGGTGTTTGACCTAACAGCTACACACCGTCGCCTAGCCAAATTGACACATAAAATTTACCATCATAGATACCAATGCCATGTATGAAATGCAAGTGTTTCATCAGCTTTTAACTATCTATCTTTTAAAAGGGACTAGTGAGTTAATTTTGCAAGGGATGCCTAGCCCATAAATGCCTGGGCAGCCTTACCCCTAAAACACCTGGTCACCCCCTCCTATGATTAGCCCTCCAGGCTGTTGTTGGGCTACTCCCATGTCACGCCTATCTGGCTCTATAATGGTAGTTATGGGGGATATCGGGCGAGATCTGGTTTCTCTAGGACTACCTAAGACAATAAAGCCACAAACCCAACCAGTATTGTCCCTGCTAAACATGCTAGGACCTACTGATAAGATGTGCCATTCACCTTCTAGCCAGGGAAGAAAGATCCCTCCTTCTCTATCAGAGCCCCCCAAACCCTGTTTGGAGTGGTAAGCACCACACCCCTCAACAGCCTTCTTTGCCTAGGAAGCCTTCTTTGCCTCCCTCCCAACCTTTGTTCTCTGCTAGGTCTCTTAAGGAACCAAAAATGGCCTTAAAGCCTGCTTAGATTTATATCCATACTCTGTGAGCCTGTGCCTATGTTAAGGTCCATCCATCTGGAGATAGTACCGGCTTTACTCCCTCCAGAAACTATAAAAAATTAATCTTTCAGCTTGTTTGCAAATTTTCTTAGGAATACTTTTCTCTAAAGAAATCTTATCCCTAAATCTACTATGTAAAATAGATAAAGGCAAAGTTTCTGTGATTTAAGATGGAGGGTCCTCCCCTAACTTCTCTTGGCTCCCCGTTCATCCTGTCCCCTTAGGGGCCCCTACGGGAGCTTCTCAGAACCCCTAGGTCTCTGCCAGGGCATAGTTTAAAAAGCATGATGAAATGGAAAGAATGCTGTATCTAACCAGACAGACATAGATACACATCAGGGAAGCAATACTGTGTTGAGGTAAAAGCAGAGCTCCAGAAACTTGAACTCCCAAGGCCTTCTATCTACGTCCTTGGGCAGGTTCTCAGCCTCTTTGGGCATCTAAAAATGGAATAATAATACTTTCCTCAAACACTTGTTGATAAGATGATATGTAATAATGAAGTTTGTTGGATTTTTTAAGTTCTACAAAAGTTAGGTGTCAGTGCAAGGATAATTTGAAATCAAGACCACGTGTGAACGTAGTGGGATACCCTTCAAGCCGCCCCCAACGGCTAAGGAAGATTCTATAGGAGCATCCAGGCTCATGAACCTTCGAACGGGGAGCTGCCCAGGTCAGTCACTACCTCCTGATTTATATGTCTGAAATGAAACGACATGAGCTCAAGAACTTGTCTGGGTTAGCTGAGCCTCTGGCACATTTTGTTTCCATTGGAAGAAGCTGATCAACTGAGGGAGGCTAAATAAGTTTGTGAAAAAAGATTACGCAAACTTAAAGGGCTTTATGGTGGGATTTAGCAGAGCCTTAACATGAAAAATGAATCTCTACGAGCTCTAAAAGGGCTTTATAGTATGCAGCATCACAAACTTAAATAAAAAATAAGCGTTCTGTTGTTAAGTATTTTTTGGGAGAGAGAGAGAGGTAGAGAAAGGGAGAGGGAGAGAGAGAATCCCAAACAAGCTCCATGCCCAGCACGAGCCCAACGTGGGGCTTGATCTCAAGACCCTGAGATTATGACCTGAGCCGAAATCAAGAATCAGACGCTTAACAGACTGCGCCACCCAGGTGCCCCAACAACATCGCACTTTTTCATTAGCAGAACCACCATTTCTGTCTCATAGAACACTTCTCACAACATAGTTTAAGAATCGGTACATTACAGTGATGCACAGCACAGGGCTATTTTATTATTACTGTTTATTAGAATGTCTTACCATTTCTATCTACCACTTGTGTGGTAGGTATCTCCTGAAAGATCGTAGGAGATACCCAGAATGCTCACTGTATCATTAGAGAGCATCACAAAGTATTACATGACCTTTCCCTAACTAAATTTAAAATGCCAGCTATGATTGTACTAGACTTGAAAATGAAGCTGGAATGTTTCGGTTAAAAACTGAACACACAAATAGAAATTCCGGAATCAAGAAGGAAATAAGAGGCTTCTTGGCAAAAGGCACCTTCTAAAATAATGACCTTATGCTTCTCTTCAACAATCATTCCTCAGGTTGGAATGGGCCTAGTCAGAGCTCTTCTGGAAACGCCTATGTCTATACATGCCATCTAGCTTTCTAAAGAATGCTTAATGTCACCCAAACAATCAGGGGTTCTCCTCTGGCCATTTTAGGGGAGGTGTAGAACTACATTTTCTTTTCAAATTCTTTTACACATTCAGACACAATCCTTGACACATAGGTAATGTCATTTCCACCCAGCACGCCAGTGCCATGCCTTACTGCTAAAGAACTGAGCAAACCCTGTGGGGTGAGGGGCTGGACCTCTGTGAAAGCCAGACTTGCAGGTGCACTGGTTTTGGCAGCACCCTGCCAGCAAATACCAACCATTTGTCAGCCCACCAAAATCTGTATCACGCTATTATCATCCCAACAGAACCATGAACACTATAATGAGAGGTCTCTTATCTGACCATTCTATCTCTTAATTTGATAAAGGAGCATAATGGTTTCCGCGTGGCAACTACTGCACTCCTTCTCGTCCCGTGGTTCTCAAACTTGAGCCTGCATCAGAATCACCTGAAGGCCTCCCTGCACCCAGATTGCTGGGTCACATCCCCAGAGTCTCAGGGCCAGTGTCTGCATGGTGTTGGTATGAGCCTGGTAATAAGCTTCTCCCCATCCCTGATGTAAATGGTCTGTGGACCATACTTCAATATATTATCATCTTGGACAGTCATCAGTCAACTGCCACCAAGTAAAAACTGGTGCCTAGGCTAACTCAGACCCAAACATAAGCTTTCTTCAGATGTGGAAAACGAAGAGAAGGGTTATAACACAATTCACCCACAGGCTCACTTTCTAAGAGTGGTATAATTGTTTTATTAGGAAAATGTATTATGGATTTGTTAATTTATCAAGACAATAAAAATATTGTTTAACCCTTACTTTTAATTACAAGCAACTTGTTACTTAGTGAAACCAAAAACTAAAAGAATTAGAAATTCCTAAGTACAAAGCAAATACCTTGTCTTTATTGAAATTCTATAATAAGCTCCATTTACCTAAACACTTTCTTTTCTCCTTCCTTCCTTTACTTTACTTCAGGAAAAAAAAAAAAATCTGAAGGGAGGCCATGCTCTTTCTTAGTTGCTTCTGGACTGTTCTGGGATCTTCTCAGGGCACCCAGCCCTGCCAATTGAGCCTGGAGATTGTCATTCATTCAGCAGATATTTATTGGGCATCAACAACACAGTTGACGTATCACTAGGCATTGAAGAAGAAGAATGATGGAGAAAAACAAATCTTCACCCACGTGGAGCTTACATTCTAGTGGGAGAGATGTACAAGTAACAAAGCAATCACAAAACACAGGAAGTGGTACAGGGTGCACTGAGATCACGTAAAAGGAGCACCTAACCCAGACTCGGAGATGGGGGTAGATAGTCAGGTTTTCCCAAAGTCAGAGTCAGCCAAAATGAATCCTGAAAGATGAAGGAAAGCTGAAGGAATGACAGAAAGAGCACAGTGTTTTTAAGGAACTGAAATAATTTTAATGTGACCCAGCATATGGTGATGGGGGTGGGGCAGACAATGCCAAAGGTAAGCCAAGTAACAGGACTGAAATGAGGAACATCACTTCTTTAATACCTTCTGTTTCCGTGTGAGCCTTCTCACCTTACAGCTTTGTTCCATCATCATTGGACAATAAACCGCAAAGGAAAAACACAAATTGGGGGACTACCTGGTTCACAGAGGTACCCCAGGGGCCCTGTCTGTGCTGCCTCTCCCTTCCCTTCTTTCACTGAACCACTCCTCCTCCCCTCCAGCTCCAGGCATGTGGCCCAATTTGTGGCTGCCATTGACATGATTCGCTACCCCCGATCATTGTCACTGGATGAGAAGTGAACACTTGCTCCACAGCCAGCCACGGATAGGGTCCCACACTCCTGGCCACGGTGATTAGTCTGGTGGTAGGCACACAACTTAAGACCAAGCCGTCAGAACTCTTTCCCAGGTTTTTTTTTTTTTTTGGACAGGAGCTGGCAAGGAAGAACCCCTTCCTCTCTGGTCAGAGAGCTGTGAGTCTGTGAGCTCAGAGCTAGCTGCAGCCAAATCCACCACCATGTGGAGAATCCTGTCTTCGGTACAAGAGAACGAAGCCAATGCAGAGAGAGAGACAAGCAGCTGAGAGAGAGTCCTGATAGCTCTTCAGCCTCTAGTTTTGGTCCCTAAGCCCAACACTGAAACTGCCCTAGTTCCTGTCCTTCCCAAGGCCTGGTTGTGCAGCATTTTCTCCAAACCTGTGAGCTACCGGGTACTCTTCCTATAAAGTCTCTTTTAACTTAAGCTAGTTCCACGTGGTTCTTTGTCAAATGCTTGTGTGCCCTCTGCTTGGCATGTTCCTTTGAACTGCTGTTCTCAAAATGGGTATGGAACAGCCGTGAATATGAAGCTTATTTCTAACTTGTTCAAGGCGGTTTCTCCTTTTCTTTGCCTCATTTCCTTACATCTTTACTCACTTTCTCTCTTCTGAAGATTTAGAAACCAGCAACCGAAACAGAATCAGGTCTCATACAGGACTGAGAAGGTCTCCTGGTGTCTGCCTTCCTTACCGCCCTCCCTGCAGAAACCATTGCTCCGTGGAGCCAATTAGTTATTTAAGGGTGAAGGAGAAAAGGAGTAAAGTAGACCTTTTCTGAGAAGCTCTCCACATGCCTTCTAGCCTCTGGCTTAAATCACCTGGGCCACTCAGTACTCTACCCTAACTGGATGCCCAAGGTACAGGAGAAAGGAGGTCAGTGAGCCAAGGACACAACAAAGATGTCCAATAGAGCCCACTGTTGATTCCTACTCAATGCAGCAAAAACAGAACTCACTGTCTCTCTCCCTAAATTAACTCTTTGTCCCAGCTCCCTTCTTCCTTACCTTAGCATTCTCCTAGTCACCCAAACCTGAAATGTGAGATTACCATTATCATTAATTATCATTAATTTCCCAATCTCTATCAAACCCTGTAGCCCATGAGATACTGGTTCCTAACAATTTTTTTTTCCTTTGAGATATCTTTTAGATCCATTCTTTCCTCTCCATTCTTCCAGAACCCATATCCAGGACCCATCACTTCCTTCATGACCAATCTCTTAGATGGTTTATTTTATTTTTGTTTTAAAGATTTTATTTATTTGTTTGTTTGTTTGTTTGTTTGAGAGAGAAAACATGAGCAGGGGGTAGGGGCAGAGGGAGAGGGAAAGCAGTCTCCCCACTAAGCAGGGAACCCGACACGGAGCTCTATCCCAGGGCCCTGAGATCATGACCTGAGCCAAAGGCAGACGCTTAACCAACTGAGCCGTCCAGGCACCCCATCTTAGATGGTTTCTATGTCACCTCCTTTCCATCAGCCTTGTCTGAAAGGACCAACGATAGGTCCCCAACCCAAGAGCTGCCAATCTACATCCTAGCTGGTGTTCTAAGATAGAGCCTGGTACAAAAATACAAATTAGGACAATCAGAGTCTGTCTCAGGAATTTGGCCTAAAAATACTGGAGGGAGAGGGGGAAGGGGAGAGAGGGGGAAGGAGAACAGGAAGAAGGAGGGAGGGAGAGAGGAAAGAGCAAGAGCTGAAGCCCAGAGAGAAGCCATGAGGAAGAGTCAGAACTATAAGTGAAAAAGAAAATTGGAACCTTGATGGGCCATACAAACCAAAATTATAAGGAAGCAGAAACAATAGTAAAACAGAAACTGAAAAGTATAGAAAAGATAACGTGAGCACAGGGGAAAATCAAAGTAGTTGGGGGGGGCGTGGAATAGAGCTGAGGAGTGCTCATGGTAGACCCCTAGAGTTGAGAAGTCTCCAAGTCCTGCTGCTCAAGTCCCTTAGGCTGCCATGGTTCTGAGGGTGGTTGGCTTGAGGGCCCACCCCATTCTGCTTCCCAATCTTTGAGTCCCTAAAATCTCTTCTCCCTTAGAGCTCTTTTACAACTGTCCCCACCCCTTTACTGAATTTGAAAGAGTCTCTATCCCTTGCAAACCAAAGAGCCTAAGGAAAACAGTTCAAATCAAATCTTGTCTGGCTTCTGAGATGCTCATTATCTGGACCCCCCCGCCCCATGCCTATCCAGGCCTCCAGTCCCACAACTCCTCAACAAGAACCCTCCACTTCAGAAATATCAACCTTGCTGGCCCATCACTAACTGCCCCCTATATGTACATACATCACAGGCAGTCAGTCCTGTCTCCACACCTTTGCCGGCCCTTCTGACTCAAATGCACTCACTTCTCTTTACCCTGCATCCTCCAGGAAGACTTTCCTAGCCTTGCCAGCCCTCATTGCTTCGCCCTCCTCTTTCCCACTAAGCCCTATAGTCTGAATCACACCGTCTAGCACCCCATTTTATGCTGACCTATATTTTTCTCTATCTATTCCAGGTTTTTTAAATCTCCCCAGTTGGCTCTTAAACTCACGAGGAACAGGAATATCTTTCATATTGTTTTCAAGTAGCTCATGGTAATGAACACAGTAGATATTCAAAAGTATTTGTTGTTTGAATGGTATCTACATGAAGCACTAATCTGTCCAAGAGGCAGATAATAGAACTTCATGACTACAAAACAGTCGCTAATGAAAAGGCTGCATTAATGGGGCCAATGCTGAGAGTGTGGTAGTTGAGACAATACCCCAAAGAGAAGGGCTCAGCTCAAAGCGAGGCTGCCCTCAGGCCCATGGGCCTAGTGACAGAACTAATTATTTCCTCCAGCAGGGGAGAGAGTAGAGCCAAGGCCTGAGCCCTGGAAATGTTGCCTAACTGCCTGATATCATGAGAGATCTCTCCGTCTACTCTAGGGGAAAACATACAAGCCTGACCCTATCCTCCTTTGAAAACAAGCACCTCAAGACACAGGCCAGGGAAATGCCAATCTTTCTTCTCATTTCATTCTGGCAGCTTGGCTCCTGGGCTGTCCCACCCTAGAAAAATGCTCTGGTCTCCTCCTCTGAGGATAGCTGCTTTTCCAGGCTAACCTCAAGTCACCTTTGAACAGGGCCACCATTCAGCGTGGGACTTTTAAATATCAAGAGATGCTGAACATTCTTTTTAAAACTTTCCCTCAATCACAGCACTTCAATACAAGAGAAAGTGTGGCTCTACTTACTGTCATTTTCAAAATTGATAAGGGATCCATACATCAGCAGTGGCTATTTTGACACACCATTATGAGTCATAAAATCTGTATTCACCACCCACTTCCTCAGCCCAGGCTATTATTTATTCCATGGGTTCGGCATGAGGTCTCAACTAAGTGCAGGATAATCTGCTTCTGAAAACCATAGTTAAGAAAAGGGCAAGTTTCTTGTCATCCTCAAACTGATATGCAAAAAATAAATCTGACTAAGAACATGTGGGTGGGAAGGTACATGGGAAAAAGGATTTAAGAAAAACTTCTCCCATATTACCCACTCAGAAGCTATTACTGAGCTGTGCCTTTATTTCTTGGTTTCCTGTTGTTGCTTATAGCAGATAAAAACTTGATGGCAATGATCTTAATCTTCCCTGTCAGCCTTCCAAGCTCATGGTGGTGGCAGGGTGTGGGGTGGGAAGAGAGGGTAGAAATTGTTCCCATCTTCAGGCAGGAAACCAGGGTTCAAGAAAATGGGCTCCAACAACAGGCAGAAAATGCGGATGGTCCCCAGAGGCTGCTGTGCACACATCTAGAACCGCCTCCAGATCTGGGACAGGGATGGCACGTTAGCAAGGAGTCTGGATCGAGGTACGGGCATGTGATATCATGAATCCGGAAAATGTAGATGAGAAATGTTAATAGACTTAAAGGGGATATTTCCTTTACCTAACTAGCCCAGGGTTTGAAATTCCAACATTAGAGGCTCAGTCATTTCATTCATTTATTCCTATATTTGTTACTTTTCCCCTGGAGTCTTCTTTTAAAAGGCAAACATTCATAGGGGAGATTACATACAATCACTGACATTTTAGTGTGAATTGATCTGTCAAGTTCTTTTACGAAGTATATATAGAGAGAAGAGGGAGAGAGAGGAAGGTAGGAAGGTAGGAAGGTAGGAAGGTAGGAAGGTAGGAAGGTAGGAAGGTAGGAAGGGAAGGGAAGGGAAGGGAAGGGAAGGGAAGGGAAGGGAAGGGAAGGGAGGAAGGAAGGAAGAAAGGAAGGAAGGAAGGAAGGAAGGAAGGAAGGAAGGAAGGAAGGAAGGGAGAGAGGGAGGGGTGGGAGGGGAAGGAAGGGAGGGAGGGGAAGAAAACCAAAGTCATGTTTTCCAGGCTCCTAAAAATGAATTCATGATCATCTCTGCCAACTCCTGAATATCAGAATAGGTGTCAGAGATGGGAAGCTTCACTTTCAGATTCTTCTGTGTCTGGTCAAGGCACCTGCCAGCTATCTGAGTCCTTATATGTTTGGAGGGATGTTGATGAAAGGAAGATCAATAGAGAAGTCTTCACCATGCCACCTCCTCCCCCTCCAAAACCCACCACTGTAGACTTTTGTGAAAACTATTTGAGCCACCATGACGTTATTTCTATTCCCTCAGCTTAGAAAGCTGAGTCCCAGCTCACTGCCTCAGTACTAGCTGTTCCCTCTGCCAGAATGCTATTATTCCTCCTGAAATGTATATAATTTACATATGGCCTCCTCCGCTGGGCCTTTCTTATCTAGCACAGGTCTACTTTAGCACATTGCCAATTTATTTTCTTTATAACACTGGTTAGTACCTGATTTTATCTAATTACTTTTCTTTACTTGTTTAATGTTTTCTCCCCTCCATACCACCAAGTAGAATTTCATGAAAATTTCATGAATGTATCTGTTTCGTTCACATATGAGCCTAGAACAGTGGCTGGTCCATTAAAAAACACTCAGTAAATATTTATTGAATAAAGGAATGGAAGAATAGATGAACAAAGGAGTCTCTACTCTCAACCCCAACCATAATGGATGTTCCCATGACATTAAAAAGATACTGTTCACGGGGCACCTGCCTGGCTCAGTCAGTAGAGCATGTGACTCTTGATCTTGGGTTGTGGGTTCAAGCCCCACATTGGGTGTAGAGACTACTTGAATAAACTTATAAATAAACAAATAAAATCTTTTTTAAAAAAGTTACTGCTTAGCATATGAAAAGATACTCTATACTATATGCTTCAGGGAAATGCAAATCAAAACAACAGTTAGATAAAACTACGCACCTATTAAAATGGACAAAATCTGGAACACTGATAACACCAAACACTGGTGAGGATGTGGAGCCACAAAAACTCATTCACTGGTAGCGGGAATGGAAAATAGTACAGTCACTTTGGAAGACAGCTTAACGGTTTCTTACAAAACAAAACATACTCTCATGACATACACTCCAGCAATTGTGCTCCTTGGTACTTGCCCAAGAGAAATGAAAACGTATGTCCACACGAACACCTGCAGAGAGATGTTTATAGGAACTTTATTCATAACTGCCAGAACTTGGAAGCAACCAAGATATCCTTCAGCAGGTGAATGGTTAAATAAACTGAGGTAGAGCCAGACAACAGAGTATTATTCAATGCTAAAAAGAAATGAACTATTGGGGCACCTGGATGGCTCAAGTCGGTAGAACATGCAACTCTAGATCTCAGGGTTGTGAGTTCGAGCCCCAGGTAGGGTGCAGAGATTAAAAATATTAATAAAAATTTTAGAAAGCAGCACATGTGAAGCACAAAAAGAATGGAACAGAAACAAGGCAGGAGAGTGAAAAGCTACAGGCTCTCGCGTTTGACAACAAAATCATGCTGGCACTCCAAGACTAGACAAGGCAGTCAAAACCACAAGGACATGTGTGACAAAGAGTAGGTAAAGGCTTCTGGGAAAAAGCCATATATGTGTTCAGCACCCTGAAGAGCTGCAGAAACCAAATGGTTAGAACAAAGTGAATGAGAGAGCAAAGTAGTTATGCTAGAGAGGCCAATCCCTGTCCTGATTACGAAGGTTCTTAGATGTTTCTCATAGCAAAAGAACCCAGGGTAAGGCAACAAGGAAGTAAATCAGCCTAACTTGAGTAGGGAGCATAAGGCACAGGGTAAAAAATAAAAATAACAGCAAATTGTACAAATCGTTTTGTTGAAAACCACCTAAAATGTGAATCTAGAGAAGGAAGGGCTGTTGTGTGTGGCGGGAGCGGGGGTGCCCTTCAGAAGTTTCTTGTATGCAGAAACCAAAGGTACTGGCAGTTATTATGTGACTGGGCTCCAAAGAAGGAACGACCCCTGGAGGCGAATGGCTCCGCCCTGGCACCCTGTGGCCTCGCACACATCCACATACATCACACAGGCAAAGTGTTGAAGCGCAGCCTGAGTCTCAGGCAATGCTTTGTGATCCTCCTGGGGCGTGAGACCAGGAGAGGCCTCCAAGGAGCCACTACGAGGCCATCTCCCACTCACCTCCCTATCTCCCCTGGGAGGCTGGTAGAAGACAGTGTCTCATCACCTCCCCGGTTCTGATGAGGTATGGGGTTTTCTGCCCTGCCTTGTCAGAATATCAATCTGCTGGGGTGCCTGGGTGGCACAGCGGTTAAGCGTCTGCCTTCGGCTCAGGGCGTGATCCCTGCGTTATGGGATCGAGCCCCACATCAGGCTTCTCTGCTATGAGCCTGCTTCTTCCTCTCCCACTCCCCCTGCTTGTGTTCCCTCTCTCGCTGGCTGTCTCTATCTCTGTTGAATAAATAAATAAAATCTTTAAAAAAAAAAGAATATCAAACTGCTTTAATGTGTAATATATAAATGGATGTATAAAAGTTACATAAATATAAAATATAAATATAATTTATAAAGTTATATACATATATATTCTACAGAATACACAACTACTTAGTGGCAGCCTCAATTGGGCTTCTCAGCAACCAGGTGGCCCACAATGCACACAGCAGATATCTGGCTCCTTTTGTTTCCACGTCATCCTTTCTAGTGGGGACAAGGACCACAGTGAGCTGGCAGTTTTTGGCTTGTGCTTCTTTTCACTGTCTATGTAAGTACTAAACCATCTAACTCTAAAAGTGGCTCACTGTCTCCTTACCAGTGGAATCAGTCCGGCCTTGGCCTTGCCTTGTGTTGTACGTGTGAGATGGACAGGCATCAGGCAAACAGGTAATCTCATTTGTACTACAATGTTCGTTGTAAAGGATTTCTTTGCTGGGCAGTTTGGGTTAAAACATTCCAATACATGTTAATCCCCTCTGAAGGAACCCTGATGCAGTCCAAACCCACTGCTGAGACCTTACTCACCAGGTCCCTGCTGACACACCTATACTTTGAAGCTATTGGCCATTTGCTACAGGAGGACAGGGCATCCCAGCAATGGAGTCTCATGGGACCCACAGCCACTGTCCTTATAGAATCGTAACAGTTCATGGTGATCATGATCTCACTTCAAGCAAGTCTCCACTTCACTCATCTCAGTGTAGTGAAGACACAGCCATTTATAAAATTTTGAGAAAAGATCTATCACCTTTTCCCTCAATTACTGCTATCCTTAATCTACCAGGACATTTTTACTTGAGTCTTATAGGGTTCTCACACTGAGGTGGCAACTGGCAGAGTCCCTCCCTGTCTCCGTAAAGGCAGACAGCCCAGGACTGAACACCTGCAGGGAGGTGAGCTTGCACAGCAGTCTTTGACGCCCAAGGATTTATACTCCAAGAAGAAATCAAATGGAGCCACAAAACCAAGCACTTAGCTACAAAGTGTATGGCGCTATATAATAAAAAGGGGCAAACCGGGGGTTACAGAAGCGAAGGAGGGAAGGAACATTTGCTTCCAATTTGAGGGATTAGGAATGACATTATGGAAAATACAGCATTGAGCTGGGCCTAGAAAAAATAGATGAAACTCCAATAATTAGAGAAGGGAGAATAATTGAGCAAACAGGAATGAACAAACAGGAAAAATAAAAAGACCCTGGAATAGAGAAAACTCTGGGAATGAAATAAAGATTCTGTCAACAAGGAAACAATGGCTTTGAACACATTAGACCAGATGGATCTAACAGATATATACAGAACGTTCCATCCGAAAACAGCTGAATACACATTCCTTTCAAGGGCACATGGAACATTCTTCAGGAGAGATCACAGGTTAGGCCACAAAAACAAGTCTCAATAAATTTAAGAAGACTGAAATCATATCAAGCAGCTTTTCTGATCACAATGGTATGAACTAGAGATCAATTACAAGAAAAAAACTGGGCAAACCACAAACACATGGAGGCTAAAACAAACAGTACTAAACAACCATTAGGTCAACAAAGACATCAAGAGGAAATTAAAGAAATACACAGAGACAAATGAAAATGAAAACACAATGGTACAAAGTCTTTGGGATGCAGCAAAAGCTGTTCTAAGAAGGAAGTTCAGAGCAACACAGGCCTACCTCAAGAAACAAGAAAAATCTCAAACTAACAACCTAACCTTACATCTGAAGGAACTAGAAGAAGAACAAAGCCCAAAGTCAGTAGAAGGAAGGACATAATAAAGATTAGAACAGAAATAAATGAAATTGAGAATTTAAAAAAAAAAAACAATAGAAAAGATCAATGAAACCAAGAGCTGATTCTTTGTAAAGTTAGGTGAAACTGATAAACCTTTAGCCAGATTCATCAAGAAAAAAAAAAAAAAAGAAAGAAAGAAAGAAAGAAAAGAAGGAAAAAAAAGGAAAAAAGAGGATTTAAATAAATAAAACCAGAAACAAAAGGAGGAGAAATAATAACTGAGACCACAGAAACACAAATGATTATAAGAGAATATTATGAACAATTATATGCCAACAAATTAGACAACCTAGAAGAAATGGATAAATTCCTAGAAACATACAATCTTTCAAAACTAAATCAGGAAGAAACAGAAAATTTGGGGCACCTGGGTGGCTCAGTCGTTAAGTATCTGCCTTAGGCTCAGGTTGCAATCCCAGGGTCCTGGGATCGAGCCCTGCATTGGGGTCCCTGCTCGGTGGGAAGCCTGCTTCTCCCTCTCCCACTCCCCCTGCTTGTGTTTCCTCTCTCGCTGTCTCTCTCTCTGTCAAATAAATAAATAAAATCTTAAAAAAAAAAAAGAAGAAACAGAAAATTTGAACAGACTGATTACTAGGAATGAAATTGAATCATTAATTAAAAGAAAAAAATCCAGGACTAGATGGCTTCACAGGCAAATTCTACCAAACATTTAAGGAGGAGTTAATACTTATATTTCTCAAACTATTCCAAAAATTTGAAGAGGAACAAATGCTTCCAAATTCATTCTACAAGGCCAGTATCACATTGATACTAAAACCAGAAATAAGACACTACTAAATAAGAAAATCACAGGCCAATATCTCTGATGAACATAGATGCAAAAATCCTCAGCCAAGTATAAGCAAATCCAATCCAACAATACATTACAAAATCATTCACCACAATCAAGTGGGATTCATTCCAGGTATGCAGGGGTGCTTCAGTATTTGCAAATCAATCCACGTGATACCTCACGTTAATGAGAGGAAGGAGAAAAAACATATGATCATCTCAAGAAATGGAGAAAAAGCATTTGACAAAATACGACATGCACTCATGATAAAAACTCTCAACAAAGTAGCTTTACCAAAAAATTCTAATTAATTTCTTCAGGGTGATTTGAGATGACCTTTGCACCTATAAAATACAGACAGGACAATACAAGCAAGAAAAAGAGAACAAGACAACACTCTGGAATTTAAAATATAATTGCCAAAACAGAGGGGAGGGATCATGAGTAAATGCAGAGGAGCGAATGTTAAGGATAACCCAGGAGTTAGAAACATCGAACAGCTGAAGGGAGGAGAGAAAAGAGAGCAGGCAATTAGCAGGAGAGTCACAACAATAAAATTAACAGCAGCAGCTATGGATTACCTAATTCCTACAAAGCTAGCTACTTTACACACACTACCTCGTTTAATCCTCACAGAACACTGCGAGGTAGGTACCGTTATTAAGAAATCGAGGCTCAGAGAAATAAACCTCACGTCAGGCAAGTAGCAAGCGGCTGAGGTATGTCGGCCTCCAAAACTACTGCCCTTACCTCCCTCATTTGTAGGAAGGCAGAGGGGAAGTAGTAAGGAGAGAAAGAGGTTGAAGATGGCCAGATCTGAAGCTGCTGTGTAGGGATGGGGGCAAGGTCCTTCAAGAGTTGGGAAGGAATAAGGTCTCAGGAACAAGGTGGGAAGTGGCAAGGTGATGCAAAATTAGCCTGTAAGAGGACACAGGGCCTTTCTTCCTCCAAGACTCAGAACACCTGCTGAGGGGACCCGGGGAGGCTGAGTGAAGCGGGAGCAGACATGCAGCAGATCCAAGAGGACCTTGAAACCAACACCAAGCCTGCCTCCAGGAGCAAGCTGCTTACATTTAATGACTCATTGCCTAGGACAAGGCCAGATCCTGGCCAGCAGCCACTAAGGATGCTGCAGCACGGCGCTCCTCTGCGCTGGCGGTTGCTGTCACATCCGGACCTCCTTCGCTGGTCCCTAGGAAGTGTGGCCAGAACCTAAAGCCACCTTTGACTTCATGTCACTAAACCCTTTTATTCTTTGGGATCGACTAGAGGGCAAAAAGGGTAAGAGCAAACCAAGGAGGGGATGTTGCAATTCCAAATTACTCTGCAAAATGCTTTCTAGATGTATCTGAGCTGGTTGCCTATGAAGAGCAAGAGGGGCACCAAAAAAATAAAATAAAATAAAATAAAATAAAATAAAAAAACCACCGGATTGCCCCACCCTTGAAAATTGTTCAAGAGTAGAAGCCCTGCAAATCTGAATTCCAAAACCCCAAGGCAGGTGGCCTTTTCAAAGAGCTAAGTTGATTTTATCACTAGCTTAGTCTGAATTCACTGCGCATTTCCTCCCTAAACCAGGATGTGATAAGAAACCAACATAACAGGAATTCATCTTTCCCCAAGAAAAGGTGAGCATCTCTGAGTTCAACAGAGACAACTGGAACCTAAGTACATCACCTCTTTTCAAGCTTTCCGGTAAACGTGCAAAATGAAAGAGGGCTGAAAGAGGCTGTTTAGCACAGCTACAATGTGACCACATTTTCTTTTTAAAAATGACACACCAAGTAGCTGCCATTTTTAGAAAACGATCTGAAATCAGAGCAAGTGTCACTCTGCAGCAAAAAAATAAAGAGCTCGTTTCGAGAGCTTTGGAACCCCGGCCCCAAAGAGCAGTATTTCCTTGTTGTAGCTGATGAATATTACACAAAGGGTAGTCAGGGAAGGCTGGTCTGCAAAAAGAAAAGCACCTTTGTGAAGAAAAACAAGTATGTGGCCTTCGGGGAGCTAAGCACATGTTTCATTTTGTGTTTTAAACTTCTCAGCAGACTGCAGATCTATAAAGGGAATCGCTGAAAGTGAAGATCACGGCGACTTACCCGGATCATCAGGCTGTTTTCCGCAAGACAGGGCGAGAAGTGAGAAAGCAAAATCTTTGCTTCAGTTACACAAACTCCCTCTCCTTTGCAGAGAAACTTGATAGCTGAAATGGAGCCAGACGCTAATGCGGGACCGGCTGCGAACAGCTCTGTGCTTGTCAAACACTGACATCTACTGGGCAGTTTTGAAACACCTTTTTATTTCTGAAAGTGCTCTAGCATCGAATAGATCAATTCCCCTGTGCTTTTTATCGTGGAGAATGTTTCTCCTTTTGCCCTTTGGAAACCATTGAACTATAATTTAATTGTGTTTGTAAAATACGCAGAGCTATATAATTTATAGTTTAGCTTTAAAAAATTACTAGGATTGTTATTCTCATTAAATAAGGCTTGGCAGGTGTGAGAGGAAAGCACCAGATCTCTAATCCAAATTTGTTAGGTATAATAATTATCCCTTATACCCATAAAGCACTAATCCGTCTCCAAAGCATGACCAGTTACACTGTCTCATTAGCTATCAATAACCCTATGAGATGGGAAGATCAGGATCATCCTATTTTGCAGGAAAGGACACAAAGGCTCAGGAAATCTAGCTAATACATCCAAGGTCACGAAGCAAGTCAGAGGTGATGCTAGCTGCACAATCAAGGTTTTCCAATTTATAGGCCAGAACTCTTATCATCGAGGCATATTTCTCTTTGTGGAAGAAATAAATTACTCTCAGCTGGTGAGGGAAAAGGCAAATGGGGACATGCAAACACACACACCCTTTCTTTTGCTCGCTACTGTTAAAGCCCTGACATTAACTAATGAGCAGAGGAAGAGAGCCGCGGAGGATGATAGCTGCACTCCATTTTCGTACACCAAGAAAGACTTGGCTAAAGCTAATGAACCCACTGGGCATTATTAACCTTCCCTCCAGCATACCAGAATCAGCCACCACAATGAAGTGCAGGTGCTGATCTTTAAAAACACACTGGCCTGTCATCCAAAGAGATTGAGAATCGGTTACCTTATGCCCAGATTTCTTCCTTCCCTCAACCAGGGCACAGAGCTGCATCCTGATGATGATAACAAGCTTCCTAATTATCATCGAAACTAGAGGCACAGAAAGAACCTCGGGACAAGGGAGGCACACCTGAGGGCAGGGTGTATGGATTATAAACGTAACTTTTTCTCTTCTGTGCACAACTTACCAAAGGCATCAGAACTTTACTGGGACTTTTTTTTTTAACAGCATAATCAGCTGGGACTCTAAAAGAAACATCAAACCATGGAGGTTGGAACATAAGCTAGCACTTCATATACGTTCCCTGGAATGGAAATATTGTCATGAGATTCCCAAAGAGGCATGGAGCATTTGCCTTGGAGGCCTGTGGCCAAACTTGTCCTGTTACTGCTGTGCTAACAGGAGGAACTGAAGCATGCTGTGGGGGGGAGATGGTGGGGAGTTAAAACACAGACCAGTCAACCAGACAACAGGGAAGTTCAATCCACCCGCAGGGCTATAGACTGCTCAACCCACAAAGCATCTCCATCCCTAGAAAACCAAGGTGTCAAGGTCTACCATTAAAAGCAAATTAAAAGGATAGGATATGGCTGGCCATATCAATGCTCTTTTTGCACGCCTAGAAATTGTCCCAACTCAGGAGTCTGGCCTCTTAAAAACAACAATAGTAACAACGAACACTAATACACAACAACCCCATGAGGTAAGTGCTCCTATTAGCCCCACTTTGTAGATGTTACCCATCTGCTGAGGCACAGGGAGGAAGTAATTTAACTAAGATTCCACATCTTTTAAGTGGTGGGGCTAGAATTTAAACTCACGTCTGTCCAATTTCAGTGCCCATTCCCTTAAACTCTGTATCAGTGGTTCTCAGAGTGTGGTCTCCAGCCGAGCAGCGTCAGCATGACCTGAAAACAAAACCCTCAGCCTTCTCTCTCCACACCTGTCCCCAACAGACCGACTCAAACAAAAACTCTGAGGCCCAACCCCCTGAACTTTAACAAGCCACAAAGGTGAGTCTGGTCCACAAGAAAGTTTGAGAGCTGCTCTGTACAATACCGCTTGTCTCTAAAAGGTACCTGAAGGTGTAGAACATTCAGCTCACGAAGAACACTGCCCAGTCAGGGTGCAGCTTGACTTCTTGCGATTTGCCGTTTTCTGATGAAACTGGAGCGTGAGAAGGTAATTCAATTTGATTGTGAACTTGGATTAATCTTGGATGTCTCAGTATCGTTCCTTCATCCTAGAAAAATTCCAAGATGCAATGCATTAACGGTGGAACCATTTTTCAGATGTAGAAATCAAAGCCATTTAAGTCATCGGATCATTGGCAAAACACCTCAGTCATTAGTCCATTTTCCTTTCTCCAAAAAAAGTACACATGACCAATCTGAGGCCCGCAAGTGATTATCTCCATAAAAAGGTAAGAAATAGTCTTTGAGATTTCCACCCCAGGGTTGTAATCCTTCGGCTCAGGCTTGATTTGACCTCCTTTACTTGCTTTCTTTCCCTAGGCTGTCCCCCTATAGTTTTCATACCAGAAGGATGCAGTTTAGCATTTCCTAATGTGTGTGTGTGTGTGTGTGTGTGTGTGTGTGTGTGTGTGTGCTGATTTAAGACCCTAACACTGTGAGATGCTTTGCAGGAAAAGGGTTAGAGTCAGATCATATTAGCTTGTATTTACTGAGCGTGTCCTAAGAGCCAAGAACTCTTTTAAGCACTTTATATATATTATAACCACCAATGATAAGTACTATCATTGCCATCCCCATTTGACAGATAAAGACAACTGGGGCACAAAAAGGGGAAATAAACTTTTCCAAGGTCCCACAAGTAGCAAATGACAGATCCTAGCTGGGTTCTAAACCCAGAAGTCTGCTGACAGAGACCCTCACTCACACTACCATGCTTTACTGCCTCTCTTTGGGAAACTCTTCACATTCCACCTATTCTTTTTCCCTTCTCAAAAAGTCTCCATACATGTGAGCCCACTGGGAAGTCCTGCAGTAGAGAAATCTGCTTACATTGTACAACGAACTGTCTGCCATGCTTACTTGATCAGGGAACCCATTTTGTACACCACTTAAACTTCCCTGCAACAGCTGGTCTTAGAAGCACATTTTGGGAAAACCTAGTTTGGCCTGACTGAGGAAGATAACTCTCTCTGAATCCCTAAAACCATTGTGAGAAGGCAGATGGACTAATGGGGGGTGAAAAGCATATGTGTGTGTGTGTGTGTGTGTGTGTGTGTGTGTGTGTCTTAGTGCCTGAAACACAATAAACGCTACATAAGTGTTTACTTTTGTGGTTGCTGCTACTGCTGGTATCATTATTGACACGTACCTAATGCCTTTACCACATCTTTGGCTAACCTTGAAGGACAAGGAAGACAATGAAACCCTGAAGGAAAGAAGCTTCCTTTATTTCTCTTAGAATAGGCAGATGCAATGACCCGAAGGCATCATGCCACCATCTCAGCCCTTGCATGGGTGACACTGGTAAGAGAAAGCACAGCCATGCTAACCACTACAGGACAAACGGCTAGCAATCTCCGTGCACACAGTTAATGTGGCTGGCTTCCCCACCGCCCCCCCCCCCCACCTCAGAAGCTCCGCAGCATTTACCACCTTCACCCAGGTCACCCTGGAAGTTTTTAGCCTATTGGCTTGATTTACTCCAAGTGGTTAGAGGGAGATTTGGAGTCACATTCAGAAACCTCTCGAATCTCTGTGCTTCCAAGAATTGTGCTCCATAGCATAGAGTATTGAACTTGTACGTGTTGGAGCAGGAGGAAGGAGGTAGGATTCTACCTGTGACAATTAGTACTTCTCATACTGGGGAACAGACGCCGGATGGGCTCCAGACTACTGGGTAAATTGTTATCAGTCTGACCTTTGGAGTCAGGTTACTCATCTGAAATTTCCCAAACCATACCAAACTCTAGGTTTAAAAAAAAAAAGGAGTATTAATGATCATAAGTAGCATCTCTCTGGTTTTCATTCAATCCTAGGTCCTCTATTTCTCGTACTCGGCGGTGGTTGTCTCAAGTCTGCTTCTCAGTATTAGGGTCTCCCTAGGCCTCCACTACCAATGAAGCCACATCACAAGCACCTCATCCTTGCTACCAGCGCTTACCATGAAAGATAAAGGGCATTAATGTCTGTACCAAGGATACGGCTCCCTCTGTTCCCAAAGCCTCCAGAGCCACATCAAGCTTGATGCTGCTTCGTGCGGCTCCTGAAACAAAATGGCACCAGGTGCTACTGCTGGGCCAATTACTGGAGGCTGGGTAGCATCTGCAGTTATATGCTGCCCCTGGCGTCACTAACGTGCTACAGCCCTCTGAGTGCCAAAGCGGAGTTGTTTCCTGGAAACCCCATGTGCCAAAGTTGGCGATGTTCTGAGCTAACTCTCAATTAGGTAGGCATAAAAGCTGTGCTGACTTATCTCCCTTCCAAAGTCTCACAGAGATCTTTAGCAAAACAACTGTTTTTCCGGCTTGTATTTTGTTTTTCCTTTCAGCATTTCACAACCATTGTGTCTAGACACGAATCCCCAGGTAACTAGGATAAATATGAATGGCAGGCAATAAACTCTTCTCAGATTTGCCCCAACCCTTTAACAACTAAAGCCCCATTAGTGGACCTAGCATGTGTACATGGCTCTCTCTCAGAAGTCTCCTTGGTAGCCCGTGGGGGAGCTGGGTGGGAAGCCTCTTCCCAGCATGTCCAAAGATGTCTGCAGCCTAGTGGAAAACCAAGCCGAGGCTTTTGCTAGAGTCTCTTCTACAAGAGATTTTATTCCCAGCACAGCAATCTTGCAAACCAATCCAAAAGACCATAGGAAGATATAGTGGACTAGGCAAAAAATGGCCAGAATTCAAATTCTAGTTCTATCATTCATCAGCCATGTGAGCCCTGGGGAGGCCATTTTGCCTCCATCTACTAGGATAGTAATAACTTCCCTGACTAACCCCAGGCTTATCCATTCAAGAAGTACACATTGGGCTTCTTTCTAAAAGACAGAATACTAAATGCTGGGCCTGTTGGAGATACAAAGAACTGTCACAGATTTCCCCAGCCAGCAGCGTACAAACATTACTTTTGAGAAAGATGTTAGTTGAGTTCTTATTGTTTTGCACTTTGCATGTTATCTCCTTCCTCACAATAACCCTAAAAGATGAGCATAAATAAGCCCATTTTACAAATGAGGACTAAGAAGCTCAGTGAGGATCACAGACTTATTCGTAAGTCGCACATCGAGTAAGTGGTGGGTCTAGGATTCAAATCCAGGTTTGTCTGACGCCAGAGTCTGTGATTTTTTCCCCACCAAACCATACTGCCTCATGTATATAAACAGCTATACTACAAGGTAGAAAGTCATTCATCTCATAAGGCATAGATGAAGTGCCATGGAAGCAAATGAGATGCATATGAAAATGTTTTATAAACAATCAAACTGACACAATTGCAAGGGGTTTCTGTTATTGTCATTAGGGCAAGTGCTCTATAAAATACACTGGCTGTAAAGTTCCATCTGTAAATAGGAGTTAACCAAGCCTTGTAGAGGTATAAAAGAAAGGAGTATTTAATTTCAGCTGCAACAGATCATTGGAAGGCAACTGGTGCCTCAAATTCAATCACTATTCTAAATAGCCCAGCATCTGTATATGGGCATGGGGAAACTATGTGAACAGATCGAGAGCCCCCAGAGCTCAATGGTAGCACCCAAGCAGAATGAAAATCAGTTTAGCACATTGCAACACGCTGGATGGGCCTCCTGAGAAGACGTGTTTGGATGGGTTATTAAGATCACTTGGTGAAGCGAAACCTTGTTCAGGATGTGTGGACCACTATGAGCAAGAGCATGTGCCCCAGCAGGGTATGAGGAGCTGAATTTTGAACGTGGACTGACACAGAGGCTCTTTGTTGGGAGGTAAAGGTCTGACAATCATAACTTACATATATTAAGCACCTACTATGTGCCGATCACTGAGCTAAGCACGGGAAGAGTCTGTATTAAGTCACCACATTGTGATGAAGCTAATTATACTCCTCTGATTAAGAGCAAGAGTTTTGAAGTAATGCAGACCACTATTTGTTTTACTGTGGACAAGTTAGTTAATCTCTCCAAGCCTCAGTATCCTAATCTGTAAAATAGAGATCATAATACCTACATCAGAGTTGTCATGAGGATTAAATAAGCTAATGAATTTAATACAGTAGGACAATTAATACTATACTTAGCACAAATAAAATGTTCAATAAATAAATGATAGACTATGTTGTTGTTATCATTAGATTTTTCTGTTGAAAGTCAGCAGGGATCATGGGGCCCCTAGGTGGCTCAGTGAGTAGAGCATGTGACTCTTGATCTTGGGATTGTAGGTTTGAGCCCCACACTGGGTGTAGTGATTACTTAAAAATAAAATCTTTTTAAAAATTATTATTTATTTGTTTAAAAGATTTTATTTATTCATTTGAGAGAAAGAGCACAAGCAGGGGAAGGCACAGAGGGAGAGGGACAGACTCCCCACTGAGGGAGGAGCCCGACATGGGGCTCGATCCCAGGATCCCGAGATCATAACCTGAGCTGAAGTCAGACACTCAACTGACTGAGCCACCCAGGTGCCCTGCTCTTTCCCTTCTATTACCATCTATAAAAACCCTATAATAAAAAATTTAAAAAATATTTTTTTAAAAAGTCAGCAGGAGGGGCGCCTGGGTGGCTCAGTCGTTAGGCATCTGCCTTCGGCTCAGGGTGTGATCCCAGCATTCTGGGATCGAGCCCCGCATCAGGCTCCTCCACTAGGAGCCTGCTTCTTCCTCTCCCACTCCCCCTGCTTGTGTTCCCTCTCTTGCTGGCTGTCTCTCTCTCTGTCAAATAAATAAATAAAATTAAAAAAAAAAGTCAGCAGGAATCATTCTTTTGAATTCTAGGAAATAGTACTAGAATGTAAATTCTAGGCATATTGGTTACCTATTGCATAACAAATTACCCCCAAATTTAGTAGCTTACAACAATACACATCATCTCACAGTTTCTGTGGTCAAGATCTGGACACAGCTAAACTGAATCCTCTGCTTTAGGGTCTCTCACAGGCTATAATTTAGGTGTTGGCCCAGGCTGGGGTCTCATTTCAAAGCTCGACTGAGGAAGGATCCACTTCCAAGCTCATTTATGTGGTTTTTGGGAGGATTCAGGTCCTCACAGGCTGTCAGACTGAGGTTCCTCACTGGCTATTGGCTGGAAGCTACCCTTGGTTCCTTGCGAAATGGACCTCTCCAATCCCCGCTATCTTCCTTCATCAAAGCCAGAGAGAGAGTCAGCTAGCAAATGGAAGTCACAGTCTTATAACCTAATCACAAGAGTGATATTCCATCTTTTTTGCTGTATTCTACTCCTTAGAAGCAAGTCACTAGATCCAGCTTATACTCAAAGAGATTTACACAAGGACATGAATATCAGGAGCTGGAGATCACTGGGAGCCATCTTAGAAATCTGCCTTCTATACTGGGAAAGGTAATAAACTCAAGTCAAAGAAAAACTTTTAAAAAGTCTATAGGGTGTAAACTCAAGATTCAAAGTGAACTGTGAAAATAAGTATAGGCTATTAGGGGAACAACTAATAATGAAAGATATTCCTATGTGTTTTGAAGGTTTTGTTTCCCTCAACAATAATAAAAGAATTATTCCCTTTGATGAGTGTTTAGTTTGCTTAAATTCCTTTTATAATAAAACAATTTTAATCCTGATCATACCCATTTTACAAATGAGAAAAGTGGCTCAAAGAGAACTTGCTCCGGGTCCCTACGAGCAAAGTAGGATTGGAGTCCAAGTTTGTTCAGCTCAAAAATCTATGTTTTTTATGCTACGCCAGGTTGCTTCTCGTATTTAGCAAATTAGTGTGATCTTTTTTTTTTTTTTAAGATTTTATTCATCTACCTGAGAGAGAATGAGTGAGAGAGAGCACAAGCAGGGGGAGCGGCAGAGGGATAGGGAGAAGCAGGCTCCCTGCTGAGCAGGGAGCCTGACACGGGGCTCGAACCCAGGACCCTGAGACCATGACTTGAGCCAAAGGCAGAAACTCAACCGACTGAGCCACCCAGGTGCCCCAAATTAGTGTGATCTGTTCCAGTTTCGTGTCCATGTTTTAGTTTTATTCAATGCCTTATTTTTGACCAGGCACACATATATATCCTGTCTTTATCGTCCATACCCATAATTAATAAACTTTATGCCCTCTAAAACTGATAGCAGTTATTGTTTGGAAATTCAATACCAATTCTTTATAATCTATAGCAAAACATCTCTCTCTTTTTTTTTATTCATAAATAGGTGATATTTTGTTTGTGTTCCTGTGGTCCTCAGGTGTTAACTGGTATTTTGTTAACACTTTTCTGAAAGTACAAATACTAGTCAGGATTTCTTTTTCATACCATGCTTGTCCATACCAGCAAACTTTGCCAGTGTGCAGGAAGCTAGATTTTCAGCATGATTCAAAATATGTACACTGAAACATTCAGAGCACCTTAGTACTTAAGGCCAAACATGGGTAACAAAAGGAGTTATCATGGGAGTGGCATAGGTGTAACCCACACTCTACTACAAGGATATATTTTTAAAGCTAACAAAGCAAATTTTACAGGCAGACATACAGTCATCATTGACTTAGCACCCAGTGTATACACACAAGGAACTAAGCTCATTAGATACTGAGTGAAATACAACACTCTACAAGACATAGGAGATCCGTGCACACAGGTTGCAATGCCATCTGGCATACACCCAAACGACCAAAAGCCCCTCAAAGCAGACACTTCCAGATGGCATCACTTCCTATCCAGATTAACTGTTTGACACTACAGAATGAATTTTTTGCTGCACCAAGTTTTTCCTGTGTACATAAAACATCATATCCAATCTGTCCTCACCTGTATTTGGCTAATAGGCTTTCTCAGATCTTGGGGATGGTGTTACTTGCCAAGGCAGGATTTCTGAGTCAGACTGGAAACATCAGTATGTATGATGTGTTTCCATTTATCTTTTAAGGGAGTGTCTGTGTGTATATAGAGAGATACTGAACATATACATACATACATATATTCCGTATATACACATACACTGAATATACACACACATACATACATGCATACATATTCAGTATATGCTCAGAATATTTCTAGAGGGACATGCAGAAAAATAGCAGCTGTCTCTAGGGAGATGAACTGGAAGATTGGAAAATGTGGAACTGGAATAGGTGGGAGAGGGAGGCTCACTTTCCATTGTATGATCTCTTGCATAATTTGAACTTGTTACTGTGATTTTGTATTACTTTTTAAATTTAAAATACTTTTAACTTTACTTAAAATAATTTTAAGTATTCGATAAATAAATCAAGAGTTCTTAACTAGATATACAATCAGAATTTCTCATACAGCTTTGTTAAAATATACATAGAGGCAGTTTAACCTTAATAGCTGGGGCTCTGGAGTCAGATTATATGGATTGGAAGATCTCTAGTGCTGGACAAGACATGGGGCAACTTATCTGACTTCTCTGAGCCTCAGTTTCCTCCTCTGTAAATGGTGGCTCTGTTGTAAAGCCTACCTTTCTGGGAACTGGGATGAAAAGAGGAGGCCCTGGCAAGGGCTAATCCTTTCCAGGACTTGATTCAACCTCATCCACCTGCCTTGCCAGGCTAAATGAGCTGCCACTCCCCTTACTAGTCTACAGTACACCAAAACACTTGGCACTGAGCATGAAGAAAAGAGAGACCAGTGAAAAGGAAGACCGATTGGATATTTCTAGGACAAAAAAATTCTAATCTGTTGTCAACAGAAAATACTCTCATTAGGGATTTCTTTTCAAACTTGATCCAAGAAGATGGTTATTGTTGGCAGGCAAATAGAAGACATTCTTCTTACTCTAGAATGGCACAAGTTTCTGGAGATGTGATGAATCCTAAATGGCCTCCAGGACATGGCTGTTACTGCGGTATGCAGTTGTCTGGTACAATTTACTCCATTAAGAGTCACTACTGGGGTGCCTGGGTGGCTCAATCAGTGAAGCGTGTGCCTTCGGTTCAGGTCATGATCCCGGAGTCTCAGGATGGAGCCCTCCCTCCGCCAGACTCCCTGCTCAGCAGGGAGTCTGCCTCTCCCTCTGCCCCTCCCCCTGCTCCTTCTCTCCCTCTCTCTCTCTCTCTCTCTCAAATAAATAAAATTTTAAAAAATAGTCACTACTGAAGTATTGGGGCTAATGCTGAAGTAGGGAGACTAGCGTAACGTGGAATTAGAGGAGACATGAGCACATCCCAGCAGGGACATGTGGCAGTATGCTTCCTTAAGGCCTAGGAATTGACTAGAGAAGATTTTACAAAAACAAGATTTGTAGGTCCCTCTTCAAATCTACCAAAACAGAATCTCCAAGGAGTGGTAACAGAGCTTGTATGATATTAGTTAAGTATTATATTTAATATCTACTTGAGTATCTGCTATGTAGACCAGGCTCTATGCTAGGCATTTTACATGTATTATCTCATTTAATCCTCGCAACACTCCAAAGCTTAAAGTACTACTATTATCACCATTTACAGAGGCCCGGGACTGTTTTCACCAGACTCCTTGTTCAGCATCTTTCTTCAGTATCCTCCTTTCATCTGTTTGAAAACAAATGCTCTTCCCTATGGCCCAAATTATTGGGGTTTTTTACACCAAGCTTACCCATTTTATGGTACCATTTCCTTGGTGGAAATAAAAGCCTTTTCTCAGCTGAAAACCCAAAATCCAAGCCCGTAGCACTGCCTGCCTTATACTGCTTCCCTTTCTTGCTCAATGACCTATAGAACTCACAGCGACACTGCTTGGTAAATTAGTTCTAAAAAGAAATTCTCTCTTTTCACATGCGAAGTATTCAATAGGGGGATGGCAGAGGCCATGAGGCTGTCTTTTGAAGGCAAAAGGGTCTTCTTGGTCTTAGAACAGCAATACATATCAACTTCTACAACTAGGTTATTTATAACAACAATAACAGCTGATATTTACTGAACACTTTACTATGCTCCAGGCACTATAACATATTTATTATCCCATTTAATATCCCATTCAATATGACCCTGTAAGGCAAGTATTATTATTATTATATTATTATTATCCCCCTTTTTATGGATGAGAAGACAAAGCCAGAAAGGCAAAATGACTTGCCAGAGATCACTCAGCTATTAATTGACAGAACAGGAATAAAATCCAGTTTTGTCTGACTCCAAAGTTAATATACTTAACCCCTCCATCCTTAATGTCAAGACCAAAAGAAGTAATAAATTGGACTTGTCCTTTTTTTTTTTTTCAAGGTTTTATTTTTAAGTCATCTCTATGCCCAACCTTGGGCTCAAACTCACCACCCTGAGATCAAGAGTCACATGCTCCACCAACTGAGCCAGTCAGCACCCCCCACCCCCGTTTGTCTTTAAACGTGCTTGTTTGTGTATATGTGGGTTTCAAGGATTGTTTTTCGTTATTTTTGTTTATTTGTTCGTTTGTTTGTTTGTAAAAGAAGAAGAGGGTTTTACTTTCCAGTCTACTTGGCTACAGGAAGCCAATATTATGAATTAATGGAATTTTGAAAGAGGACTACTTTCTCAGAGATCCCTGCTGGTAGCTTTCTGGCCTGGCTGACAAATATGACAGAAAGTCAAAATCAGCATGTTAGAACTATTATCCTTTTATCAAGTAGTACAAAGAAGTAATTGTTCCCTCTCAAGTTAACACCTAAAGAAATTACTCAGCACCCAATTCACTTCTCAGGGGTGGAATCTCACTCTTCGTATCATCCCCCACACCCATATTTCTATCTTGACAGCATAAAGAGTCCGATCTCTTAGCCTAGATAGCAATTCTGAAACTCCGTGCCCTGCTCAGAGATCCTCCAGTCCTCTCCCCTCCTCTGCGGAAGGTATCTTGAAAATGCTCTCCAAATATGTTTTAGGCCCCCAAAAGGCAAAGCCTTTTTCTCTACCACCCATGATGAAATGGCTGTTAGTGATCAAAAAGCCCTTGTTAGTCCATGTCACTGCTTTTGGAGGGAATTGTAAGAGCCCTTATAACTAATGACACCGTTAATAGTGGGCAACCACAGATAGGGCCTCTCTGAGAGAAAAGAGGCAAAGAGAATTCTCGGCAGTACAGAAACACCTCTCAAGCTGCTGCCAACTATCCTTCAGGTGGCTGAGCTATCAGAGCTGGGAAGCAGAGGGGGAGGTGGGTTAGCGTGAAACAACTAACTTCCCCGTTAGAGTCAAACAAAGAGGAATTTGTACCCATTGTGACCAGATACTGAAGTGCTCTCTCCGTTTTGGTCTCTCACTCTGCAACTTTCCTGCTTACTGTTCTTAGTGACTTTCTGTGTGTCCCTGCCACACACAGTCATACACACGCATTCTGCTCTGCAGCTTTTGCCATTGGTTCCACTCTGTCAATACGACTTCCAAAAAGTCATTGCAACTACAAAGAAATACCATAGATATGAGTTGATATTTCCATACAGAATCAGGATCAGTTGCATTTCCTTGTAACTACACACACACATACACAAACATACACATACACCCCTGCACCTATACGCACACCTACAGGCATCCCTCGCTTTTCACAAAAGGCTGCTCCTGAAAATTCAGTAAATAAAAAAATTGAATAGATGAAAAGTCAATTTCAACTCTAATGACTTTCTTAATCGTTTTCACATGTATAAGTGTTTATTACAATAAATACAATTTTCGTTGGTAGTGGGCACAAAAGCAAATAAAATATAGATGGAAATATTTTGCCAACTGTAAAACATCAACAAATGTTAATCATGGTTATTCACTAAGCAGGTAGGGGTGATAATTAATGCAATTTAAAAGGCTCTACTGTAAACCATTTTTGTAACATGATTAATCCTTCCTTAATGTAAACATTTGTACAAATGGATTAGAATATGTTGGATACACATAGGTCTTCTTATATTTAAACAAATCTACTTACATTACACTGTGATTGCTCTTCATGTCTGTCATATCTAAATTGGATTACAAAATGTTTTTAAAGCAATAGTGGGTATGACATTAAAAGAGCACTGAATGAGAAAGGTTTTTTTTCTTTTTAATTGAAGTATAGTTGACATAAAATACTATATTAGTTTCACGTGTACAACATAGTGATTTGATATTTATATACACTACAAAATGCTCACCACGGTCCAGGTCTAGTTACCATCTGTCACCATACAAAGTTATTACAATATTATTGACTATATTCCCTATGCTGTACTTTACATCCCTGTGACTTATTTATTTTATAACTGGAAGTTTGTTCCTCCTAATCCCCTTTACCTATTTTGCCCATTCCCCACCCACTTTACCTCTGGCAACCACCAGTTTGATCTCTGTATCTATGGATCAGTTTCTGTTTTGTTTGTATGATTCTTTTGTTTTTTAGGTTCCACATACAAGTAAAATCATACAGTATTTGTCAGTCTCTGACTGACTTATTTCACTTAGCATAATACCCTCTAGGTCCATCCATGTTGTTGCAAATGGCAAGATTTCATTTTTTTTATGACTAAGTAATATTCCATTATACCGTATCTTATTTATCTATTCATCTATAAATGGACACTTAGGCTGCTTCCATATTTTGACTATTGTAAGTAATGCTGCAATAAATATAGGGGTGCATATATCTTTTTGAAACAGTGTCTTCATTTTCTTCAGGTAAATACCCAGAAGTAGAATTACTGGATCATATGGTATTTCTATTTAAAAATTTTTGAGAAACCTCCATATTGGGGCACCTGGGTGGCTCAGTTGTTAAGCGTCTGCCTTCGGCTCAGGGCGTGATCCTGGCATTCTGGGATTGAGCCCCGCTTTAGGCTCCTCCGCTTGGAACCTGCTTCTTCCTCTCCCACTCCCCCTGCTTGTTCCCTCTCTCGCTGGCTGTCTCTCTCTCTGTCAAATAAATAAATAAAATCTTTAAAAAAAAAAAAAGAAAAGAAAAGAAAACTCCATACTGTTTCTTTCCCTGTTTTTGGGGGGGGGGGTGTGGTAGAGAGGAGGGGCGGAGGGAGAGTGAGAATCTCAAGCAGGCTCCATGCCCAGCACAGAGCCCGACACAGGGCTCAATCTCATAACCCTGAGATCATGACCTGAGCCAAAACCAAGAGTTGGAAGCTCAACCAACTGAGCCACCCAAGCGCCCCTGCGTACTGTTTTCCATTCTGGCTGCACCAGTTTACGTTCCCACCAACAGTGCATGAGGGTTCCCTTTTTTCCACATCCTCACCAACATTTGTTATTCTGTTTTTATTTTAGTCATCCTGACAAGAGTAAGGTCATATCTCATTGCGGTTTTGATTTGTATCTCCTGGATGATTACTGATGTTGAGCATCTTTTCATGTGTCTCTGATTTTTGAATCAGATTGTTTTCTTTGGTGTTAACTTCTGTAAGTTCTTTATAGTTTGGATATTAACCCCTTATTGGATGTATCATTTGCAAATATCTTCTCCCATTCACTACATTGTTTTTTCTTTTTTATGGATGAGTAGTATTCCATGGCATATATAAACACCACATCTTTTCTTTAAATGTTATGTTAGTTACCAAACAGTACTTCATTAGTTTTTGATGTAGTGTTCCATGATTCATTGTTTGCATATAACACCCAGGGCTCATTGCAATACATCCCCTCCTTAATACCATCACCATGCTAAACCATCCCCCTACCCCCCACCACATCTTCTTTATCTACTCTATCAATGGATACTTGGGTTGCTTCCACATCTTGGCTATTGGAATTAATGCTGCAATAAACATATGGATGTATATATCATTTCAAATTAGTGTTTAGTGTTTTCATTTTTTTAAAGATTTTATTTATTTATTTATTTGACAGAGAGAGCACAAGCAGGGAGTCAGGCAGAGGGAGAGGGAGAAGCAGGCTTCCTGCTGAGCAGGAAGCCCAATGTGGGGCTCGATCCCAGGACCCTGAGATCATGATCTGAACCAAAACGAGACGCTTAACCTACTGAGCCACCCGGGCGCCCCAGTGTTTTCATTTTCTTTGGGTAAATACCCAATAGTGGAATTACTGGATCATATGGTATTTATATTTTTAATTTTTTGAGGAACTCCATATTATTTCCTACAGTGGTTGTACCCATTTGCATTCCCACCAACAGTGTGCATGTGTTCCTTTTTCTCCACATCTTCGCCAACACTTGTTTCTTGTGTTTTTTATTTTAGTCATTCTGACAGGTATAAGGTGATATCTCATTGTGGTTTTGATTTGCATCTCCTGGCTGATTAGTGATATTGAACATTTTTTCATGTGTCTGTTGGCCATCTGTTTATCTTCTTTGGAAAAAATGTCTATTCAAGTCCTCTGCCCATTTTTAAATCAGATTGTTTGAGGTTTTTGGTGTTGAGATCTTCATATTTTTTGTGTTTTTTGTTTTTTTTTTTTTAGAGAGAGACAGCCAGCGAGAGGGGAGCACAGGCAGGGGGAGTGGGAGAGGAAGAAGCAGGCTCCCAGCAGAGGAGCCTGATGCGGGGCTCGATCCCAGGACCCTGGGATCATGCCCTGAGCCGAAGGCAGACGCTTAACAACTGAGCCACCCAGGCGCCCCTGGATATTAACCCCTTATAGGATATATCATTTGCAAAAATCTTCTCCCATTCAATAGATCACCTTTTCATTTTGTTGATGGTTTCCTTCACTGTGCAAAAACTTTTTGGTTTGATGTACTCCCAATTGTTTATTTTTTCTCTTGTTGCCCTTGACTAAGGAGACAGATCCAAAAAATATTGCTAAGGCCAATGTCCAAGAGTTTACTGTCTGTTTCCTTTTAGGAGTTTCATGGTTTCTGGTCTTATATTTAGGTCTTTGACCCATTTTGAACCATCTTGAGCTTTCTTTTTTTGCCATTTGCATGGAATTTCTCTTTCCATCCCTTCACTTCCAGCTTGTCTGTGTCTTTAGGTCTGAGGTGAATCTCTTGTAGGTAGCATATATATGGGTCTTGTTTTTTAATCCATTCAGTCATCCTATGTCTTTTGACTGGAGCATTTAGTCTAGATAGATAGATAGATAGATAGATAGATAGATAGATAGATAGATATGTACTTATTACAATTTTGTTGTTTCCTTGTTTTTGTAATTCTTCTCTGTTCCTTTCTTCTTGTTCTCTTCCCTTGTGATTTGATGACTTTCTTTAGTGTTCTGTTTGGATTCCTTTCTTTTTATTTTCTGTTATCTATTATAGGTTTTTGGTTTGTGGTTACCATGAGGTTCATATATAACATCCTATGTATATAGCAGTCTATTTTAAGTTGGTGGTCACTTAAGTTTGAACACATTCTAAAAGCATTACATTTTTACCACCACCCCACCACATTTTATGTATTTGATGCCAGATTTTACATATTTTCATTTTGCATATCCCTTAACTAATTATTGTAGATATAACTGATTTTACTATTTTTGTTAGACTAAAGTGATTGTAAGTGACTGATCTACTACCTTTACCATATGTTTGTTTTTACTAGTGAATTTTTTTTCCTTTCATAATTTTTTTACCTCTAGATGTGGCTCTTTCTTTTCTGCTTAAAGATGTCCCTTTAACATTTCTTGTAAGGTTTATTTAGTGGTAATGAACCCCTTTAACTTTTGTTTGGGAAACTCTTTATCTTTCCTTCAATTCTGAATAATAACATTGCCAGGTAGAGTGTTCTTGGTTGTAGGTTTTTTCCTTTCAGTATCTAGATATATCATGCCACTCTCTTCTGGCCTGTAAAGTTTCTGCTGGAAAATCAGCTAATAGGCTTATGGGTATTCTCTCATATGTAACTAGTTGTTTTTCTTTTGCTGATTTTAAGATTCTTTATCTTTAATTTTTGGCATTTTAATTATTATGTGTCTTGATGTGGATCTCTTTGGGCTCATTTTGTTTTGGGCTTTCCATGTTTCCTGGACCTAGATGTCTGTTTCCTTCCCTAGGTTAGGGAAGTTTTCTACTATTCTTTCTTTCCTTCTTTGATTTTATTTTTAAGTCATCTCTACACCCAACATGGGTCTTGAACTCACAACCCCAAGATCAAAAGTCGTATGCTCCACCAACTGAGCCAGTCAGGTGCCCCTGCTATTCTTTCTTTGAATAAGTTTTCTGCCCCTTTCTCTCTTTCATCTCCTTCTGGGATCTCTATAATGTGAATGTTAGTACACTTGATGATGTCATAGAGGTACCTTAACCTATCCTCATTTTTAAAAACGTGGGTTTTTTTTTTTGCTATTCAGTGCGGATGATTTCCACTTCCAGATCACTGATCCATTCTTCTGTATCTTCTAATCTGCTGTTGATTCCTTCTAGAGTAGTTTTCATTTCAATTATTATATTCTTCAGCTCTGATTTTTAAAAATATATTCTATCTCTTTGTTGATGTTCTCACTGAGTTCATCTACTCCTCTCTCAGGTCCAGTAAGCATCTTTAGGACCACTACTTTGAATTCTTTGTCAGGTAGATTGCTTGCCTCCATTTTGTTTAGTTCTTTTCCTAAGGTTTTGTCTTGTTCTTCCATTTGAAACACATTCCTCTGTATCCTCATTTTGTCTGACTCTCTGTTTGTTTCTATGTCTTAGGTAGGTCAGCCATGTCTCCTGGTCTTAAAGGTAGTGGCCTGATACAGAAGGTATCCAATGGTTGCAGTAGTGCAGTCCTCCTAGTCACCAGAACAGGTGCTCCAGGGGTGTCCCATGTGTGCACTGAATGAACCCTCCTGTTGTGACTGGGCTGCCACTGCTGGGGTGCCCTGATGAGTAGGGCTGGCTTCAATGTCCAGCTGCAGCTGCTGTGGGTGTGCTTGTGGGTAGGGTTATCCCCTCATACAGCTGGTTGAGAGTGGGGCAGGTTTCCTGGGTAACACCAGGGCAGGGTGAGTGGTGCTAGCAAGATAGATGGGTAATGTCAGAACTGGTGCCCTCTAGCAGTAGGCCAGCTAAGCTGAAGAAAGGCAAGAAAAATGGCACTAGCCAGTACTTTCACTCCCAAAGTTTCTATAGATCCCATGCCCTTCTGACACACATCCTAAAATTTGTCAATAAATCTGCTTCAAATATAGCCTGGGGGCTTTTCAAACTGCTCTCTCTGTGCTGAGTCTCTGAGTGAGTAATATTGTATGGGGGCCCTTTAAGAGTAGACTCAGTTTCCTATAGCCCTCTGGCTCTCCTAGAGTTAAAACCCACTGATTTTCAAAGCCAGACCTTATGGGAGCTTGTCTTCCCAGTGCAGATCCCCAGGGTGGACGTGGGGGGTCCCTGATGTGGGCTTGAACCCCTTACTCCTCAGGGAGGATCTCCTCACCTGTGGTGTCCCTCCCACTTGTGTGTTACTTTGCTGGGGCTTTGGTTCCCAACTTTGTCTCTGCCCCTCCTGCTCTTCTTAATGTAGCTTTTTCTTTATATATTTAGCTGTAGGAGGGTTGTTCTGCTAGTCTTAAGTTGTTCTCAGAGTGAGTTGTACCATATATAGCTGCAGCCTTGGTGTGTCCATGAGAGAAGATGAGCTCAGGATCTTCCTACTCTGCCATCTTTCCCTGTCTCTGAGAATGGGTTTTAATTCCTTCTCTGTCATCAACTGGCTGCTTCTGATTGCTCCAACTTCCTCATGTGTATTTTTTAAAAAGTGGTCATCATACCATCCTGCCTATTTAACATGGTTGTTAAGAAAGATGAAACAATATATGTGAAGACAAAACTTCACAGATAAAGCATAAGCAGTGTGGTAGGTAGAATTCTGATATGACCCCAAGATTCAGGCCCCTGGTGTCTCCGTCACTCAGTCAGACACAAACCTGGGTGCTCCTGTATGGAGATTTTGCAAATATAATTAAGGTTCCAAATCAGGTGACCTTAAAATAGGGAGATTATCTGAATGGGCCTGACCTATGCCATGAGCCCTTTAAATCTGAGATTCAAAATATAAGAAGGACTTGACATGCTCTTGCTGGCTTAAAGATGGTGGGAACCATATGACAAGGAACATGGGTGTCCTCTTGTTGCTAAGAGCAGCCCCCAGCTGGCAGCCAGCAAGGAAATAGGTATGTCAACCCTACAACAACAAGGAACTGACATCTTCCAACAACATGAATGAGCTGAGAAGCAGATGTTTCCCCAGAGCATCCTTATGAGAACTCAGCCTGACTGACACCTTGATTTCAGCCTTGTGAGATTCTAAGCAGAGGGACCAGCTGAGCCACACTGAAACCACACTTCTGACCTAAAAAACTGTGAGCTAATAAATGGCTGTTGTTTTATGCCACTAAGTTTGTGGTAATTTGTTATGTAGCAGTGGAAAACTAGTATCAGTGACATACAGCTACCTAGCATTATTTTCCACCAGCCGTAGATAGAAGCACACTGAATGTGAAGTTAGAAGATCTGGGATTAAATCCTACACCTACTATCGGCTGTGTAACTGGATATGTCATTTGATCTCTCTGATCCTTATTTTCTTCATTTGTAACACAGGGATAATAATTCATATTTCCCAGAACTGTGGTGTGGATTAAATGAGATAATATGAAAACCCACATCATGCATGGCACACACAGTAGGTGCTGTATAAATTTTTTCAACAATATTTCATAAACATATATTCATTTATTGTATCTTCCTTGTGCTAGGCATCATGTATATACTTGGGATACAAAGCCACTTAAGACATGGTCCATGCCCTCAAGGAGTTTAAAGTATAATAACAGACAAATGAATAAACCAGCGATTTCCATACAGAAAAATGATGGCCATTATGATAGACGGTATTACAGAAACAGAGATGGTATTACAGATGGTATTACAGAAGCAGAGAGAAGGAAGAACTTGATCAGAGTGGGGTTTCAAGGAACTTCTCAAAGGAGGTGATGTTTGACTTAAACAGTTTAAAGTGTTGGTTCTTTTTTTTTTTTAAGCTTTTATTTATTTATTTGACAGACAGCGAGAGAGGGAACACAAGCAAGGGGAATGGGAGAGGGAGAAGCAGGCTTCCCGCCGAGCAGGGAGCCCGATGCGGGGCACGATCCCAGGACTCTGAGATGGTGACCTGAGCTGAAGGCAGACGCTTAACAGCTGAGCCACCCAGGCGCCCCTAAAGGGCTGGTTCTTAAACTTGGATGCACAATATAATCACCTAGGGAGGCTTTTGATGCCTCCTCACCCCACCAAGACATTGTGATTTAATTAATCTGGGGTATGGCCTGGGGGCAAGGAGAGCCCTCTGCAGAGACAACATGTGCAAAAGCCCCTGGCTATGAAACTGCATCCATCAGGAAACTACGAATACTTCCACAGGACAGGCATGAAGGGCAGGTGTGTCAGGAAGAGGATTCGGTCATGCAGGACCCTGTATGCTAAGGTTAGGGGTTTGAAATTAATAAAGAGCAATAAATAACCATTGAAAGATAAAAGAGTATCTATTATGAATCAGATGTATTTACATTTCTAAAAGATCACTCTGGCTAAGTGGAGAACAGATGTTTGAAAAGATATCAGACTAGAGTTCGGAAAACTAATTGAGAGGTTTTCTAGTAAACCAGTTAAGAAATGAGGGCCATACCTAAGGCAGTGCACTGGGGGTGGAAACTGAGTGAAAGGGACAGATTCAAAAGATAATAAAGCAGTAGAACCAAAAGGACTTGGTGACTAACTGAATGTCAAAGGAGAAGGAAAGGAGTCATATGTGTATGTGTGGGTAGGGGTGGGGATACCCAGGTTGAGCTTAGATAAGGATATAAATCTATCTAGGTCTATCTAATAAACTAATGCCACCCATCAATTCTTTGTGGTCTTCTGTTAAGAAATGCGCTATTGATTAATGTGATCTCATCTGAATGCCGAGATAGTGATCTGGGGAAACTTGCGGTTATGCTAAGATGACTCCAAGGTTTCCAGGTTAGGGAACCAAGTGGATACATTTTAGTGTACGCTTCCCTAGAAATTTCTCAAATTAATAACAGGAATCCAAGACTCTGAGCATGAGGGTCAGGCTGCACTGAGGCGGGAGCCACAGTGTGCTTTGGGGTCCTGGATGGCTCTTGACCTACATGCTAGTGTTTCACCACTGACTCAACTCAGTTCCACTCTTCAAGTCTGATTCTTTCTGTCATGCTACCAGATGGCAGATTCTTTCTTGGTAGAAACCAAATGATATTGACATATTAACCATAGTGCTTCCCATCCCACTATTTCCTGTTATTTTTATGCTTTTCTCATCCCTCTCACCCATACTAAAGGATTCTTTGGCCACCAAGGATGAATCAGATGGAAGCAAATGAATTTTATGCTAATGGAAATCCCCGTGCCCTACCAACCTGAACCAATTTCTTGGGGACAACTATAGAACCCAAAAGAGAGGTTTGGGGGTTTAAAAATAGATATGACCTGTGCCTAACTTCTTGGGTGAAGCCCAGAGAAGTGGCAAGCCCTGAGGAGTTACCCCTCACCCACATATAAAAGGAACAATAGAGACGGCTATGTGATGAATCTGTGCAAGTAAGCCTGGAACATGGGGCGCCTGGGTGGCTCAGCTATTAAGTGGCTGCCTTTGGCTCAGGTCACGATATCTGGATCCTGGGATCGAGCCCTGCATGGGGCTCCCTGCTCAGGGGGGAGCCTGCTTCACCCTCTCCCTCTGCCTCTACCTCTCCCCCGTTTGTGTGCTTTTTCTCTCTCTCTGTCAAAAAAATGAATAAAATTAAAAAAAAAAAAAGCCTGGAACAGCCTCGTGGAGCCTCCCAACACACCACAGGGTGTGAGGAACAACCAGATGTTTCCCACATATCCAGGGGAGCAAGGAAGTAGCTGAGGGGGCTGAACTTGGAGACAGTGATCAGAACAAGAAGAACTCAATGGTGGATGGATACCATAGTAGAAAGAAGAAATGCCTCAAACATAGATGTCGTTGCAGCTGGGGCACAGGGGGTTGGTACTCTGAATTCACTAAGGAAACCCTGAATTGACTGAGATTGCTTTAAAAAAAAAAAAAAAAAGACCAAAATTAAGTTTCTGCTTACAGGCTGAATGCAAGCTGGAAACAGATATAGGAAAAACGTTATATTTCCAGCAAATGCAAGTAATATGGACTGAGATTCATATCTACTGCATTTGTTTCCAGTTGAGGCTCTTCATGAAGGAAGAAATCTCATTGCCTCAGCTTGTGTTATAGGCGAGGCCACCGGGTCATGAGCCAGTGAGGAAATTGCTGTCTTTGAAGGGTCGGGTGGTCATACCTAGTCCAATAAGGAGAAGCAGGTCTAAAGCTCATTAGTAAAGGCGGGTTGACTACTTCCAAAGAAATCTCTGTGGCGTAACATAAAATGGTCTAATAGTTTATTTCTCACTCATGTCACAGTCTAATATGGATTACGGAGAGAAGCGGGGAGGAGGCGTTCGCTCCAGGCAGTCCTTTGGATATCCACACTCAGCCATCTTTTAAGACCTCTGCGTCCTCCACTGGGTTCTCTTCATCCAGAGGTAGATGAAAGGAGAGTGCACGGAGGGTTAGGAGGGACATTTTAATGTGCTAGGCCTAGAAGTGGCACTCATCCCATCAGGTCACATTCCATTGGCAAGAACTGTGACCCAGCACCATCGAGAGCAAGCCGGCAAGGAAAGGTGGTGTGCTCAGAGGAGGAAACAGATCCTAACGAGCCCTAATCATCTCAACCAGGCGGTGAGGGCTAATGAACGGCCAAGCTAAGTGGTGGTAATTATTGTCCTTTCTCCCTCTCCAAAAGGCCTCGTGCAATGCTTTGCAGTAAGTAGACACTTAATGTCTAATGCTACCAAACCACAGCAATAAGAAGTTCCCTAAAGTAGCATCTGTTTTTAGAGCAGAAGTTGCCAGAATAGATAACTAATGCTACAGAGAAGACAGGAAGAATTCGCAAGTTCCTCACACTAAAAGCTGCCTAACTGAAGGTTTCAGACAAAAGCAAAAAAGCTTGAGCAAGTCACTTTGAAAGCTGTAATTATGATGTATGCTGATTACAGCCATAATGAGCCATAAAGCTTGGAATTTCACACAGTGTCAAAGCCTCCAGGTATGGAGCGTTCTTGAATCTAATTTTTATTCTAACCAAAAAGTGAGAAGCCAACCACCAACAAGCCAACTGAAAAACCCAGAGTCCCCTTGACACATTTTGTTTTTAAGGGAATACAGACAGAAACACTCAAAGAGAATTACAGAAATGCAAAACCCCAACTTTCCAAAGTGCAAAATATCTACAACGCATATCTACAATACAAATTCCGGTGTTTTATCTTGTAAATTAAATCCCGATTTAAGAAAAATAAAACACTTCCAGGGGCTCCTGGGTGGCTCAACTGGTTGAGCATCCAACTCTTAATTGTGGCTCAGGTCATTATCTTGGGGGGGGCGTGTCGCAGGATTGAGCCCCGACTGGGACTACACACTCAGCAGGGAGTCTGCTTGTCCTTCTCCCTCTGCCCCTCCCCCTGCACGTGTGCACGTTCTCTCTCTCTCTCAAATAAACAAATAAATAAATAACCTTTAAAACATTTCCAGAAAAACGTGAAAATACTTAAGATATGTGTATCATATTTACAAGCTGAGGAATTCATGCCATTGTTGCTGTTTTCCCATTTGCCATGGATTTTTTAAAACGTAGGTCTTCTCTGAAAAGGGAGAAGAAAAATGTTAGCAATACTATTCTGTAGCTTAAGAAGACTATTTTTTTTGTGCAAACATCCTTTTCCTTTAGGCTTTTAAGATTCTAATTTGAAAATCAACTTTAACAGTTGTATTTTCAGTTATAGGTATACATGGTCAGTCTGTAGTTAGCCAGAAAATTCCATTCTTTGAGCATTTTGTTTAAGAGAGGCTTTGCTAAAAATATTTAATAAATGAATAAATAATGAAATTGAGCCAACTTGACTGCACATGTCCCCATCTGATCTATAGGTTTAATGTCTTCTTCTTCTTTTTTTTAATTAAAGATTTTATTTATTTGACAGAGAGAGAGAGCACAAGCTGGGAGACAGAGGCAGAGGGAGAAGCAGGCTCCCTGCTGAGCAAGGAGGCCTCTGTGCAACTCCATCTCAGGACCCCACTATCATGACCTGAGCCGAAGGCAGCTGCTTACCAACTGAGCCACCCAGGCGCCCTGGTTTAATGTCTTCTGAAGAACTAACTGCCTGACATGTTATCTTTGGATGAATATTGCTGCCCGTCATGCACTTACTCTCTCAAAAGTTTCATTTATTTCCCACAGGAAACTCTCTGAACCCCAAAATGCAAAAAGAAAACTGGGAGGATTTGTATTCACGGGCTCCTTAGGGGCTGAGTGTTACCATGGAGGTTATCTTCATGTCGAGTAACTTTTTTGGTCAAAGCCCACCTGCCACCCAGCCCAAGTCCTTTGAAAGCAAGAGGCTAATCTCTCCTCCTGATGTGGAAAAGCATCTGCTCTCCCATAGATGTGACCTTGTCAAATTTTAAGGTCACAGCATCTATCCTTCCTGTCAGAGTATTTGCTCAACAATGGAGGTAAGTTATTTTGATTAGCATATGAGCAGACCTTCCTTAGAGCCTACAGAGCAAGGGCCCCCCAATAATCTCCCTACTGAACATTCTGAAAATTCTCTCTTCTTCCCTCTAAACTCTTTATTCATTGAGAATCTATACTGATTTTTAAAAAAGATTTTATTTATTTATTTGAAAGAGAGAGAGCGTGAGAAAGAGAGAGAGCATGAGCAGGGAGAGAGGCAGAGAGGAAGGGAGAAGCAGACTCCTCGCTGAGCAGGGAGCCCAACATGGGGCTCGTTCCCAGGACCCTGAGATCATGACCTGAGCCGAAGGGAGATGCTTAACTGACTGAGCCACACAGGCACCCCAAGAATTTATACTGATTTGACCTAAACTGCAATGAAGTTTGTATCATTGCTATTTTGGAAGAATTTATTAAGCAAATAAGCAATATAAGTAAGTTAGATGTGGGGCTTCATGAGCTCCAATGTAAAAAGCACTCTCAACACACACCTCATTTTATCCTCATAACCACCCTGTGAAACAAGTTTTGTTGCCCCTATTTTATAGATGAGGAAACTGGAGCTCAGAAAGGGAAGGTGACTTGCTCCAGGTTATACAGATTGGGTTGTGAGTAAGGATACAAACATCATCATCATCACTATTATTATACATAATAATAGCATTTAATATCTACTGGCCAATGATTATGTAGCAGGTATTATGTTAACTGTTATATTTTCATATTACATTTAGTTTATATAATCAGCCTGTAAATTACATATTACAATTCCCATTTTAAAGATGAAAGACAATGTCTCAGAGAAATAAAGCAACTTGCTCAAGCCTATAAAGCTAATAAATCTTGGGATATGTTTCACCTGTCTAAGAAAATAAACTGTATTTTTAAAAAGATTTTATTTCTAAGTAATCTCCACACCCAACATGGCGCTCGAACTCACAACCCTGATATCAAGAGTCGCATGCTCTTCCAACTGAGCCAGCCAGGCACCCCCTGACTGGCTTATTTCACTCAGCATCATACTCTCTAGATCTATCCATGCTGCAAATGGCAAGATTTCATTCTTTTTATGGCTGAGTAATATTCCATGTTATGTACCACATCTTCTTTATCCATTCATCTATCAGTGAACACTTGGACTGCTTCCATAGTTTGGCTATTGTAAATAATGCTGCAATAAACATAGGGGTGCATATATCCCCTTGAATTAGTGTTTTTGTATTCTTTGGATAAATACCCAGTAATGCCATTACTGGATTGTAGGGTAGTGTTTTTTTTTTGTTTGTTTGTTTGTTTTTGAGAGAGAGAGAGAAAGAGCAAGCAAGGAGCAAGGGCAGAGACAGAGAATCTCAAGCAGGCTCGATACAGAGACTGACATGGGGCTCAATCTCAGGACCCTGAGATTGTGACCTGAGCCAAAATTAAGAGTTGGAAGCTTAACTGACTGAGCCACCCAAGTGCCCCAAGGTAGTTCTGTTTTTAATTTTTTGAGCAACCTCCATACTGTCTTGTGCAGTGGCTGCACCAGTTTGCATTCCCACCAACAATGCACAAAGGATCCTTTTTCTCCACATCCTCACCAATACTTGTTGTTTCTTGTGCGGCTTTTTAAAAATTTGTTTTAAGTAAACTCTTTGCCCAATGTGGGGCTTGAACTCACAACCCTGAGGTCAAGAGTCATATGCTCTGCCGACTGAGCCAGCCAGGCACCCCTCTTGTGTTTTTGATTTTAGCCATTCTGACAGGTGTGAGGTGATATCTCATTGTAGTTTTGATTTGCATTTTCCTGATCATGAGTGATGTTGAGCATCTTTTCTTTGGTTTATTGGCCTTCTGGATGTCTTCTTGGAGAAATGTCTGTTCATGTCTTCTGCCCATTTTTAAATTGGATTATTTGTTGTTTTGGTGTTGAGTTGTGTAAGTTCTTCATATATTTTAGATACTAACCCTTTATCGGATATGTCATTTGCAAATATCTTCTCCCATTCAGTAGGTTGTCTTTTAGTTTTCTTGGCTGTTTCCTTTGTTCTGCAAAAGTTTTTTTATTTTGATGTAGTCCCAATAGCTTATTTTTACTTTTGTTTCCCTTGCCTCAGGAGACATATCCAGAAGGATGTTGCTATGACCAATGTCAGAGAAACTACTGCTGTGCTCTCTTCTAGGACTTTTTAAAGATTTTATTTATTTATTTATTTATTTATTTATTTGTTTGTTTGTTTATTTATTTATTTTAGAGAGAGAGAGAGAGAGAGAGAGAGCAAGCATTAGTGCAGGGGAGGAACTGAGGGAGAGGGACCAGCAGACTTGGGGCTGAGCATAGAGCCCAATGTGGGGTTTAATCCCATGACCCCAAGATCATAACCTGAGGCAAAATCAAGAATCAGACGCTTAACCGACTGAGGCACCCAGGTTCCCCTAGGACTTTTTTTTCCTCAATGCAGGGCTTAACCTCACAGCCCTGAGATCAACACCTGAGCTGAGATCAAGAGCCGGATGCCTAACCAACTGAGCCACCCAGGCGCCCCTCTCTTCTAGCATTTTTATGGTTTCAGGTCTCACATTTAGGTCCTTAATCCATTTTAGGTTTATTTTTGTGTACAGTGTAAGAAAGTGGTCCAGTTTAATTCTTTTGCATGTAGCTGACCAGTTTTCCAACACCATTTGTTGAAGAGACTTTTTCCCATTGCATATTCTTGCCTTCTTTATCGAAGATGAAAAAGCATAATCTTGTTATAATTGCTTTTATTTGCTTTTAGTCATATTTAATTTACTTTGAAATTTCAAGCCTCATGGAAAAAGGGTGTGAAATTGTATACATATCAAAAGGCAGCAGAAATGTCATTGCTATAGTTGATAGTTGATTCTCCTCTCCAATGCACGCACACACACACACACACGCACACACTGAGTAACCCATAGCAAACTAAGCCCCTACAACATGTCACCCAGCTCATAGCATTAGAACACATAATACTCCTGAAACAAACAATCTGCCTGGATAAATAAAACTCACACAAGAAGAGCCAAGGGAACGATGAAAGCAACAAGTGCTACCCAATGGTCATGTCTTTCGACCGTTCATCAGAATCATCTTGGGAACTTGTTTGAATATAAGTACCCCAGCCACATCTGCAGAGACTCTGACACAGGGAGTCTGGCTAGGTACTGCTCCAGCTCGCTCTGAGACAGGCTTATTAATGCTGTGGATAGAACCTAAGAGTATGGTTGCCTAATGTCTTATTTTCAAAGCAGGGCTTAAAGGCAAATGTGGCGGGTCATTAGCAAATACAGAGGGCACATTCATCCAATTTACAGAAGAAGCAAATCTGGGAGGGATAGTGACAGAAACTAAGCCCGCTCGTCTATCTGCAATGCCATGAACAGATCAACCAACAAGTAGAATTCCTCGAGTACCACCACATGCCTCATGAAGGCAGTAGAAGATAGGACAATCTCCGTCTCTCACTCACAGTGTGCTCCAGGAGAGAACTGCCAGCCACTCCGCCTGGCCACCCTTCCATTACGTGGCAGCGAGGCCTTTCTGCTTGCAAACTTCCAAAACCCTAGCAGACCCTCCCGTGTAACAGGCCCGGGGCTGCCAAACCTCCAGAGGAGCCTATCAGGCACTTGGGAAGAGGCGGGAGACCAGCTGGGACTGTCCCAGAGATGGGCTGCCCAGATCCCGCTTCAAAGAAGGCCTCACCACCCAGCTCCCAGGAGTGAGGGTCAATCGTCAGTCTCCAGTTGGCAGCTCCTGTGGGGTCGGCTTCGGCTGCAGATCTCGCCCGAGATCATGTCCTTCCAGGCACAACCTACATCCAACGACTGAGCACAGCAGTGGTCTAAAAAGGCCGAGCCGTTGCAGGCCTGCCCAGCATAGCTCTGAGGAACGGTCCTTGCTCCAGCACTTCCCTGCCACATTGGCCGAAGCTGTGACTGGCCTGTTTTGCAGCTCAACTTCCTCTGCCCAATGCTGCTTCCTCCCCTTTCGCTTCACAGGTATTATTAAATCTCTAATAAATAGCTTGCACCTTAAACTCGATTTCAGCATCTGCTTCCAGAGAATCTACCTGATGACACCAGACCGGGCCAGTTCAGTGACAAGGCCAAGTGTGCTAGGAATAGAGAAACACAAACGGCTTCTGGGGCCCTTGGTCAGGGCTGCCACTGCCTTGGTGGTCCCCAAGAGGCAGAAGTTTGATTTGTTCTGGCTTCAAGACGCTGGCACTGAGATCTACTTAGATTTGTCCAGGTCCCTGGTACTAAGGATAAATCTCGTGGCAGATAGCAGGAGAGGGAGGAGTTATCCCTGGGGCGAAATAGCCATCAATATAGAAGACTGGTTAATGCATTCGGATACGCTACTATCCTGGAATGATTTACAGCCCTTAAAAGATGTAAAAGTATATTTGCTGGCATGAGAGAATGTCCAAAAGATGTTGTCATCTGAATTTTAAAAAGCAAGTTTTAGAATAGCTTTTTTAATATGACCCCCTTGTTAAAGGTAACGTATTGTAGTCACATTTTAAATAAATTTAAATTATAAGACTTTGAAATACTTTAATATAAGAATATTTTAGTTCCAGTTTATGTACAACACTTGAAACAACGCAAATCTCCCCAAATTAAAATGTCACCAAGAATCCAGTAATTTCAAAGGCCAAATGAATTGTAAACCATGTTTACACTATTGCCACATGGTGGCGCCACTTCAGCTAATAAACAAATTCTGGCCGCCTTTTGTTCAGCCTGGTCTCGAATTAGGCAAATTTTTAATTATATGGGATCCTCAGGAACACATTCCTTGCATAAAACACATATGCCCCGAATACTGGTAGGCAGAACATCTGGAGGAATACATCCCAAACAACTGGAGTTATCTCTGGAGAGCGGAAATGGGGAGCATGTATGTTACCTGTGCATGCTATACACTTCTTTTTTATTATTTTTATATGCAGTCACAAAGGATGTAGAAAGGGAAACAATTTCTGGTGAAAATAGGAATTCCCTGGATTCTTAAGTAAAACCCCCAGTGCATTTCGAATGCCAGGCAGATGGCAGATGGCACACGTGAGGCAGAGCGGGAGGCGCATCATCCTCTGGCCAGGCATCTGGTGCGCCATATGAAAGCGTCCAAGCCAGAGGCATGCGAGTGCCTCAGCCCCTCTGGCCTTGGCAGCGTCTCGGCAATGCCCAAGGTTTCCTCCCAGACTCCCTCAGCACAGCAGAGGGCACACACACAGCCACTGGACAGCACCACCTCGCCCCTGCCCCGATTCTGAGCCCGCAGCTTTCACCAACCTCAGAGGTAACACGTGGAGAGGAAAAATCCTGCCAGAACCGGCGAGAAGCCCGGAAGAGCCCTGCAACAGCATGCCACTCAGGTTGTCAGAGGAGGGCTCAGGGGTCAGGCTGACCCAAATACTAATAGCACCAGCTATCATTTATTTGTATTTTTTAAAAGATTGTACTTATTTATCTGAGAGAGAGAGTAAAAGTGGGGAGGAGAGGGAGAAGCAGGCTCCCTCCTGAGTAGGGACCCGGATGAATGCTGGGCTGGATCCCAGGACCCTGAGATCATGACCTGAGCTGAAGGCAGCCACTTAATTGAGGAGCCACCCAGGCGCCCCCTATCACTTTTTTTAAAAGATTTTATTTATTTATTTGAGAGAGAGAGTGAGAGAGAACAAGAAAGAGCATGGGCTGGGGGAGAGGCAGATGGAGAGGGAGAAGCAGAGTCCCCGCTGAGCGGGAGCCCAACGGGGGGGGGGGGCTCGATCCCAGGACCCCAGGACATGACCTGAGCTGAAGGCAGACATTTAACTGACTGAGCCACTGAGGCGCCCCACCAGCTATCATTTGAGAGCTTACCCTGATCCAGATATTGTACCAAGTGCTTTATACAACTGATCTCATTTTATCCTCTGTCCTGAGGTGGGTGTAATTACGACATCCTACAAATGTGGAAACTGAGACATACCAGAGAAGTTAAAGACACCTGCCCAAGGTCACACAATAACCGACAGATCTGAACCTGGATCTATCCGACTGAAGTGTCAATGCTCATGCTTTGCAGCTAGTGCTTCTCTCTCAGCACGTGAGCCCTGAAACGAAGCAGAGCTGAGTCCTCAACAGCCTGACTACATTTCAATGGATGGATATGATTATAGGCTTGAAGCCTTTAGACCAAAACCATAATAAATTGCTGAGCTAGAGATGGACCCGATAACTAGAAATCCTGCCTGTCCAGTTGCTCATTTATTCATGCATTCATTCCGATCTCTATGCAGATAAGTCTGCTTTGTTTTCTGGTCACATATTAGATCAAGGATGCGCAAGTGAGTCTAAGGCCAGACTTCCAAGCCCTTGTTAATTCGGAGATCCTTGACAATATTTGCATCTTAGAGAGTGAACAACATATTATAACAGATTACCTGTAGTCGGGAGGAAGAACCAGAAGACCAGAAATGGGAGTCTGGGAAGGAACTCTGAAACTGGTGGCACTAGGAGACTAAAGCACATAGTTAGCCTCAGACCCTGAACCAAAGGTCTGCTGTGTAAAAAGCACGCGGCATAACAGAGCCTCGTGCTGTGAGATCTCCAGTGTGTGTATATATGGCAACGCCCCAGACAGCAAGGGAGTAGGGGTTTCTGTTGCTCTCCCTGGATTATCTGATTTGCTAGACCAAGAGCTCTCGGAGGATAGACACAAGCAGCACACCCATAGCCTCTAGGCCAGGGCCTGGCACAGAATCAGGACTCCACGAATGGTGCCTGAATCGACCTCTACCTGCTCCGTCACAATGAGACACTTGATTCTGTTTTCTGTTCAGGTTTACTGTTGTCCATTCAGAAAAGATTTCTGATATAGTTGTTACATGCTAGAGACAGAGGAAAATTCAAAAGAAATTGTCACTATTGTCCAGGCTTTCTAGGGGCTTACATCCATATTGGGAGATAAGATGAGCCACAGGTACACAACACAGTTACATAAAAATATTGAAAAGTGCCAGCAGTCCTCAGCTCCCAAATGCCAAGTCTTGGGACAAACTCATCCATTTGAGCCACTGTTGTGCCACCCTACTGCCCTGAAGAGTATATCCATCCAGCTTCATCATCAGAAATGCCCAGCTCACAGGGACTGTAAGCAATTTAGGACTGGTCAGACATCATAACATAGAAAGTAGAAACCGGTGAAATCTGAGTTAAACTTCCTGCATGTCATTCACTAACTTTGTTTTGTTGCTGGTGTTTGTTTTTTAAAGATTTTATTTTTTAAGATTTATTTATTTATTTATTTATTTATTTATTTATTTATTGTGGGAGGGGTAGAGGGAGAGGATCTTTCAAGCAGATTACCTGCAGAGTGGGGAGCCTAATTCAGGACTCAGTCCCACAGCCCATGAGATCATGACTTGAGTGGAAACCAAGAGTTGGACACTCAACCGACTGAGCCACCCAGACTCCCCTAAAGATTTTATTTTTAAGTAATCTCTACTCTCCTGCTTAACTCTCAATATACCAGGAAAAACAGCTATAACCACTTACCATCTGGACCTTTTTACACTTTTATATTTTAAGTAAATTTTACAAATAGTTAACAGAACTAAGGATAAAGGGGTAATGAAAAACAATTTGATTTGGAACTTTAATAAGAATTTAGACATAGTATATCAAATGTTATCTGTATTTCCCCAGTTTTGAAGGTTTTCCTGGTTTCTATCTACCCCAAATGGGCAACATCCTTTGAATGTAACTGCTCATTAACTGTCATGCACAAACCTGGAACATATCCATCTTGTAAATACTGATTTCAGATTTCAAACACATCTCTAACATGTTCCAGTTTATCATTGCCTTTGGTTTTCATTCATACACTTAAAATGTCAAAATGCAATACTTTTGAAAACCTTGATGGCTCATAATTTTGCTGAAGAAAGGACAGCCATCTTCTTCACTCCATAATTGCAAGCCACTTTTATTTTTAGAATTCTAAATACCGATTAGAACGATCGATTCAATGATGTGGTTCTTTTTTAGAGAGGGAGAGGGAGAGAATCTCGAGCAAACTCCCTGCTGAGTGCAAAGCCCAACATGGGGCTCGGTCTCACGACCCTGAGATCATGACCTGAGCCAAGACCAAGAGTCAGACGCTAAACCGACTGAGCCACCCAGGCGCCCCTCAATGATGTTATTCTTTTTCATTTCTGCATCATCTTTTTCCATCCATTCACCTCTGGATGTACATCTGCTTTCAGCATGTATCCACTTATGAACTATTTCAAGTAAATTTTTGTGCAGAAACATTATGAAAGAGGAAAGAATATTGGCACATGACCTTTTAGCAAAACAGGACAGTCCAGGTTCCTGTCGCAAAATATAGCCTGATAAAGTCCTTCCTACTGAATGACTAGCTGGATAAGAATACTGTATTTCCTTTTCACCCTTGGAAATATACTGTTCCCTCATAGATTCCTGACCTTGAAAATTCTATCTAGGATATCGACATCTCTAGACCCACAGCCTGAGATTTCATTTACATGATCAATTTCACCATCCCCATTAGTCTAGAGTGCTGCTGTCTCTTTGGATTCATCTTCTGATTTATCTAATAATTGAGAAGCATCATCCTCTCAATTTTCTTCTCTTGGTATAAGATTAAAATTTCTGACTTTTCAACTGTGTTTATAAAAGTCTTAAAAAAACTAAAAAGATGTGTTTTCAAACTTCTTTATCCATTTTTGAAGGGCAATGAATGACTTTGGACAACACAATTTAAAAAAAGCTGGAAGGTGGTGTAATAGTCGTGATTTATTCCAGAACTGCATTATCCTTCCAGACTATTCCATGATTCTTCTATTTTCTTATGATTTTTAGTCTTTTCACCATAGTTGAGAGTAATTCATGAGTAATGATGAAATAATTCCTGAGATGTTGAAATAGCAAAGCATTTCAAGATATAAAAAAATAAGATCAGTAAGATACCATAATGCGTCTTAAATCTATAAAAGGGTTCAGTGAGCTCACATGGTAATTGCAAGACAGAATGAGTTGTATTCTGTTCTTTAGAAAACTAAGTTTCTCTTTGTTCTATTGGAAACCTCTAAGAAAAAAGAAGGGTCATGAAATACCAATCCTCACCATTAATTAGAACGATTGAAAATAGACACTTAAACAAATAAAATTGGGTCCAATAGGCCCTGCTAATATCCTGAGGGTTAAGCCTTCCAAAGGTTCCCAGTCACTTTCAGGGTAAATTCCTTGACAAGAAGGACCTCCCTAATCTGATCCTTGCCCTCCCTTCTAGCTACATCACTGGACATCCACTCCAACTCCCAAGCACTCCACGCTTCAGTTCTGTCAAACCAGCTGTAGTTCCCCTGAATACATCAAGCTGTTTCACACTTCTGGGCCTCTGCTCCTACTGTTTCCTCTGCCTGTAATGCCTTCCCTCCCCAATCTGCTTGGTGAACTCCTCCTTTTCTTTCATTCTTAGCTCACCTAGCTCCTTCACCAAGCAGCCTTCCTAGATCCGTTTCCCAGCTAAGCTTCCCTGAGTTAGCAGTACTCTGCAGCCTCTTCAGCTTACTCTTCTCACTGTGTACTAACAATGCTATATTGCCACTGTCTGTCTCCCTTACCAGCCAGTATACTCCTTTAAGTCAGGAACTGTTTCTAATTCATGCCCATAACCTCAGTGCCTGGGCACTCAGCATTTGTTGTTTGTATGAATGAATGAATGAATGAATGAATGAACGAACGAACGAAGGAATGCACCAGCAGGTATGGAACAGAAAGTGTCTACTGGAGTACACTGGAAAATAAGAATCGAAAGGGAGGGTAGGGCCAAACTATGAAGGGCTTTGAATAAGGATCTTTACATTTATTAGAGTGTCCTACAGTTTAATAGGCTTTCAAATACTGATCTCATGTGATCTTCCAGCCACCCTATAAAGTTGGCAGGGCAGACGGATGAAGAAGTGGATTCTCTGACCCATCAAGTAACTAGCTTAAAGACACGCTACCAATTAGAAACGGAGATATTCTGGCTCCTATTTCACTGCTCTATGACACCAGAGTATCTTTGGGCCGAGGCACTTGGGCTTTAACCTTTGGGCAGTGGGAGAACCACAGGAATCATTGTGTTGGGGAGCAACTAGAAAAAGTTAATGTCAGAATTTTTAGCTAGGAGACAGGTATCATTACTGTATACTAAGAATAAAATCTGGGTATACAATCCCTGCAAACTAAGTAACAAATGCAAGACTGTGACTTAATCTGATCATCTTACCCCCCAAAAGTCACCCTCTGAAGTGGAAAGGGACTTCAAGGAAGCTTAAAGTGCATCTTTATATGGTGTCTTGGATCTGCTTCAAAATAATCTGGGGCTGGGGGCTAAGAGTGAGGTATAGATAAAATAAGACTAGCCATGAGTTGATCATTGTCGAGATGGGTGATGAGTACAAGAAATTCATTATACAGTTCTATCTACTTTTACATATTTCTTAGTTTAGATTCCCTAAAAGCAGAGCCTAAGACAAAGACGTGGGTGCTGGTAGGTTATTTGGGATTCAATTCCAGGGAGCAGGATTAAGGGAGCTGGAAGAGTGCAACAGAGAAGGTGGAAAATATAAGAATGTTATTGAGGTCATCACTGTGGGCAGTGGGGACTCACATATGCTAGGACAGCCTCAGAGGCGTACAGAATGCCTCCTAAAATTGACTACCTAAAGTATGGGAGAAAACCACATTCACTCATCCCCACTGGTTGGGGGTTACCCAGAGTATAGGAAAAGGGCCTGGGGCAGAAAGTAGAAAGAAAAGAGCAACAGACTAAAGGTAGGATACTGTCCCTGCAATCTGGGTCTAAGCTTGCATGGAACTGTCCATTCGAGCTGTGGCTAAAATCAGAGATGGATAGCGGGGGGGGGGGGGTGCTATGGGAGCTCCATCTGCTGCAGTATATGTTTGCAATTTCCCACAATAACAAGTTAAACAAAAAATAAAGTGTATCTTCTTCCATCTTTATTCCGCCCAGGAAGGGTAGCCAGGGGGAAGAAGGCCTTGGGCCTAACTATGAGACTGTGAAGGTCTTTGGGACTTTGGGGATGCCAAGTCCAGTTCATCAGGACTGAGATATAAAGAGATACAAATGCATTGTGATTGTTCTGAGAAGTGAGATGACTACATTTGAGGAGGCTGAGAAAGCAGTTGGATGGATGGAGTCTTTTTTTCCCCCTTTGAACTCACCCAGGGAGCTGTAGCTGATGTAATTTACAAAGGATGCTTTCACTGACATATCTTTTGTCTGCATCCTTGGCAAGGCTTCCTGAGTCTTGCACACCCTTAATGTCCCCAGCTGTTCTGCACAGCTTGGAACTGAGGAACCTGCCAGTCTAGTCCACCGGCTCTTAGGCTGCAGGACTCTTCCTAAGGATGGAAAAAAAGGAGGAACAAGGAATAACGGTGGATCCCTTTCATCTGAACCATTCCATCAAAGATGGGCACTAATACTGATAATGCTAATAGCTAATACTTACGATAACTATGTCAGGCTCTGTTCTATGGACTTTACATATAGTAATGCATTTAACTCTCACAAAAACCTTATAAGATAGGTATTCTCATTAGCTACATTTTACAGATGAGGAAACGCAGGAACAAAATGGTTAAGGGACTTTCCCACGATCACACAGCTAGTAAGTAGGCGGCAGAGCTGGGATTCGAAGACAGTCTAACTCCAGAGCCTACACTCTTAATCTCCACCCTATACTATATCTACTGAAAACCCCTCATCCCCCACACCTTCTCACCCTCTACCCCACCTAAAATATATGTTCTCATTAGTTATTAGTTGACCCTGGAATTAGTATCATTGAATCACTTCTTCAATTTGGCTAACAACAGCAAGGCATTACCCCCAAGGACCTGTCTCCACAGACAGGTGTCATCTGGTACATAATTGGTACTTGGCAATTGAGGGAGGGAGTGGAAAGTGGGAATGAATACTTGGCACGAGAGAGGAGGCCACTGGACTTCTACCATGGGGATGGATAAACAAACCCAATTTGTCAAGTTCTCACCTTAGAAAACAGAGTTGGCTGCTAGGGATTGGGACCAGCCTGGTTCTGGATCCCTGTGGCCCCCATCTCGTCCCAAAGGGATCATTGCTCCCATCCACAGGCTGAGCCCCACTTAGATTCTAACTCTTCTGCAGACCAGTGGCAGAAGTCCAAAGGGGCCCTCTAACTGTGCTCAGGAGTTCACCAGCACATCCTGTTGGGCCACCTAAGACCTGGGGCCCCAGCACTTCATTAGGCTTCTGTCTTGTCCCTTAATTCAAGTCTCCACTTGCTGCCCAGTTCTGGAACTGGATTGCTTCACTGAAACCTAGGCCCTCCAAACGTGGGGCCCTTAAATAATTAACAGCAGTAACCAAACAAAAAATGACAGACCAGTCCTTCTCAACCTTCAGTAGCTCCCTCATTTGGTCAGTATGAAACCAAATTCTTTACAATGGCCCGTCACCTCCTACCTCTCTGGCCTTAGACTGTCTCCACACTCACTCACTCTGCTTCGGCCATGTTGCTTCCATGCTGTTTTTCCAACACTACAGGCATATTCCTGATTCAGGGCCTTTATATTTGCTATACCCTTTGCCTGGAACACTATTTCCACGGATTGCTTATTATTTGCAAGGGAAAAAACTGTAAGCATACAATAGAGAAACTGGATAACACTTTGACAAGGTGATCAAAATTAGCATTACCAACAAGGGGGAGATGGATATCACATGCCTCTGGGATGCCCTGAGAAGGACCTAGCACCAGTTAGGTAGCTTTCCAGCTAGGGATGTGGAACCTGAATCTAACCATAAGGAAACAACAGACAAACCCAAAATGAGGAATGTTCTATTTTTTAAAAGGACCTTATTCTTCAAAAATGCCAATGCCATTAAAAAAAAAAAAACCCAAAGGCTGTGGAAATACTCCAGATTAAAAGAGACAAAAGAGACATGACAACTAAAAGCACCCTGACTTTAGATGGGATCCTGTACTGGAGGGGCAAATAATGCGATGAAGAACACTACTGAAGCAACTGCAAAAATTGGCAGAGTCAGCAGATTAGATAAAATACTGTCTCTGTGTTCAATTTGCTGAAGTTGATAATTACATTGTGGTTATGTAAGAGAATATCCTTATTCTTAGGAAATATCTGCTGAAATATTAAAAAGCTATGATCATGATGATATATAATAACTTACTCTCACATGGTTCAGGACCCCATGAAGAAAATGAAAACTCAAACCACAGAATGAGAGAAAATATTCGCAATAGCTAAACCTGACAAAGGATGTTTATCCAAACTACATAAAGAATAAGAAAAATAAATAATTAAATTAAGACATGGGCAAAATATTTGAACAGACACTTCCCAAAAGAAGATACCTGAATGGCCAATAAGCACATGAAAAAATTGTCAACCAAGAAAGGCAGATTGAAACCATAATGAGCTATCACTCGGTACCCACTAGAATGGCTACAGTTAAGAAGACAGACAAATGCTAGTAAATGAAACTCTCATACATTGCTGTTGGGAATGTAAAAAGATACAACGTCTTTGAAAAACTGTTTGGCAGTTTCTTACAAAGTCAAATATACAATTATCCTTGATCCCAGAATTTAATCCATAGGTACTGCATTAATTTTTCTACACTGCATAATAAATTACTACAAATTTAGTGGCTTAAAACAACCCAAATTTATAATCTCACAGTTCTTATGGTTCAGGAGTCTGGGTGTGGCTTAACTGGGTCCTCCATTCAGGGTCTCACAGGGCTGCAATCAAGGTGTCAACCATAGTTGCAATTTCGTCTGAGGTTTGGGGTCCTCTTCCAAGATTATGTGGTTGTCCACAGAATTCATATCTTTGCAGTTGCATAATTCACAGCAGTTTGCTTCTTGCAAGCCAGAAGATGGTCTCTCGGACTATTAGACACTCTTTTAAGAGTGCTCACCTGATTAGGTCAGGCCCACCCAGAAAAATATCCATTTAACTTAACCCAATTAGGGACTTTAACTACACCTGCAAAATCCTTTCACCTTTGCCATATAATGTGACCTAAGCATAGGAGTGATCTCCAGTCATATTCACAGGGCCCACCCACATTCAGTGGAGGGAATTACACAGGATACATAGACCAGGGAGCAGGAATCTTAGGGGCCATCTTAGAATTATGTCTACCATAGATATTTACCTAAGAGAAATGTCATACCTTTCAATTAAATTATACCACATTTCTTAAATTTGTTGTTCTGTTATTATTATTATTATTATTATTATTATTACTTATTTTCTCTTTGCATTTCAGTTTGATAAGTTTCCATTGCTCTATTTTCACATTCATTGATTCTTTCCTCAGCTGTGTCAGGTTTGTCACTGAGGCCCTCAAAAGCATTCCCAAAAAAATTGGAGGGGGGAGCCTGGGTGGTTCAGTTGGTTAAGCCTCTGACTCTTGGTTTCGGCTTGGGTCATGATCTCACAGTCATGGGATCAAGCCCCGTGTGGGGGTCTATGCTGGGTGTGGGGTGTACTTAAGATTCTCTCTCTCCCTCTCCCTCTGCCCCTTCCCCACCTCTCTCTCTCCCTCTCAAAAAAAAAAAGGAAATAAAAGAAAAGAAAGCATTCTTCATATGCTTTTGTGTTATTTCTAGTATTTCCTTTTGACTTTTTAAAAATATTTTGTTTTTTTTATTTGCGAGAGAGAGAGAGCACAAGCAGGGAGAGTAGCAGAGGGAGAAGCAGGCTCCCTGCTGAGCAAGGAGCGTGACACGGGACTTGATCCCAGGACCCCAGGACCCCAGGATCATGACCTGAGCCAAAGGCAGATGCTTAACCAAATGAGCCACCCAGGCATCCCTCCTTTTGACTCATTCTTATAATCTTCCTCTCTGTGATTACATTACCCATCTGTTCCTGCATGTTGTCTACTTTTTCCATTAGAGTCCTTAACATATCACAGTTACTTTAAATTCTCATAGTTACTTTATTTTTTTTTTAATTTTTTATTTTATTTATTTATTTATTTTGAGAGAGCAAGAACATGAGCTGAAGGGAGAGGGGCAGAGGGAGAGGAAGAGAGAGAACCTTAAGCCGACTCCACACCCAGCACACAGCCCATCATGGAGTTTGAACTCATGACCCTGAGATCATGACCTGAGCCAAAATCAAGAGTTGGACACTTAGGGGCGCCTGGGTGGCTCCGTCGTTAAGTGTCTGCCTTCGGCTCAGGTCATGATCCTAGGGTCCTGGGATTGGGCCCCAAGTCTGGCTCCCTGCTCAGCGGGAAGCCTGCTTCTCCCTCTCCCACTTCCCCTGCTTGTGTTCCCTCTCTCGCTGTCTCTCTCTGTCAAATAAATAAATAAAATCTTAAAAAAAAAAAGTTGAACACTTAACCGACTGAGCCACCCAGGTGCCCCATAAATCCTCACAGTTACTTAAAATTAAATACTTTAAATCCTGTGTCATATCTGAGTCTGGCTTAGATTACTTGGTCTCTTCAAAGTACTCTAGATTGCCTTTTGGCATACCTCGTAATTTTGGGCTGAACCCCAGACATGTTATGTCAATAGGAAATAAAGCAAATCGATTTAGTGTAGGTTCATATGGCTAGAAACCAGACTGTGTTTAAGGTGTGTTGTCACTATAGGTACTAAAGGCCTCAAATTGCTCTAGTGTCCTTGTTTTTGTCTCATCTTAACTTTGATCTTCCCCAAGTATTCCTCCTTAGAGAGCATCTGTGTCCTGCCGCTCCTTCAGCTGTAACCCACTGTTAGTATGCTAGAGGCTGGCTGGTGTGGCAGGAGTTGTGGCGGGCATTCTATACTCCTCTGGTTAAGTCTCAGTCCTTGAGTGGTCCAGCATCTCTGGGATGTGGCCTCCACAAGAATTTCTGTCCCTCCTCGGGGCCACAGCTTTTTCCCCCCACCGTGCCCCCCAGCCCCCACCCTAGCTGCAGCATTCCCAGTCTATTTCCTTGAAACCCTGTCCCCTCGTGACTGTCTTATTGTTTTTGTTTGTCTTGCTTCTTAAGTGCGATAGGAATTCTGAAGCCAGCTGGAATGGGGGTAGGGAGCAATGCTCTTCTCCCAGGTGGGGTACAGTTTCAGTATCACCCAGTAGTAAAGGTTTTTCCCTGGAAAGGAGGAATTTGTCATGGAGCAGGATTCCAGTGTGTGTGGCAATGGCTCCTCTTCTTCCCCAGCCAGGGCCCAAGGCACTCACTTTGAGAGCCTGGTGGAGTTCCTGGAAGGAAAACTCATACTAGTGTGGGGATCTGCCTTTGACTGTGGCCCCCAGGAGTTTTCTCACTCTCATGCTGACCCACATATAGATTCCGGCAATTTGTCAAAATTACTAGTTAAGTAAGTGGTCCTACTATTTATAGAATCCAGTGACTTCTGCTCCATGTAAGCAAATTGCAAGTGCTATCTCTCTCTATATATATCTCTGTACCTGTCTCTACAGATTTAGGGGTGGCTGTTTGCCCTCTGACCTTAGTTCTCTGATGGGTCCCAAAAAAGTCATTGATTTTCAGCTTGCCCAGTTTTTCCTGTAAGGATGGGAGCAATGACTTCCAAACTCTTTACAGATCAGAGCTGAAACCGAAAGTCACTTCCCTAAGAGAATGAAAATATATGTCCCCACAAAGACCTGTACACAAATATTCACAAAGCTTTATTCATGACAACCAAAAACTGGGGGAAAAAAAATCTCCATCAACAAGTGAATGAATGAAAACTGTGATGTAACCCTACAATGAAATATACTCAGCAATAAAAAGGAATGAACTAGTAATAGATGCAACAATACGGATGAATCTCAACGTGCTCTGCGTGAAGGAAGACAGACCAAAGAACTACTACATAATGTACGACTCCGTTTATGTAAAATTCTAGGGAATGGACTCGAATCTGGAGCACCAACAAGGAGACCAGTAGTTGCCTGAGGCTGGGCAGGGGGCAAGGATGGACTGCAACACAGAAGGAGGAAACCTTTGCATGTGTTCTATATTATGATCGTTGGTGGTGGTTTCACAAGTATATTCATGTGTCAAAACTCGTTCAGTTGTATACTTTCAATGAGTACAGTTTCTTGTATGGAAATGATGACTCGATAAAGTCGATTTTTAAAGTTTCTACCTTTGGTAATAGAGGTTTTCATCCTAACTCTGCTCTCTGCTACTTACCAGCTGTGTGACCGTGAGCTGGCCACTTGACCTCTCTGAATCTGTTTCCTCATAAGTCAGTACTATTTTGTATAATTTTTGTGAATATTAGATAGAATGGCTCATATGAGGCATCTAGTGTAGTATCCAGCACACGGTGAGTTTTTCACAAATAAAAGTGGGTAAATTAGAAAGCATTGATGCCAGACTTTATGGAACCGTAAGTGTCAGTTTACTTTGCCAATAATTGTCAGCATTTATATGCTTGCAATATACCCTGCTTCAAAGATGACCTGGTTGGTTTTTATCACCATTCAACCCATAGGTTCTAACAGGGACTAGAAGCCACCCAAGAGACTTGGGGTACAGGTTCCAGGCTCATGGCAGGCTGGGAAAAGAACCAATTTTCGGTGCCCCTTGGGTCACACGCTGGATGCTACCTCTTACTCTGGCTAAGACAGGCTCAGAGCCGGCCTTCCATGTCCTCTGGCTACGCCGCACCATGCTCCATGCTCTACAGGGTCACACAACCACAACATTTCAGAGATAGTCTCGGTGAGATCATCTGATACAATGGTTCCCAAAGTGTGGTCCCCAGAGCAGCCACCTAGCATTACCCGGGAATTTGTGGAAATGCAAATTCTCAGGCTCCACCTGAATCAGAAACTCTGAGGGATAGACCCAACAATCTGTGATTTAACGAGCCCTCCAGGCAATTCCAACACACGTGGAAGTTTGAGAATCACTTACACTAGTCCAACATCCCATTTCACAAACGAGAACACTGAGACCCAGGTGTCCAAGTTCACCAAGTTGGTATCTGATAGAACTGACCCTCAACCCAGTCCTCTTTCCAATAAGCCACAGAGTTCCAGAAACATGTTTGCTGACTACCAGTGGACAGGAGAGTAACCTCCTCCTTCTACTTTAGGAAAGAGCTTAAAATGTTATTAAGTGTTCCTGTAAACTCAGGAAGGTTACCAAACATGTGGAATGAATCAAGTCCAGCCACGTGCATTCCAAAGGCCAACGAGAGACTCTTCCTGCTTTTAGCATTAATTTTGCTTCCCTTGACATGAGAGATTCTGGATAACAACCACCTTAAACAAATATTTGCGGTGCTTGGCTCTCTCAGCCTGCTGCAAGCAGCCAGAAGCAACACATAAAGCACAGAACACAGACATATCCCGTCCTTTCAGAAACAGCAAATAAAGGGCCCCTGAAACCTGGCTCTCTGGGGCACTGCAAGATGCAGCTAGCACAGCTGGCAAGACAGGCCAGCCACACCTTACCACCCTAGAGAATAGGTAACTGAGTAGCCAAATCTTTTAAAAGGATCCTGATTAGTGGAGCGGTAAGAGACCCATATACCCAGGCAGGGCCAGGCTGGCTGGGCAGACTACTTCCTTTGATCATGTGGAAACTGATTCATGTGAAAGGGAGAGGGTCTGGAAACCATTCACCTGATGTCATCAGCGCTTCTAGAACCATCGGCACTACCGCAAGATCCAGAAAACTCTGAGAGGCAGGGCCTGGGATGGTATCTGAGCAACAGTTTTAGAATAGTTAGAACTAGAACATGCTGGGGTGCCTGGGGGGCTCAGTCGGTGGAGCGTCCGACTCTTGACTTCAGCTCAGGTCATGATCTCAGGGTCGTAAGATGGAGCCCCGAGTTGGGCTCAGTGCTGGGCATGGAGTCTGCTTGTCCCTCCCCCTCTGATCCTCTCTCTCTCTCTCAAGTAAATATGTAAATAAAATCTTTTTTAAAAATTAAGAAATAGAGAAAATATGCAGTATGCCACCATTGAGGCACAAGACATTACTCAGGGTCGAATTAGCACAGAATACATGAAATAGTTCTGCCCATAAATCATCCATAGAGAACAAGACATCAGTAACAGATTCAAAGTTGGGGAGGTAGGGAAGGAGGGACTCTTTGCTCGTGCCTCCTCTTGCCATAAGGATCTTTCCTTCTCTTCAGTTTCCTAAATCGATGATTCTACAACCTCCTTTTACACGTTTTTTTCCCCTTCCTCCAGCCTTTCTTCTCCATGCCTCCCCTCTCCTCTGCCTTGTTCGTTCCCTTAGACTCTCTCTCCTCCAAGTACAACCCTTATCCTATCCTAGGCCCAGACCAGCAGCCTGAAATTCGGGTGGGGTTTGCCAGCAGCACCTGTCCCGCGGCAGACCAGGGGGAAGCACTAGGCCCACACAGCTGCCAGGGGATTGGGAATCCCTCAGCTTGCCCAGTGCCAAACACAGCCTCTCTGAAGCCCTCTTTGACTACAAGTCCCCCTAAAGAGCACAGACGCCGGCGCCACTGGCCTCTCCATGTCTACCTATGCCCCGTGTATGCTGACAGCTTCTGTCTCCCCTAAGCCCCAACCCATACGATGTTAATCTTGGGGCTAGACTGGCCCTGTTCTTACCAAACTCCTAGGCAGACAGGTATAAAAATGGGCACTGTCACCATCTTTGCCTTGTATCCCCCAAAATGCACTCCTGTCACGCTTTCCATAAGTACGGAGCCCCCATATAACCTCCATGAGAGTAACCCTGTCCCCTTCCTGTTGGGACTTGATATTTGGACTGTCAGCTGCGCCCTCCCACCCTAGGAAGCTGGATTTTATACCATTTTCCCCTTCCTCCTAATCTAGGTTGTATTCCTCAGCTCCCTAGTGCGTGCTCCCAGCATGCCCTCGCGGCTCCATCAATACCCTGCTGAGGCTGAATTATAACCACCTTTCCCCACCTTTCATTTCTTTTCTCACCCCTTCCTTTTTTTCCATCTCCTCTCTCTTTTCCTTTCATCCCTGCTCTCTAAACTCTTCTCCCTCCCTCCTGTCCCTTCCTTTTCCTTTTCTGACTCCCTTCCCCCCGCCCACCGTAATTATGGCACATTTAGTGTTCTACATGAACAAGACGGAACAATCACTCTGCGAACAGGATCTGGGGACTGAAGTGTCTCCTTATGACCTTGACCATTTTACACAACCAATTTTCAAAGAAGATGGATTAATCAAGGTTGATTTGAACCTGCTGCCCCCTGTCAGAGTCTTTGAAGCTGATCTTCCCGATGCAACAATTTTCCATTTTAACAGAGGCTGTCAGGGACGAGGATGTTAAGACAGTCAAGTGCTCTTTGCTTCCCTCCAGCCACCAAAAAGCAATTTTCACTAATGCTAGTGAGGATTACATTAAAATTGTGTAAAAGAAAGACATGACCTCATTTTTTTTGGTCGGCTGGTGCTCAGCAGGGCTCTGAAGGTGCTTTCTCCCACCAGCTCTAGCTACCAAGGCTAACCTGACATGTTAAAAACTCAGGGGTTGCATGGAAAGGAATCATTCACTTTGGATCACCATGATCTGTTACCGTTGGTTGAGCCTAAAACCTCACTGACCTGACCTCTCCCAAACCATTTTTCATGCTTCTTGGAATTCTGGATAACATTCCATTTCAGATCTTTGGAAGGAAGGAGGCTGGTCCAAATTGATACACAGTTTCAATTGGTTGGTGATTCCCAACTGATTCTGATCAATTGATATACCTATCCAAAACATCCAGCCTTCCAGTACTATACTTTGCCTTCTTAATGTAAAGCACAGAGTGTGACTTTAAGTGACCCCCTCCCCACCAATCACTGCCAGGGAGAAGTCTTCGAGAGGCCTAAGAAGAAATGATAAAGCAAAGAGACCCTCTAATCACATACACACTCACTTTTAAAACCCCAAAACATTTCACTTGCACATTATATTCTTTCTCTCTTTTCTATATTATATGCTTAAATAAAACACTGAGCTGTGCCAATACAAGTGTCAAAAGAACTAAAAGGCACAGATCTGCTACTAGATCTTCTATGTGATCTCGTGTTTTTAGACCAGCATTCCTGAAATTGACACATTCCATGTTTCTAGTAAAAGAGACCGTACGGGTACATTTTGTTTTCAGTAGGTTAAAAAAAAAACCCTACTTTTTCAAATAGCTACTTAAGCACCAAGAAGACCTTCATCAAATCAGATCCCCATTTGCTCAAACTCTTCTCTATTTAAAACTAGCAGTGGCCAAACACGGGTTCTGATTGGTAGTCCAACTTGCCCAAATAGTTATGGGCAGTGCACAGCTGGGGCTTTCCTAGCCAGGGAAGGCAAATTACTACTCATTCCCAAATACTGACCTTGATACCTGGGTTAGGATTCTCCCTAGGGTAGCCCCCTAACTTCTTTGTGCATTAGGTTTTTTTATCTTCCAGTATTAGCTATGTCATTATGTTCTTTTATCTTCCAGGATTCATTCATTCACTCAAATATTTATAGAACGCCTGCTATATGCCAGTCTACTGGCTAGGTGCTAATGAGAGAGGTGATCACATTGCAATGAGCAAGGCGGTCACAATGTCTTCCCTCAGTTTACAATCCAGTGTTCCCCTGAGTCTGCGGTCTGTTTGATTCTAGGACCAGACTCCTTTCCTAAGTCCCTTCCTTAACCCGGGTGTTTCTACTCTATTCCTTAGACCAATTGTAGGCATTGAATCCAGTCCACAGGGGTCTCCTGCCTTAACCCCAGGCCTGAGACCCAAAGCCTGGCCAGAAGGATCTTGATAGGCCAGAAACAAAGAGGCCAGACAGGTTACCATTACCCCTTGAGCTGGTCCTCTCTTTTTCCCAGTCATGATCTATCTATATCCAGATTCCTGAAACTCATGTCACAGGAATCTGATGGCCTGGTCTGTGCTTCTTCCTTTGTCTCTGTGTCCCTAACACTACCCAGTCAACCACTGGATTTGTACGGAGCCTTGTACATTCAAATTAGTAGATGGTCGTTAACACCCTGAAATTGGTTTCAGACCTGTAGGTGGAATAAAGATAGAGACATCATTCAAAACCTATATGAGTCAGCGTCCCATCAGGAATTAGATGGCATACTCAAAATGAGTATTTTGGAGAGAGAGGGTTAGTAAATTAACTATTTATAAAGGTGCAGACAGGGTGCCCAGGGCTAGCAACAGGAGATAGGGACACCTTTCCCATCTAGGCAAGAGGCCTTTCATGTCATTCCTACAGGACAGCCTCCAGAGGCAGAGTGTGGGATGGAGAGTGATGGAGGGAAGATCAGGAAGGGCAGATGGAAGCTATCCAGCACAGAATTTCTCATTCAGATTTTGCAATAATTCAGAGGAGCGGAGATCAAGGTCTTGTTCGTTGGACTGTGAAAATTGGCTTTGTTCACCAAATGAGCAGGATAAACTAAATGGCAAAAAGAGCTTTTAATCCTTTGGAAGAAAGTAAACATTTTCATTTTAAAACTATGTAAGAATCCATTTGCCTAGGACAATGAATAAAATTTTTCTTATCTATTTATTAAAATAGGTCTCACTTTGACACTTTGTTAGCATTAGTTCATGTTAGTAAATGTGACTGAAAGGAATAGAACTGTATGGATTGAAAATAGCCTGGATTTTTAATTTAAAGCTATTTCAGGTTGGTTTCCTTGCCACCTCCCACCCCCCAAATAAAAACTAGGTATACCAAATTAAGGAGGTTTAATGCTTATAGTAACCTAACGTTGTTATCAATGAATGAAACATTGGTTGTCTGTAGTCCACTGGAAAAGCATAACAATAAGAAAAAGAGCTGATGTTGGGGCCCTTGCTTTTGTTTTATTTTTTTTTAAGATCTATTTATTTTGAGAGAGAGAGAGAGAGCATGAGCAGGAGAGGCAGAGGGAGAGAGAATCTCAAGCAGACTCTGTGCTGAGTGGGGAACCTGACTCGGGGCTCTATCTCACGACCTGAGCAGAAGTCAAGAGTCAGATGCTTAACCGACTGCTCCACCCAGTGGCCCCGGGGCCCTCACTTTAAAAAAATAATAATAATAAACGCACCTCATCCCCCAAGTCTCCATCACACAGCCCAGGCTCCTGACTTCCCCCTCGGCCTGCATTGCTGACCTGAGCATTCTCCCCAGACTGCCCACGTGTAAGGCTGAGGCCCTGTCTAAAGCCCCACATAGTCACATAGTCACATAGTCACAACAGAGTCTATGACGGACAAACTCTGATCACCGAAGCTGATCCTCAGCGTCAGACACATTGGCTTGGCCATTTATTAGCTGTGCCACTTCGGGCAAGTTATTTACTTTCTCCGAGCCTCACCTTCTTCAACTTCAAAACAGGGATAACGATAAGTCTACATCATCAGTTGTTACAGGAATTACATAAGACAATGTCTGTAAAACACCTAGCACAATGCCCGGCACGTTATAAGTGCACAGTAAAAACCATTATTTTTCTACTCAGACACAAGAGCTAATGCGAAGAAAAGGAGGGAAAAAAGCAGGGGTGAGGAGTGGGTTACCTTTCAATTAACTAGAATGTTACATTGCCCAGACTCCCATTCCCCAAGGGGTCCCATTAAGTCCACATTTGTGGTATTGATTTTTTCCAGGACAGCGAACATTTTACACATTAAGCATCTCTACCCCCCGCCGCTGTTTCACAGGTGGCTGCTATAATAAGATCTCCACTCACATCAATGCAGAAGTCTTTATCTCCTTCTCTGTCAAAAGCAGGAGGTAAAACAGGACAAAAGACCTAGGTCACTACTGGGGTGTGGGGGAGGGGTGTGCCTAAGAAGCTTCAAGAAATAGACTGGGAAGGGCATCTGAGGTAGAATAAGAGACAAAAGAGGAAGAGATTCACGTTGCCATGGTCTGTTTCTCTCTTAACCCAGAGAAAACACATCTGGACACGTTAGGCACACTCTCACATCTGATTTATTTCTCCCTTTATCCTTGTGGCACAAAGTCCAGGGTCACGAATTTCCCCACTCCCCCAACCCCACAAGGGGAGAGGATAAGAGCGGACAAGAAGCACAGGCCAATCTGAATACTCCCCCAGCCCCCAACATAGCCTCCCTCCTTCCATCCTTGCCACTGTAGTCTATCCTCCACATAACGGCCCCTGATCTAGTCTGTTTCCCTGCAGCAGCAGATGCCCCTCGTCTGCTCAAAACCATCTGATGTCCTTTCATTTCACTCAAAGTACAAGTCCTAGTTCTGGGGCACCTGGGTGGCTCAGTTGGTGAAATGTCTGCCTTTGGCTCAGGTCATGATCCCAGGGTCCCGGGATCGAGCCCCATTTCACCTCGGGCTCCCTTCTCAGTGGGGAGTCTGCTTCTCCCTCTCCCTCCTCCCCTCACACCACTCATTCTCTCTTTCTGTCTCTCAAATAAATAAATAAAATATTTTAAAAAAAAAAGTCCTAGTCCTTATAATGGCCTATAAGGCCCTAAGCAACTTGCCCGCCCCCTACCACTTTCCCCTTCACTTCCCTCCAGCCACACTTAGGCTCCTTGTTTAACCTAGAACACCAAGCACACTTCTAACTTGAGCTCTCTGCATTGGCTATTCCTTCTGCCAAGAATACTCTTCCATGTATCTGCATGGTTCACCCCAGCAATCTCTTTCAGATCTTCGTTAATTGTCCCTTTCTCTGTGAAGTTTTCCTCGACCTTTTTTGGACTAAATGTTTGTGTCCCCTGGCCAAAATGCATATGTAGAAATCCTAACCCTAATGCGATGGTATTATTAGGCAGGGCCTTTGGGGGTGGTTAGGTCAAGACTGTGGGGCCCTCGTGAATGGGATTAGTGCCCATATAAATGAGACCCCAGAGAGTTTCCTCACCCCTTTTGTCACATGAGGACAAAGCAGGAGACAGCTCTCTATGAACCAAGAAGAGGGTCCTCGCCAGACACCAAATCTACCAGTGGCTTGATCTTGGACTTCCCAGCCTCCAGAACTTTGAGAAATAAATGTTTGTTATTCAAGCCACCCAGTCTATGGTATTTTTTTATTTTTTTATTCATTTTTATTTTTTTAAGATTTTATTTATTTATTCGACAGAGATAGAGACAGCCAGCGAGAGAGGGAACACAAGCAGGGGGAGTGGGAGAGGAAGAAGCAGGCTCATATCGGAGGAGCCTGATGTGGGGCTCGATCCCAGAACGCCGGGATCACGCCCTGAGCCGAAGGCAGGCGCTTAACCGCTGTGCCACCCAGGCGCCCCATGGTATTTTTTATAGCAGCATGAAGGGACTAAGACAACCACCCCAATTCAAACTGCATAATACACCACCCCTGCCATCCCCTATCCCCTCTTCCTTACTTAATTTTTTCTACTGTATTTATCATCATCATATCAAAATAATAATATTTAATTATCTTATTTATTGTCTAATTTTCCCAATAAAAAAACAAACCCCATGATGGCAGGGATTTTCACCTCTTGGCTATCTTTTTTTTGGTTTTTTTTTTCAGTATTATTATTTTTTAAAATAAACTCTACAACCAACGTGGGGCTCAGACTCATGACCTTGAGATCAAGAGTCGCATGCTCTACTGACTGGGCCAGGTAGGCACCCCTCTGTTTTTTTAAATTAATATACAGTGTTAGATTAGTTTCATGTTGTCTTTTTCTTTAAGATTTTATTTTTTAATTTGAGACAGAGCATGAGTGGGGGGAGGGGCAGAGGACAAGCAGACTCCCCACTAAGTGCAGAGCTCTATGCAGGGCCTGGCAGTGGGAGGGCGGCTTGATCCCAGGACCCCGAGATCACAACCTGAGCCAAAGTCAGACACCCAACCGACTGAGCCACCCAGGCGCCCCAGTTTCATGTCGTCTCTTGGCTATATTCATGGCTGTGTTCCCAGGGCCTATAATAGTGCCTGGCATGTGATAAACACTCAATATTTGTGGAATGAGTAAATGCACATAGTTTCAAGCAGTGGTTCCCAGCCCTTGCTGTACATTTGGAATCACTTGAGTAGAGGGCTTTTAAAACCTACTGATTTCCATTAAATCTGAATCTCTGGGAGTAGGACCCAAGAATCTTTTTTTTTTTAAAGCTAAGCAGGTGATCCTAATATGCAGCCAGCATTAATTCCTGGTTCAAAAAGTCAAATAGCCCTTACTATCTTATGAATAACAGGGACAACCCCTCTGCAGAGAAAACCAATAAGTATTCATTAAATAAAGAATCTGGATGAGATGAGGTTCAAATGATCACCAAAGGGAAAAATCCAAAATGTGCAGTCAGTGGAGTATGGTGAAGGCAGAGTTGTGGGGCATCAGTGAGTATGCTATGGTTAAGAGGTAAGACAGGCCATACCTCCATGTGCACCTGTGCCTCCGTGGAATCAACTAGGATCCACAAGCCAACTTTCAGTTTTAGAGATTAACAAACTATTTTGTCAGCCCATTCAGAGGGGATCTTCATGAGGGATTAACTCCCATTCACCAAACTCACAATAGACTGATAACGCAGGCTGCATTATTATGCAGCTACACGACTAATTCACGGTGCCATAGCCCTGACAGAGAGGAGGGCCATACAGAGATGGAATACTGGATGCATAAGTCTTAATTTAGGGGGAAGGGAGGGGAGAGAAGGCAATCTGAAAGGGGGCACTGCCCGGATAGGCACCTCTCAGAGAGGCATGCCATGTGGTAAGCATCTGGAGCCACTATAGAGAGCCTCTGCTTTGCCTAAGCTTTTTTTTTCCCCCCCACAGAAAGCAGAAAAATAATTTATTCCAGTAGGTGGCAGAAATAAGAAAGTCATCCTGAAAGTATACTTCAGTGTAATTCTGTTGGGACAGATATTCCCTCTGAACATGCTCTCTTACTGACTGCCCCACTGGATTCTCACTGTCTTATGACAGCTTTTAAACACTTTTCTGATTCCCATGTTGTGACCAGGCAGGAGTCATCTTTAAATTCACAGGTTCCAAGGAGAGAGCAATGTATTTCTCAGAAGAATAGCACCTTCTATCTCAGAAGAGTGCACAAAACCTTTACGGAGTCTGCACAGTTTAGGTTAAGTAGGCACATAATTCGTCACAATGTAAAAAAGGTGACAGGAAAAAATACCGCATTGTAGAATAAGATATTCAAATATGGTGTGAATATTTAAGGCAGCTGATGGCCAAAAGAGGCGAGTCAAAGAAGGTGGTCTGGGTTTGGAGTTGATTTTGCTGCTAGAGGAGTTCTCTCTGTGACCTCAATGATGGAGCACTGGAGAGTAGGTCCTCCTCCTTAAGGCCAGTGATACTTGAGGTACCAGATGGCTTCATTTTTCAACTGTGGTCCAAAGAGAGGTTGAGTTGGGCCAGAATTGCATTCAGCCGAAAGAGAGCAGCAAACTGAACAGATTACCAGTATGGTGATGATACTCCCCGGCTGGGACCCTCAGGGATGAACCAGGGCACGCAGAAGCCGACGAAGCCCCAGAACACGCTTATCACGATGACAGGCACCGTGAGGCCCTTATATGCCATGGCTGCCACCAGAGCTACCAGCCCCTGCCAGGCCGCCTCACTTTCGTCCCATCCGGAAGTCTTTGCCTAAGCTTTTAACCCTGTTTTTAACAAGTGCTTAGAGGCACCAAATACCTGGTGGTGAGAGGAAAGAGGGACGCATCAAATGGAGAAATATAAGTTTGCATCTCCCACTGAAAAGGGAAAGCAGGAAAAAAAAAGCATGGTGGTGGTGGGGAAAGAAGTTGAATACTACCATTTTTATTTTTTATTTTTTTTTTTAAAGATTTTATTTATTTATTTGACAGAGAGAGAGACAGCCAGCGAGAGAGGGAACACAAGCAGGGGGAGTGGGAGAGGAAGAAGCAGGCTCCCAGCGGAGGAGCCTCATGTGGGGCTCGATCCCATAACGCCGGGATCACGCCCTGAGCCGAAGGCAGACGCTTAACCGCTGTGCCACCCAGGCGCCCCTGAATACTACCATTTTTAATTAGGTACATATTATCTCATTTAAGCCTCCCACCAGCACTATGAGGAAGGTACTATTATTCCTTCTATATGCAAGAAACTAAGGCTCTGAGAGGTTAAATAGGTTGCCCAAGATCACACAGTTGGTAAGTAGTAGAGGCCGGATTGGACCTCTCTAAAGCCCATGCCTTAACCCAGTTGTCCTCAAACGTTTTTGTTCATGAGAATCACCTGATGAGCTTGTATGAAATGCTAACTGCTGGGACCCAACCCCTGAGATTCTGATTTGGAGGGTCTAAGGGGAACCCAATAATCTGCATGTTATAAGCCCTACTTCCCGTCTGCCTGGGTACATATGGGGCAAGTGGTCCTTTGTGAGGACTCACAGCTCTCCTCTTTGTGTGAATGCCCTTGGGCAAGGAAGATGCCTCCTCCCTCTTCACAGCATAGCCAGGCTAGAATTTAAAAGAAGCTTAAAGCATGATTCTCTTGTGCTCTTTGATCCTCTTCCACTTCCTGGAGTTGCTTGATGAGTTCAAAGGCCCTTCACAATGAACTCAGATCCGGGACAAAGTGCACACATGTCTTCTAGTGAAGCATCTATGCTAGCAGGCTCATGTCCCAGGAGAAGGGGATGAGCTCTCCTTCAACATAAGGCCCCTAAATTAGGGGTGACAGGGGGCTCTGTTGTGGATCAAGTCACCCTGAACATCCTCAAGAACAGAGCATCTGTTTGGCCTTGAATTGGGTTGTTTGCTCCACACGCCTCCCTACAGCTCTCTCTGCACAAGTCCCAGGAGAGAGAAGCATACATTGGATCCCTGAGAACTGGCTGCTGTAAGGAGTGCAAAAGTCTTCCCAGCTGCTAGGAACCAGGACTGCTGGCCTCTGGTGGGCGGGGCTTCTCTTCTCTGCCAGAAAGCTGTTCTTTTCCTGGCCTCAGTGAGATCACCTGCATTTGGATTTAATTCTGCTTTGGCCCTCCCGCAACACACTGTTCTCAACCTCAGCTTCCCAGAAAGCCAGCCCCCTCTCTTCCTCTCAGCTTCTCCTTGACCCCACTCCCCCAGGCCAGGTTTCTGGGGGCACCTTGTAAGATCCTTGGTGGCTGAGGGTTGGAGCATTTCATTAAAGAAATGGCCGAAGTGGGGAAGCTCACCCTTCCACTCCTTCAGAAAGATGAAACTGTTCAATTCATTGAGCACAAGTAGCATAGAGGCCTCAAAACTCCATTCTGCCACTCTGTGTAAGACGTCCTTTCATCTTTCCAAGCCCATTTCTTTGTGCAGAGAAAAGGGATAACATCTATTGTGCTTGAGTATGATAAGGATTATACTTTTCAAAACCTGAATATCAAAGCACCTGGCACATAGAGGCTCAATAATAATAGCAACAATAAACAGCTAATACTTATTAAATACTTATTACATGCCAGGCACTCTTCCATTCACCAAATTCGGATAAATTCCTTTAAATCACAGGAACCCTCTGACATAAGTAACTTTTACCCACTTTATGGATGAGGAAACAGGTTCAGAGGAGTGGAGCAAATTGCCCAAGGTCACAAAATGAGTGTGAATCAGAGCTGACAGTCAGACCTGAGTCTGTGACTCCAAGGCCTGCTGCTGTTACTGTCATTGTCCTTGTTGTTTCCTAAGGAGCTGCTGTATGCAAATCACTCAGACAGTTTTGAAGACCACAAAGGGTAAGTACACAGGGGGACTGTCCTCAGTAAGTTCACAGTCTGAACCAGATATGCGGATGAGGCCTATGCGTGAAAGAGAGACTAATACGAGGTAGTCCTGCCAAGTGCCCACACGCGGTTCAGAAGTACAAGGAGGAAGAGGATGCTGGGAGGCACTCCTCCATGGGTCTGTTGTGCTCCTATATTTCTCCCCGGCTATGCCAAAAATGCAAGGCCCTGACCACTCTTTTATCTGGACATTTCTCAGGGTCATGTATTGCAGCCAGCAATCCTGTGGAAGGAGTTAATGTCACCCCCTGGGACAAAAGAGGAGGCAGGCTTACTGCTTGCTATAAAATGCTGGGTTCCCTAAGCTCAGTGCCCCTCAGCTGTGACATAAACTGACTATGTGTAAAGCGTGCATCTGGGGCCCCCTGTGTTTTTCCTGTGGGATTTGGGCACAAGGGGAACTGACACAAACAGGCCAATGCCCATGCCGCTTGCTGTGCTATGAGCAATACAGTCCATTATCACTGATCCAGGAGTCTCCTATTTTCTTCCAGCACCCATGAAATAGCAACAGGTTAAATTATGAGTTTGTAAGTAGGGTAAAATCAAATCCCACACCTGACAGAAGATACAATCTACTGACAAGCTGTGATGTGCCACACACACTTTCAGGTGGACATATAGCAGCAAACAAGAGACAAAAATCTTCTCTCCCAGCATATATGCTCTATAGGGGTGGAGAGACAAGGGTACAAATAAACAAAAGGATTCGAGACTGTGATCGGTGTTACGCAAAACATAAGCAGGGGTAAATGAGCCTCACTGTCCTCATCTGTAAAATAGGGCCACTGTTAATATCTACCTATCAAGACCATTGTGAGTGCCTGGCTCACGGAAAGGTCAACAAATATGGATTTTCATTATTATTCCTCCTTCCTTCTCCCACGAAAATGAGGACAGAAAGTGGCTTCTCGGTGTGCTTTGTGAGAGCTGTCTTCCCCCAGCTGCTGCCCAGGGGTGCCTTATCCAGGGCCCGCAGGGCACAGCTGGGCTGGTGAGCACTGTCAGTGCAGGATACAGGGAACACAGCAAGCCTCTACTCCCTCTCCTCCCACTTCTACCACCCCAAAGCAGCTGCTTCCCCCTCAGCCACTCCCCACCCCAGCTCCGATCCTGACAGCAGCCTTTCCAGCCTATTTCCTCCTCTCCAACCTCTCCCCAGCACCTGTGTCAACACGAAGCTCACTGACAGACCCCACTCCAGTCGAGACGCAGCAGACATGAGCAGATGGTAATTCTGCCACGTAAAGGGCCGGAGTCCTGTTTTTCTTTCTGAGCCATCATATAAGAAACTATTTTGAGGACCCATTTTGTTCCATGAATGCATCCCTCCCTTTCAATAACTCACCCAGACATCACTCTAATAGCTCTGTCTCCCTAGCGAACAAATAGCCGGCCTCCAATTACTCAGATCCATTTGCAGTATGCACTGTGTTGAAGCGATGGTTGGTGATCAAGTGGCTAATTCACAATAATGATGGGGCAGGACACCTCATGTCTTTGTTGCAGGCTCTGCTTCCATGTATTATATTTTCCAGGCCTTTCTGAGAGCTCTGAAAGAGACCTTCATTATAAGGGCATGTACCCCTTGTTCTGTGAGGTCTGGAACTGGCTTAGTCTGCCTTGGTACCAAGTTTCCCTCTGAACTATAGGTAACCTGAGCTTCCCCCGGCCTTGCCAGCCTATGGGTGTAAAAAAAAAAGTCACGCTACCAGTCATCTCCCAAACTTTACCAGCTCTTGCCTTTATCTCTCACGCAGAATTAGCCTCTAACAAAAGACCCCTGAATATTATTAGAGCATTAGAGGGGCTATCTGCTCCCTATCAGGGGCTGCTGCCTCTGCTCTCCTTGGTACCTGTGCTAAGGCCCTCTGCGTCTGCTGGGCACGACTATCTGCTACTACAGCTGAGGCCCTGGGGCCCCTGAAAGGCCAAAGCTGCTGTGCCATGTGTTCTTGTAGATGAAGGAGAACGCCTCTTCCCTTTGTGATACTCTTTGTTAGAGAAAACCAGGCAGGCTTGCTTGCTTGTGTGCTGGTGTCCTACTAAGGTTTCGTTGGGTTTTTCTTAGAGACTCCTCCCTTCTCTTCCACTTTCTTTTTCTCAAAAGATTCAGAAATGATTTGAAAGGCAGCCAGACTAAGAGACACACACATCTTCATGTAGGATTTCCCCTTCCCTCCCAAGACGAAGGAGTTCTTATTAGGTCCAGCTCACTGTACCTGGTTTTTCATTTGGAGTGAAGCACGTAGATCAAACCTCAATCCCGTGCATACTCTTCAACACACCAGCATCACCTCTGCACTCCTTTCTCCTTCTCCCTATAAGGGCTAAGTTAAAAGAGAAGGGAGAAAGAAGGAAGTGCAAAGGTGGGGACACCCACTCGGCCTTATGTCTGGTTTCTACTAGTACTAAGAGTTCTTCAAAGGCTATATACTCATGTCAACATCAAAGGGCACAGAAGAATGTGTGATGGCAGCTTCTGGTCAGAAGCAAAAGGTTTTCCATCTCCTCATAAGAGAAGCTCAAGATGAGGCAGGGGAGTATCAACTGAAAGACTGTGCAGGCTATTTCAGGATTGGATCAGGGAGGGAGGTTCAGGAAATGGCCCTCAAGGAGTGTTATAATCCTGAGGATGAAGATATTACTTAGAACAATGCACTGTTTCCCAAAGTATGTTAGGCAAACCACCAGTGAGATGCGAGACGATTGTTAGTCATACCCAGATGAACCTTTGTAATTAACAGTTACAGGTCTATTATTACAGTTTTATTTAGGGCACTTGATACTGGATTTTACTTTATGATAGTAACATTTCCTTTTAACAAAAATTTATTTATATATTTAAAAAAGTAAGCTGAGGGGTGCCTGGCTAGCTCAATTGGTAAAGCACGGGACTCTTAATCTTGGGGTTGGAAGTTCGAGCCCCACGCTGGCTCTACAGATTATTTTTTAAAATATTTTATTTATATATTTGAGAGAGAGAGAGCACAAGTAGGGGGAGTGGCAGACAGAGGGAGAAGGAGAAGCAGGCTCCCCGCTGAGCAGAGAGCCCCTGTAGGGCTCATCCCAGGACTCTGGAATCATGACCTGAGCTGAAGGCAGACGCTTAACCAACTGAGCCAGCCAGGTGCCCCCAGATTACTTTTAAAAAATAATAAAATATTGGGGCACCTGGCTGGCTCAGTCAGTAAAGCATGCAAATCTTGATCTCGGGGTCATGAGTTCGAGCCCCAAGTTGGGCACACAGTCTACTTAAAAATAATAATAATAGGGGCGCCTGGGTGGCACAGCGGTTAAGCGCCTGCCTTCGGCTCAGGGCGTGATCCCGGCGTTCTGAGATCGAGCCCCACATCAGGCTCCTCGCTGGGAGCCTGCTTCTTCCTCTCCCACTCCCCCTGCTTGTGTTCCCTCTCTCGCTGGCTGTCTCTATCTCTGTCAAATAAATAAATAAAATCTTTAAAAATAATAATAATAATAACATATTTTTTTAAAAAGCAAGTTGACTCAGAACTATCAAGGAAATAATGGTCTAGGTAGTGCATGATATGGCAAAAAACATGAAGGAGGTATTTGAGAGACTGAAAGCTGAGAAATGATGGGGTCATGGTTTCAAGCTCGATCTATGAAGTCAGACAGACCTGGGTTCCAGTGCTGGCTCTACCACTTACCAGCTGGGTGATGTCAAGCAGACACGGATGTGCTTAGCATAGTGCTGGGCACATATAACTAATTTCTAAAACTCACTGAGTGCTTACCACCTGCAAGGCTCTGAGCTAAGGTTTCTAAATACAGTATCTCATTTAATCTTCCTAACACTTATGAGATAAGAACTATAATCATCTCTTTTTACAGATGAAGAGTATGAATCACCGAGGTCAAGTAGTTTGCCTGTGACCAGGCCACTGGGAAGTGGCAGTAGGATTTTGGCCCTGACCTGTCAGCCTCCAAATCCTGACTTTCCCCACCACGGTGTCACACTGCTTCGAGTAGTAGATCCGACTCTATCCATTGGCAAGTGAGGAGCTTCCATGAGATTCTTTTATCTCCAGGCATTTCCTCTGCTGACCTATGAGCATGAAATTCCTATTTTTAGGTGCTCCTTGGGATTATGGACAACAATAATAAGGTTACATGGGATTTCCTTTTGTTTTTTTCTTGTTTCTTTTTGATAGACTTTTTAAAAAGCAGTTTTAGATTCAGAGCACTATAGAGGGAAAGATACAGAGATTTTCCATACACTCCCTGCCCCTACAGTGCACAGCCTCCCCAACTATCAACGTTCCCTAGCAGAGTGGTACCTTTGTTACAATTGGTGAATCTACACTGACACATCATCATCACCCAACATCTATAGTTTAATTAGGGTTCACTCTTGGTGTTGGACATTCTGTGGATCTGGATGAATATATAATGGCATGTATTGTATTGACATGGATGGCATTACATACCATACAGAATAGTCTCATGCCTTAAAATTCCTCATTTCCTCCTCACCCTTCTTCCCCCTCCAACTCATCACCTGAGGTCTTTTGTAAGAAAGAGGAAAAAACAATAGCTACGTATATTGAACACTTACTTTTTTAGTGCTATATATGTATTATTTCATTTAAAACTTACGCCAGCCCTATAAATACCATTTTACAAGTGAGGAAGCTAAAAGTCAAAGAGGTTAAGAAATGGGTTCTGAGTCACATTGTAGCAGAGCCAGCATTCAAACCTGGACAGTTTGATTTTAGAGCCTACTCTCTTAACCACTATTGCTAAGGATAGTACAAAAGGAACACAGAGAAAGAGAAGAGGGAGAGACTGTCGAGGCCCCATACAAGCCCCCTTCTCTGGCCTAGGACAAGTTGGGGGCCAGAGGGAGAGGAGCCAAATTCCTGGGGAACCAGCCTTCTCCCCTAGCCTCCAAACTGCCTCAAGAAGGTAGCACTGCCATGAAGCACAGGCCTGAAGGGCAGACTCATGGATCCTTCTGTGGGGAGCAACACTTACCTTCCAGGTTCCACTCTTTCTTTTAACTTTTTATTTGGAAATAATTTCAAGCTTACAGAAAAGTAGGAAGAAAAAAAAAAGAACAAAGAACCCTCACATATCCTTTAGCCTTTACCCAGATTCACCTAATATTAATTAGGTGATCATTTTCCGTGTGTGTGTGTGTGTGTGTGTGTGTGTGTGTGTGTGTACCTGTGTGTGTCTGTGTGTGTCTGTGTATGCACATACACAAATTTTTTTCCGACCTATTTGAAAATAAGTTACACATACCATAGCCCTTTCCCTCTAAATACTTTGGTGTGTATTCTAAAAATAAGGATATTCTCTTATATAACTATAATAATCAACTTCAGTAAATTCAACATTGATACAATATTTTATGTAATCTACCATCTGTATTCAAACTTGTTGGTTGATGCAGCCTTTCTTTGTCTTTTAGGACACTGGCATTTTTGAAAAATACAGTCTCTTCCCTTTTAAAAAAAAATAGAACATTCCTCATTGGGGATTTGTCTGATGTTTCGCCCTGATTAGATTCAGATTGTGCATTCCCAACTGGAAAACTGCATAGGCGATGCTGTGTTCTTCTCACGGTATCACATCTGGAGACACACGATGTGCATCTGTCCTTCGCTGGTAATGTTAATTTTGACTATCCAGCCAAGGTGTTGTCCAATTTCTCCACCGTGTGATTACTTAATTTTTCTCCTTTGTAAGTAATAAACAATTCTGTGAGGAGGCACTTTAAGAACATGCAAATAATCCTGCTCCTCATAAAATATTTCCCCTAGATTTAGCATCCGTTGATAATTGTTACCTGATCCAATATTTACTATGACGGCTGCAAAATGATGATTTTCCAACTTGAACACTCCTTCGCATATCACTGGGCCCTGAGTATTCTGCTTACTCTTGTAAACAAGAGACCTCCCTTCCTCCCCGTTTATTCATCTCTTCACTATCCGTATAGACTCATGGATTCCAGCTTTTTCTATTAGCTTATAATTCATTAGTGTGCTTAATTATTTCAGTCCTCAGATTATCCCAGATTTGGCCAAGGCTTCCCTCTTGAAAGCCTAGGGGGACCCACCTCAAAGGCTGGAGTTGTCCTGCCCTGAAGAACAAGGCAGCCAGTGCAAAGCGCCTCCATGGGAGTTGATCCAGGGCTGGCCCCACACCTCAGGTCTGATTTGATAGCTGCGTGTGGAAAATCACTTTGTAAAGTGCTGCCCAAATGCCAGCTAAGCGTCCTCCAGCCCTAAATGCAGGTGGTTAGCCACATGTCAGAGTGTCCTGGTCTGACAATGCTGACAAGTCTTTAACCCCAGTCTGGCTGTCAGTCTGGCTCAGTCCCCACCAGGCCTTTCTTCTTAAGCCTTACGTGTATCATTCTTTGTCAACCCAGCCCTCATCATCTGAAATGAGAAGAATTTGAGAAGAGACAACTTATTTCTACCTCAGGCAGCCTAACAGTATCTCAGAATCACTGTACCCCAGGCTTCCCTGAGAACTGAGCAGAAGGGCAGAAAGTATCCCCACCTTACCCCACCCCCATCTTTTCACCAGCCCATAAAACCACCCAGGGGTCTGTGCCTCTCAAACAGCTCCCTGAGCTCAAGATCTTGGAAAGAATACTTAAGAACCATGGAGGGTAGGTTGAGTCTTCCCAGAGGCCTCAGTCTTAAGGGGGTCAAACTGCCCTTTAGTGCTGTGAACAGGCTAGGACAGGTCACTTAGCAATAAACCTTCCGGGTCCAACTCCAAAGAACACACGGGGAAAGCTCTTTTCTTAAAGGAACCTGCAAGACATCTGCAGGGAAACAAACAGCTCCTCCCTGCAGCTCACTGGCCCCCAAACCACTTCTGCCAAACGACCGCGGCTTCCAGCGGGCTTTGTCTTTCACTCGAATCTGCAACATTTCTTTTATTTCAGAGACCAGGTGAGGCGCCAGGGGTCCTCTCAGATTCCCACATTTGGATGGTTTCCATGTGAACAGGCCTGGGGACTCTCAGCAGGGGTCCTTTTTGTTCTTTCTCCTATTGACTATTGCACATGCGGTAGCTTCCTTTCAATCCTGTGGTTTCTGTTTATTAGGATAAGTTGACTTCAGGCTGAAAGTTTCAAGAGCTTTGACTGATTTGGGTTGGCTGCTGGGAAAAGGGGTTTAGAGTAGAATGAAGTAGTAGGGTTTTCAAAGCATACCCCAAGGAGAAAAGAGGAGAAGTGGGGGACAGGGCTGTTGAAAGACCAGCTGTTCCATCCTAACCCCAACTTTATATATGCCAGCAGCACAGGCTTAATTAAGACAACACACATACACACACACACCCACACACAGTTCAACTCATTAGGGGCTCTGCTAGCCTCTCGAGCTTCCAGCAGTGCCAGGGAAGGTGAACTGACTAGCTCCTAAGGGCACCCCAGTAGCAGGAGGCTTCTCAGGCATTTTGTCTTATGAAGCAGACCAACAGCAGGGTGCCGCAAGTGATAATGGCCTGAGAATAAGGTTGCCAGATAAATTACAGGATGCAGTATTTGAAATATATAAATATTTTTTAAAATATTTTATTTATTTATTTATTTATTTATTTATTTGAACGAGAGAGAGAGAGAGAGAGAGAGAGAGAGAGAGAGAATGAGAATGAGAATGAGAATGAGAATGAGCTGGGGGAGGAGCAGAAGCAGAGGGACAAGTAGGCTCCATGCTCAGCGTGGAGCCCAATGCGGGGCTCGATCTCACGACCCTGAGATCATGACCTGAGCCAAAATCAAGAGTCAGAAGCTTAAACAACTGTGTCACCCAGGTGCCCCAAATATATAAATATTTTTAAGTTACCTGCTATTTTTCTGAAATTCAAATTTAACTGGGCGTCCCTTATTTTTATTTGCTAAATCTGGCAAACTTGGAAGATGTAGCAAACTCTACCCAGGGATCCTACAGCAGCAATGTGACTCTACATTGTCCTTTGAAAATGGGGTAAGAAATCAATCAGGGTCTCTTAACGTGTGCTTTTTCCCAAATTATCTAATGAGGGCCAAACTCTCCAGGCCTAACCCCAGTGCCCCAAACCTGCAATAAATACACAAGGCTAGTTTTCTCATGTTGAGAGCAACTGGCTACTTCCCTGGCTTCAATTCTCACTTGCTCTGGGATACCTGTTTCCTTTTCTCACACAAAATGAACTCTTCCCAAGTGCAACTTACCACCTGCCAGTTTTAGAGAAATGTGTAGAATGTCTCTCCAAGTGACTAGGCGGTGGGCAATGGTCACTTAGAGGCCCTGAGAATGTTCTGTGATTGTTCCCTGGGGGGAATCACACAGTTTAGGAGGAGGGAGAAGGGGCCTATTGTCCAGCCTATGCCCTGTGACTGCTAAGCCCATCTCTTCGGGCCCCTGCAGCCCTCAAGCCCCCAGCCTGGCTCTAGTAGTTCTGCTGATGGAGGCTATCATTTTGCTCACAAAGCCAGACTGACAGGTCTATTAAAATAAGTTCAAAGCAAGAGTTTATGAATACTCAGAAAAGCAGCATCTCAGATGAAGTAAGACATATTCACGTGCCAGACACAGGAGCACACTTCCTGTACTTCCCAGAATGCTTTGAAGGGTATCGGATTATTCTCTGTTTGCTAGCCTTCAGGCGTCATTGCACAAACGAGATTGGGAAAGATGGTGGCTGCCATTGTAGCTTGGAGGATGTGTCGGGCGCTCTCGAATTGAAAGCTCTTCTGCCCAACATTACTGTGGCCCACACAGCACACAGGAGGCAGACAGGTAAGGCAGTAGCCAGGTGGGTTTCACTGCCACCTCCTCCAAGGGACTTCATCTGAAAGGGACGTTAGGCCGTGGGGTTCTGGCTCTACAATTGTTAGGTGCCCTGAGATTAAGCTTTAACAGAGAAATCCTGTCTGGTTCCGGCTCCCCAGAGGATCTAAGCCTGGCGTCTCTCACCATTTTTTCATTTAACCAACAAACATTTAATGAATCTCTACTGTGTGTCAGCACTGCTGATACAGCAATGGAAAAACTGATGTAATCCAAAAACTCATGGAGCTGAGGGTCTCCTGGGAGATGCAGACAAGGAAATGAGCAATTACAATGCATGATGTTGGAAGTGCAAGCGCCGTCGGAGTGCGAAGGAGAGCACCTCACCCTTTCCAAGAGGGTCTGGGAAGGGACCCTCTGAGATCACAGAAAACATATACATATTCATCTCTGCTCGGTTCCTGGCCCAGAGCTCTTAAAACCCTTGTAATTTCCTAAGTGATAAGAGCACTAGGAACACCTTTTGTTCTAACATTGGCCTTTGACCCTGGTTCCTGACAGAGAGCTCCTAAATCCCTTGGGATTTCCTGGGTGATAGGGAGTATCTTTTGTTCTAATGAGATTAGTCTTGGTGGACTCCTGGATAGCTTCCAGATGGGCGCTGGTCACCAGAAAGACCAAGTCATGGTTAGAAGTTTGGAACTTTCAGCCCCACCCTGCCCCCATCCTCTAGAGAGGGAAGAGAGGGGACAGAGACTGAGGTAATGATCAATCATGCCTACAGGATGAAACCTCCATAGAAGTCCCAAAGGAATGTGGTGTGGGGGGCTTCGGGGTTGGTGAACACATCTCCAGGCCAGGAGGATGGCTTACCTCAGCTCCACAGGGACAGAAACTCCTGTGCTCAGGACCCTCCCAGACCTCACCCTATATAGGTCTTCATCGGACTATTCATCTGTATCCTTTATCATAAACTTCATTATATAATCAACCAGTAAAGTGTTGCCCTGAGTTCTGTGAGCTATTTCAGCAAATGATCGAACCCAAGGAGGGGGTCATGGGAAACTTGTATTTACAGCCAGTTGGTGAGAAGCACAGATAACAAACTGGACTTGTGACTGGTGCTTGAGGTGGGTGGACGCGGGTAGTCCTGTGGGGCTGAGCCCTTAACCTGTGGTGTCTGTGATAACTCTGGCTAGTGTTAGAAATGAACTGAATTGTAGGACCCCCGGCTGGCATCGGAGAATTGCTGGGTGTGAAAACCCACACATCTGATGTCTGAAGTACCGTATGTGTGAGAATAGAGGAAAACAGCGCATTTTTCCTACCGAGACCCCCACAGAAAATGATGTCTGCACTGAGGACTGAAGGATGAAAAGGAATTGATGGAAAAGGGCATCCAAGCAGAGGGAACATGTACCAATGACCATAGGTGAGTCTGAGGGGCAGCGGATGGCAGCATGAAGTTTGAGGGTGAATCATAATAACGCACAGCATTTATCCGGGAGGTACTATGGGCCAGTACTGTGCTCGGGGTTTGCTATGTGTTGTCTTGCTTGATCCTCATAGCACCCCTCAGAGGCTGGCAAAGGAGACACAGAGAGATTAAGTGTCTTACCCAAAGGACACCCCTGGTAAGGAGTGAAGCCAGGAATTAAACCTCAGCCATCTGGCTCCAGAGCCCACCTTCTTAATCCTGGCTCTGTAACGCCCAGGTCTGTCACTCAAACAAATAAAGCTAACAGTGGGGCTTTGGCAAAGGACTCAAGCCTTCACTCTTGGAGCCACCAACCCCACTTATAGGTCCAAATCCTTCCCAACCCCTGGCTCTTACGTGATCTCAGAAACTCTGTCCACTCCCTGGCTTCTTGCTAATCACTGGTGCTCAGTCGTGTCTGTTCCCTGGATCCCTAGTCAGCACATCAGGTTCCCTGATCTGAGGCCAACTCCCTAAATGTCCTGAAATCTGGAGCCTTTCTTGCCTCTGAATCCCAATCCCCAGTTCCCTCTTATTAGACCCACGGGCACCACACTATGCCTACTGCACTGCACTTCTTGCACAGGAACATTCTGGTTTCCTGGGCATCCCCAAGTTGCTTCAGTGTTTCTGTGTCCCTGACTGGTCTCTGGGGCCTAGCCATCCTCGGTGTAGCCTCAACCATGGCCCACCAAAGCCCAAACTGGGAGGGGGTAGGAGGATGGAGAGACTTCTGAAGGCAGGAGGGGCAACTGTGTGAGAGGCCAGTCAAGTGGAGAGATTCTGGAATACGGGTAGGGCTGGGGCTGAGAGCCTAGAAGGAGAGCTGTCCTTATTCTCAGGAGTGTATGACCCCCCCCCCCAAATGCCCTATTCCAATACTAGCTGAGGACTGAAGTCCCTTTTTAAAGGGGTTTGCGAAGAAGAAGCCAACTGAGAATGTAATGAGCCCCAGGGAGGAGAAACATGTGCTTAATTTTACACCACAGCACCCCCTTCCCCGGTGTTCACTTTGGTTGGGGAGGACACCCAGTGCCTGAGAGGAAAAGGGGGAGGGCCTTGTAGGTAACAAAATGGAGCCAAAAGGGGGCGCTCAAGAGTCCTCACAGGCATAGATACAGCAGGCTAGGCAGACTACAGCTTGAGCCAGGTGCAGCCGTGCCTGCACACGGCACCCTCACCATACTAGGGATGTGGTTTCTGACTTCATTCTAAGCACATGGCCCAGACAGAAAACTCAACATTACCTGCTATTTAGTAGGCACTGCCCTGCAAAACCACTGAATCTGCTAAGGTTCCTGTGATCCCTGGCAGAGGCCAACTGAGGAGTTCATATTTTAGGCAACCCTTCTTCTCCCTTTTCCCCACTTCACAGTTTGGGGACAGCTGTTGAGCAGATGGTGGATGAGATTAGCAACTAGCCCAGGGCTCCCCGAGCTAAATGGAATGTGCAATTTATCACCTAGGGACCTTGTTAAAATGCAAATTCTGATTCAATAGGTTTGAGGTGGAGCCCAGAGTTGGCATTTCTATCAAGCTCCCAGGTAATCCTGAAGCTGCCAGTTGGAGGGGCACACTTCAGATAGCAAGGCTATCCCTACCTTCGCACACTCTAGCCCATTGCACTGCCCCTCCATAACCTGTGAAGTACTGAACAAATATGAAAGAACCCTGTGGGGCGCCTGGGTGGCTCAGTCGGGTAAGTGTCTGCCTTCGGCTCAGGTCCTGATCCCAGGACCCTGGGATAGAGACCTTCATCAGGCTCCCTGCTCAGCAGGGAGTCTGCTTCTCCCTCTGCCTCTCTGTTCTCTCTCTTTCACGTAAATAAATAAAATCCTTAAAACAAATAAAAAATTAAAAAGAGACAGAATCTTATGTTTTTATTTGATAAACCTGTCAACCCTGAGTAGAATGGATGAAGGAACAAATAAACTTCCTGCAGGAGAGAGATGAGGTGGTGGTAACCCATTATAACAACAAGTAAAATTACACAGGCCAAGAGGGAGAGTTATATTTTCCCCAAGTTTCCTACAGCTGTTTGTTCATCGGACATATAAAAATCTTGTGACCTTTTACCACAAAGAAAAACTGCTTCAGGCTGAGCTAGAAGTTAGGTATTACTGTAGATATTAATACATCTTCACAGTTCAGCTCAATTACCACATTGTTTATTGCGTTGCTTTACAACATGGTAGACTATTAAAGCTATTCCTTCATTTCACAGAGTACGGAACTAAGGCTGGCCAGTGAGCTGATTCAACTTGCTCAAAGTCACATGGCTATTTATAGCAATACTGGACTAGAGGCAGGCGATGAGCCCAGAGCTCCTGCCACTACAAGAATTTGTTAAAGTAGTGTCCCAACCAGAGAAAAATTTTAAGTTGATTGGTCACAAGTGGTCCCCATGCCCTGCTGTGGGGAGCTCGTTGGAGGTTCCCCAAGTAGAAATAAACATTGTTTGGGACCAGAGAAGAAATCTTCCAAACGTGGTCACTCAAACAAACAGACATCTTTTTGAGCACGGATTACCCATTTATTGAGCCCTGTACTAGGTGGGGATAGAGACAATAAACCACAGTCCCTGTCCTTAGAGATCTTAGGATCCAGTAAGGAAAGAAGGACGTATAAACAAATACGTGTAATAAACTCCTGTAGGTATAGAAGAGGCACAAGAGAAGGCACGAAAGGCTTCAGACAGGAGGTCATCAGCCAAAAAGGAAAGCAGAGCAGCCTAGCACTAAATACGAGGCAGAAATAAGTGTGGTATGGTCAGGGTCTAGCGGAAAGAGGGCTACAGAGGTCATGGAAGACTTTTTGGAGAATTAAGTCTAGAGCTGAGCCTTGAAGCATGTGTAACGATTTTACAACCAGAGAGGATGCTTCAGATGGACAACAGCATGAGCAAAGGTATCGATACAAGAAAATACATTGTGTATTTAGGGATGGCCATTTGTAAAGCAGTTTAAAACTTTTAAAATCACCCTTCACCTTTTGTTTCTCAAAAAGTTTCCTTTTGCCTTTCCTTTTTTTTTTTTATTACATTATGTTAGTCACCATACAGTACATCCCTGGTTTCTGATGCAAGGTTCGATGATTCATTAGTTGCGTATAACACCCAGTGCACCATGCAATACATGCCCTCCTTACTACCCATCACCAGTCTATCCCTTTTGCCTTTCCTGGTCAGGGAGTCACATTTGGATTGGTCCTTCACTCTCCAATTTCACTCTTCGCTCTCACTGTACTTCTGGGGGCCTGCAAGGCCACCATGTACACTTGTTGTGTATCGTTTATTGCACAAAGATGCTCAGTCATGGAGTCAGATGCAAAATCCAAATGTAAAATCCAAAATGCACTGCACTCAGCAAGCCATGCTTTCTTTTCCTAATTTAATATAGTGTGTGTTGCCTAGGCCATCTGCCCAGAAAAGGGGGCACTTTTTCTAGTTTACTCAAAGGTGCCCTAGCAGAGGCATTAGATCAGCAGTAGATCAAATAGTAAAGTAACAGAGATTTTGCTCTGATTTCTCCTAGCCGCAAATCTTTAGAGCTGAAGCCACCCATGAAACCACAACCTGTAGACCCAGTTCCACAGCAGTTCTTATACTAATCATGGCTGAAGTAAATCAAGATTCCCAGTCACCCTTCAGGGAGCTTGGAACTGCCTCTCTCCTAGATCTAGCAACAGATGGCCCAGGGATGACCTGGCCTGATGTACCTCCCTTGGTGTTATTTCCTTCTAATACTAAACAGGGTGGACTCTGAGTGTCACTAGTTCCCATAAATCAGTCATTATTTCTGCTACCTTTCTGCATGACTCGCAACCAAGCTTATCCCTTGTTTCTTGCCTCCCCTGCCTGGCAGTACTATCAGAATCAGCATTAGAAATCAGGGGGCCACTCACCCACCATACTTACCTACCATAGTGGGTAGTCTTGTGCCAAGTCCTGATTCCCTTTTCCCTCCTACCTGCCCTGTGCTACCAAGAGCCACTTTTCCAACAACCTACCAACCAGGGCTTTCAGACCTCCAGGATTTCCCCTTCTTTATCAGAATTAAAGGGCTAAGCTGCTATAATATAAAGACCCAACAACACAGTGGGTCAAGAACAATGAAGTTCCTGTCCACCTGACAGTCCAGGGTGAACAGGTGGGCCTTTTGGCTCCATTCAGTCATTAGTGGACCTGGGTTCATTCCATCCCATCATGTTTCTCCACTCTCCTCTAGGGTGACAGTCTCATCTGCCCAGCTGAAGCTGTGTTTCAGTACCATCCGTGTTTCTGCTCGCAGAAAGAGGACGAAAGCATAGAGGAGCACATGTGCAAAGTTTAAAGGGCCGGTCCTAGAAAGAGCACACATCACTTCGCCTCACATGCCATTGCTCACGGAGCCACACTTGACCACAAAGGAGGCTGGGAAATGTAGTACCCGGGAGGACAGCCTCATCCCAGCTACAATTCTATTATTATGGAAGATGCCATATCTCTTTCCTATCAGGAAAAAGCATATGTTCTGTCACAGTGTCCTACCCAGAGTGGAAACTTGACAATCAAATTCAAGTTCAACAAACCTAAATAGAATCAAAACTTAATATATGAAAAAAAATGTGTTTAATGTGTAGCATAGACCTTTCCCTTAGGCATTGTTTCTCAAAGTGTGATGCATGGACTCTGGGTGGGCCACGGCCACCAACTGTCCGCCAGAAACCTAGCAAGTGGCAGAGGAAAGAATAATGAGATTATTTCTTCACATGCTTTCCACCTATTTGAAATGGGCTAATTATTATTTTCCACAGCAATCACATTACGTTAACACTTCTTAATACTCCTTACGTTCTTAAAGGTTGGAAGTGAACAAGAACTGTATTTGTCTCTGTCAACTCTCACATATCAGGGTACAATTCATCTCTGTTAACGTATATTTGTGCGTTTTGCATGTTATTGCCTATGCTTGTTAAATTTGCATTTTGTATTATGATTATTGTGTACCATTATATACTCCAACCAAATCAACCACTCAAAAATGGTTCACTGAATATTAAAGTAGTAGCAAAAAATAGTAAGTTAAATGCTACAACTCAGTAAACACCATGAACATAAATAGTGAACAGGACTCCAGTTATAAATACAGAATGCGAATCTGTATGTGCTGGGACAAATAAATCTGTGCATGTCACAAATCACACAAGCAGCCAAAACTGCAAATAGGAAGGAAGAAGATAAATATTTGAAAATCTGACTTTATTAGACCTGCCATCCATTTGCCACAAGTCTCCAGCATGCTATCTGTAATAAGACATATTGAAAATTGTAGCATGAAGTCATCAAAGCTTTAACATAATTAATAAACAAAGTACAGTGAACTCTGTGGTAAACCAATGGAATTTTCAAGAACAAGCATGAAGTAATTCGTTGTTGCATGAAATTGATGAATACTGTGAGAAAAGATACTAAAGCTATAGGGGTAAGCCTTCAAAGTTGTTAGACCTCTTGGCAAAACAGGTACAGGCCATTTTATTGCCAAGAAGCTTGTAAAACCAAGCACAACACTAATGACAAATGACTTAGAAAAAGCAGAACAAGCTATTGGCAGAATTCCTGTAACAGACAACATCACTGGTCATCCATAATATCTACAGCACACAGTGTAGAAGGGCAATTACTAACACATGTGGACGCTAGTGGATATTTTACTTTAGAGTCAGAAAGAACCACTGATATGCAGAATCTTGGCATAAGAGTGTTATATATACAAGGGAGAAGTGTTCCACAACATTTTTGCATTTTTGACCCTGAAATCCCATGCCATAAGAGGAAAGGGGTTTTTTGTTTGTTTGTTTGTTTGTTTGTTTGTTTGTTTAAGTAGCCTCCACACCCAGCGTGGAGCCCAATGCAGGGCTTGAACTCACAACCGTGATCGACACCTATCCTGAGATCAAGATTCCCTAATGATAGTGTCTTGTGAAACTATAGTACAATATCACAACCAGGATATTAACATTGATACAGTCGAGATTCAGAACATTTCCAATGCCGCAAAAATCCCTCATGTTGTCCTTGCACCCTAATGTTTATAGCAGCACTACAGCCAAATTATGGAAAGACCCCAAATGTCCATCGACTGATGAATGGATAAAGAAGATGTGGTATGTATATATACAATGGAATATTACTTGGCCATCAGAAAGAATGAAATCTTGCCATTTGTAACAACATGGATGGAACTACAGCACATTATGCTAAACAAAATAAGTCAGAGAAAGACAAATATCATATGATTTCACTCATACGTGGAATTTAAGAAATAAAACAGATGAACATAGGGGAAGGGAAGGAAAAATAAAATAAGACAAAAACAGAGAGGGAAGCAAACCATAAGAGACTCTTAACTATAGAGAACAAACAGGGTTGATGGAGGGGACGTCAGGGGGGATGGGGTAACTGGGTGATGGGCATTCTGGAGGGCACTTGTTGGGATAAGCACTGGGGGTTGTACGTGAGTGATGAATCACTGGATTCTGCTCCTGAAACCAGTGCTGTGCTGTATGCTAACTAACTTGAAATTAAATTTGTAAAAGTCCCTCATGTTGTCTTTCTATACCCACCTCTACTACACCCACTTCCACCCCCTCCTTAATCTTAACAGCCACTAATCTGTTCTCCATTTCCATAACTTTGTTATTTCAAGAATGTTACATATTTGGAATCATACAGTATGTAGCCTTTGGGCATTTTTTTTGACTCAGTATAACTCTTTATAGATTTACCTAAGATACTCTGTGTACCAATAATTTGTTCCTTTATATTGCTGAGTAGTATTCCATGATATGTATGCACCACAATTTACTTAACCATTCACCTGTTGAAGGACATTTGAATTGTTTCCAGTTTGGGGCTATCATGAATAAACCTGCTGGGAACATTTGTGTAGAGGTTTTTGTGTAACCATAAGTTTTCATTTCAATGGGATAAATGCCCATGACTGCAGCTGATGGGTTGTATAGTAGTTGCATGTTTAGTTTTATAAGACACTGCCCAACTCTATGGAGGTTCCTCAAAAAATTAAAAGTAGAACTACCATACAGTCCAGTAATTCCCCTTCTGGGTACTTATCTGAAGAAAACAAAAACACTAATTCAAAGATATATGCACCCCTATGTTTAATGCAGCATTATTTACAATAGCCAAGATATGGAAGCAACCTAAGCGTCCATCAATAGACAAATGGATAAGGAAAATGTGGTGTACACACACACACACACACACACACACACACACACAAGAATATTAAATAGCCATAAAAAAGAGTGAGATCTTGCCATTTGCAACATCGTGGATGGACCTAGAGGGTATTATGCCAAGTGAAATAAATCAAAGACAAATAGTGTATAATTTCATTTATATGTGGAATCTAAAAAACAAAACAAATGTACAAACAAAACAAAACTGAAACAGACAAATGCAGAGAACAAACTGGTGGTTACCAGAGGGGAAGGGGTGAGGATGGGCAAAATAGGTGAAGTGAAGGGGATTAGGAGGTACAAACTTTCAGTTATAAAATAAATCAATCACAGGGATATAAAGTATAGCATAGGGAATACAGTCAATAATATTGTAATAACTTCATATGGTGACAGAGAGTAACTATACTTATCATCGTGGTGAGCATTTCATAATGTACCTAAATGTCAAGTTACTACATTGTACATCTGAAACTAATATAATATTGTATGTCAACTATACTTCATTTTTTTCCTAAGATTTTATTTATTTATTTGACAGAGAGAGAGACAGCCAGAGAGAGAGGGAACACAAGCAGGGGGAGTGGGAGAGGAAGAAGCAGGCTCCCAGCGGAGCAGGGAGCCCAATGCGGGGCTCGATCCCAGAACACTGGGATCACGCCCTGAGCCGAACGCAGATGCTTAACGACTGAGTCATCCAGGTACCCCAACTATACTTCAATTTTTAAAAAGTCCAACTGTTGGGGCACCTGGGTGGCTCAGTCGGTTGGGCTCCTGACTCTTGGTTTTGGCTCGGGTCCTGATCTCTGGGTCATTGGACCAAACCCCACATCGGGCTCTGCACTCAGTGCGGGATCTGCTTATGACTCTCTCTCCCTCTCCCTGTGCCCCTCCCCCCCAAAATAAATAAATAAATTTTTTTTTTTTTTAAAGTCCAACTATTTTCCAGAATGGCTGTGTCATTCTACATTTTCACCAGCAAGGTAAGAGTGATCCAGTTTCTCTCCATAAGAGGAAAGTTTTTTAATTTTTTTTAACATGTTCCTTTGTGAATCACAAAGTAGATTGGAAAGGAGCACCAGGATCAGTTCTGAGGAGAATTACCCATAAGCGTAGCCCAGAAATAGGTTGCTATGCAAATAATAGAGGTTGCACCCAAATGCCAAGCCACTTGCTTGCTGCCTGAGTCACTGATAACAGCGATCAGCAAACAATTCAGTATTGAAGAAAATGAAAAATTGTGAATGTAATCAAAGTGTGGCCCCAAGGGTATGTCTTCACAGTATGCTGTACAAAGAAACAAGCAGCAAATCCCAAACTCCACTTTTCCACTCTAAGCACACCAGCTGCTGAGAGGAACCACTTTCCCACAAGTTACTGAAACAAGGGATGGGAAACAAAGATTTTATGACAATGATCATGATACTAAAGATCGCGTCTCAGATTTTAAATGTGTTGCTCAAGAGGTGTTTCATAGCCATATATTCAGGGTCTTGAAGAGGCTACAAGTAATTACTTCAGTGGTAAAATCACTGTAGTTAATGTTAAAGTAATCAGTTTCCTTGAACAGACCAAACTTTGATGCAGCTTTATCACTAAGAATTTGATTCTTCCCCAATATGTGGAGATTTCTTCACTTTTCACAAAAAGAAATGGACTACGTATTATTGAATATGTTTAAACATCATATCCAAGTCTTTCAGTAGAAGGTGCCACCATGCTTTCTAGAATTGAATGCAATCAAAGTGGCTATTAGGAATCCACATCCATCTACTTCCCAAGTTGAACTATTCAGCCTTCCAGCCTTTGAGTGTGATTTGCTCAAGGACTTTGGCATCTGATAGAGTTCTTCAAAGTGTTATCAGGGAACTGTCATTGTAATTTTCTCCATACACCTAAAACTATATAATAAAGCCACTAAATTCTTTTTTTAAAAGATTTTATTTATTAATTTGACATAGACAGACAGACAGCGAGAGAGGGAACACAAGCAGGGGGAGTGGGAGAGGAAGAAGCAGGCTCCTAGCGGAGGAGCCTGATGTGGGGCTCGATCCCAGAACGCTGGGATCATGCCCTGAGCTGAAGGCAGACGCTTAATGACTGAGCCACCCAGGCACCCCAAAGCCACTACATTCTTAAGATAGTTCCCAGTGACTTATAATTCTGAGTTAGGAATTTTAACTTTTTGTTATGAAAATTTTTCAAACATACACAAGAGTGGACATGATAATAAACCTCCATGTACCCATTACTCAGATTCAGTAGTGCAGCAAATGCCTCTGGTGCCCTACATCACAGCCCAACTGTCCGCCTCGGATTTCAGCCAGAGCTCTGATGGACAGTTCCATGCAAGGCTCAGACTCACATCACACTGACAACATCCTACTCTGAGAACAAGCTTCTGTCTTTCTGCTTCTGCCCCAGGGCCTTCTCCCAAACCAGTCCACATGAAAGCACAGCCTGCAAGTGTGGGAATGTTAATACCTTTGGGGATAGCCTTCAACCAGTGGATGAGACCCTCTCATCCATCAGGGGAACAGTTCTGGGAGATGTTCTGTATCCTTCTCAGGAATTCTGACCAGAATCAAGTCTTTGTTGCCCAATGCAGCAACCTCATGCTGTACCCTTGCACTGACTTTTCCTCTTTTTCTACTTCTCCCTATTACCTCACTCCTGCTTCCTGGGGCAACACCCTAAACATACCTAACTACACCCAAGTCCTTGCTTCAGACGCTGCTTGGGGGGGATCTAAAACAAATAGTTATCCAATTTTGTCGTTCTTATTTTATCTATCCCAGAGTTACTTATTTACTTATTTTCTTATTTATTTATTTATTTACTTATTTACTTACTTACTTATTTATGTAAGCTTTATGCCCAACGTGGGGCTTGAACTCACAACCCCAAGATCAAGAGTCAAATCCTCTACTGACTGAACCAGCCAGGCCCGCCATCCCAGAGTATTTTAAAGTACTTTAAAGTTTGGATATTTTTTAAAATACTAGAAATAGGAAAGAAACCAACTCAAAATGGAAGCTAACCTGTGATTAAGCTGTGCATCACCAAGGTAGACATATACCTTGGTGAACTACTGTCCCTAAATACCATCCTTCTCCCTGATGTGAAGTAATTATTAAATATATTATTTTAAATATTTTAATGTAATGGTGATAAAAATGTGGTGGAGCTTCTTTTCTGTTTATCTCAATGAGGGTTTTGTGTGGGCAGGGTGCCCGCCCATTACGTAGCTCTTAAAAATCAACTATGAAAAACAATGGCCATCCAAAAACTCCCCAGGGCAGTTCACAGGAGTCTGGTGTGTGAATACACATGTGCATTTTTCTGGGGGAAAGGTCAGTAGCTTTCACCAGATTCTAAAGCAAGTCCTTGACCAAAAAAGGGTTAAGAACCACTGATGAAGAAATGTCAGGCACTATGAACCTGAGTAGTGATGATTATATTGTGCAGAAGGAGCCCTTCTGGAACTCTTTAAATCATTCTACATGGCTGATCATCATCTTCACCAAATTGCACGGCTAACCTCATTATGTGAATCTAACTAGAATTGATATGATTATAATGAAAGGATTTTCCCTCCTCAAGGTCTAGTTTATAACGAAGAGTTTTTTTTCCCCTCAAGGCCTAGTTTATAATAAAAAGGTTTTTTTCCTCCTCAAGGCCTGGTTTTTGACATCTGGATTAGATTATTTGGTCCCAATTTTCTCCTCAAAGCTATCTCTCCTAGCCTCAAAGAACTTTTGGGATTTTGCCAATCAACAGGAAAAGGATTTAGATTACAGTATGTGCTCTTTCCAGACTAGCCCTAGTTCTCCCAGATAGCTCTGTACCCCTGAACTGGTACACTTCCAGGAATTTGAAAGATTCAGGGCCAGCTGTCAAGGAAGCAATTCCTTCCACCTGCATCTTGTCCAGCCCCTAAATTACTAACTCAGAAAGGAAGTTGGAAAGTTAAAGAGGCACACTTTCTCTAAAGAGCCTTAATTAGGTTTGGCATTTGGATTTGTTTTTTTTTTCTTTTCCTATTAACAAAGAACTATTTGTACATCATAAACACAAGTAGAGGAAGAAAATTACATCTTAAAATCATTTCCACTTAAAAACCAAGACAAAAATGGTACAGGTGGCTTTTTAAAAGGAGGAGGGAAAAAAACCCCTCCACATAAGCCCTTTTCTTGAATAGGCTTCTAACTAGCGGTGGTGCAGCTGCAAGGATGCATTTTATGTTCCTGTGATTTATTACTCTAAAGAGGATATTCTCAGCCATCATCTGCAGAAGAGGGCCTAGCAGGATGTAGAATAGCAGGATATAGAATGGGAGACTAAGAACACATTGGAATGGCCTAAATTTTCCATGTGGTTTTCATTTTCTTTCTGATTGTACATGGAAAGTCTTTTGTTTTCTTAAGATTTTTAGCCACCACGAATATCACAAAAGCACCCTGCCCCTAGGGCAGCTTGCAACAGGCCTGAGCAAGGGACTGACACCATTAGAAAGGGGAGGAGCCCAAAACGTCCTCCATATTGAAAGGCGAAGCTTCCTGAAGCTACCTCTTGGCATAAAATGCCCTCCCTGACTTAAAGACTTATGACTACTATGGTGTGTCTCCCGACCTGACCAAGTCACCATTGTTAGGTAGTAAAGACCAGCTAAGACTGAGCACTAACTATATGACAGGGAATGTTCTTGGCCGTTTACATGGGTTATTTCTTTTAATCCTCAATTTATCATCCCCATTTTACAGATGAGGAAACTTCAGCTGACAGAAATTAAGTCACTTTCACCAAGGTCACAGAGCCCGTGAAAGGAATGTCAGGATTTGATCCCTGGTCTGTATGATTCCAGTAGAGGTGCTTTTAACTACTACATAGTGTTCAACCCTTCCTTTCTTTCTAGGGTCCCTCCCTGACCCCAACTGTCAGGCCTTACAATAGCTTCTGGCTACCCAGGAGCACCAACCAAGATAGCCAACTGGCCTGCCCTTAGGGAAAATGCCCCATGTATGAAATTTCCCATTTTATCCAAACATACCTAATTTCACGGAACTCTGGATTTCCCATCAAATCTTTCCGAGAAATTACAGCACTTTTTATATCATAAAAATCACTTCAGATTCTCTCGATACTATCTTTACTTTTTTTCTTGTGTATGCCCACATATACACACATCCTCATATCCCACTAGTTCACATATATTGAGCACTTACTATGTGCCAGACATTATGTTAATTACACGCATTTTCTCGTTTGACTCTCCACAGTAACCTTATGCAGTAACTACTATTATTATTCCCATTTCACATAAGAGAAAACTGAGGCTTAGAAAAGTCCCATCACTTATTCAAGCAACTGGGGGAGCCAGGATTTGAATTCTAATGTGTTTGACTTGAGAGCCCAAACCCCTAAACCACTACACTTTAATTCTGTTCTTAACGGTAACAAGTCATGTTGAGAGTATATACCTATGCTATAATGTGGTGAGAATGGCACTTTACTTCTATGGTGTTCCTCCCAAGTCCCATAGCCCCAGTATAATTATGAGAAAACAAGCAGACAAATATCAATGGAGGTGCATTCTAAAAAAATACCTGACCAGTATTCCCCAAAACCGTCAAGGCCATCAAAGACAAGGAAATATTCTGGGTGACATCTGTGCAAATGGTAGAGTACGGAACTCCAAAAGTCCCTCCCTCCACAAAAGCAATGAATAAACTGGCAAAAAAAAAACACACACACATCAGAATTCACTTCTTCAGGGGCACCTGGCTGACTCAGTCGGTGGATCATGCGACTCTTGATTTTGGAGTTGTGGGTTTGAGCCCCATGTTGAATGCGAGATTACTTAAAAATAAAATCTTCAAAAAAAAAAAAAAGAATTCACGTTTTCAGAACTCTGGATACTAATCAAAAGCTTGCAGAAACAGGGGTATGCTCAATCAAGAAAAAGCTACTGGATCTTGGTAAGAGGGCTCTGTGGCATTTTAACTTACCAAGACCCATACCCTGCTCCCCAGCTCAGCAGTGACGTTAGAGACAAGAGCCCACATTCCTGGTACCAGTAGCCAGTACCCAGTCCTAGAGGGAGCAGAACAGACCTATTCTCAAAGAATTGTGTCTGTTTGTTGGACTTGCCTGCTGACTCCCTGCTCTGAAAAGTTTGCCTTTATTTAGCCTAACTCAGAACTCCCCGGGGGCTGAGACTAAGATGACCCAGGAGGCGATTCTCAAAAACATCTGAACAAACAAATTATTTGCTACCACCTGGGTCAAGGGATAACAGTTGGGGCAAACAATAGACTAACCCAGGAAAGGCTGGGCCATGAGATGCTTTGGAGAATAAGGGCTTTGAAAAGCTTCCAAATACTCCTGGGGACCCAGGCCACACTCATGCTCAGGACTGGGTGCATGTTCAGAAAGACAGCTGAAAAGGCCATAACTCTATGTCTGGCTGACAATATTATACTCTTTCTTATACAATTTAAAGAAAATAAAACAACATGGATTGTTTATAATGTGAGAAAATGTAGGAACGTATTTTCAAATAATATTCAGTCCACATTTTGGCCACTTACATCCCTTCTTTTCTGTATGGCACTCAGGTTCACAACTTTGCACTCTTACCTTCCACCACAGTGTGTATGACTAGACGACAAAAACCAAAATTGTGTTCTAGAACGAGTTCCAAAGTCACTTGTTCTCTGATCCTTTTATATAGCATCCTGTTCGAGTTTAGTGGGTAGAATATCTTACTGCTCTAAGAGTGTTAGATTCTCTTTGAAGCTTTCTTAAGTTTTTGAACTATCTCTTGTTCTTTTTATTTGCTTCTCAGTTGCTCATTTAATTTTAAATTGAAGTGTTGAATCACCATATTTTACACCTGAAACTAATATTACACTGTATTTAACTAAGTGGAATTTAAATTAAAACTTAAAAAATAAAATAAAACCTGAGGAAATTAAAAGAAAAAAAAAAGGAGTGCACTTGTCATGATGAGCACCGGGTGACGTATGGAAATGTTGAATCACTATACTGTACACCTGAAACTAATATTACACTGTATGTTAACTAACTGCAATTTACATAAAAACTTTTAAAAAATAGGGGCGCCTGGGTGGCACAGCGGTTAAAGCGTCTGCCTTCGGCTCAGGGCGTGATCCCGGCGTTCTGGGATCGAGCCCCACATCAGGCTCCTCCGCTATGAGCCTGCTTCTTCCTCTCCCACTCCCCCTGCTTGTGTTCCCTCTCTCGCTGGCTGTCTCTATCTCTGTCGAATAAATAAATAAAATCTTTAAAAAAAAACTTTTAAAAAATAAACTGAACTTCTAAATGCTGAATGGAATCTCTGTGTGTGGGCAGAGTTTGCCAAACGGTGCACTGCATATTAGAACAAACATGTGGCCTTCTGGCAGGTTTTGGTAGGTTCTCTTGTGTTAACATCACTGAGCTGTTCCTCCAGAGAAAGTTTCCTTAATCAACTGCTTATGGAGGAACTGGGTAAACCTGATTGCTTATACTCTGGTGATGGGAGGTGGTTTTAAAAGAACAGTTCTCGGGGCACCTGGGTGGCTCAGTCGTTAAGCATCGGCTCAGGGCATGATCCCAGTGTTCTGGGATCAAGCCCCGCATTGGGCTCCCTGCTCCGCTGGGAGCCTGCTTCTTCCTCTCCCACTCCCCCTGCTTGTGTTCCCTCTCTCTCTGGCTGTCTCTATCTCTGTCAAATAAGTAAATAAAATCTTCAAAAAATAAAAATAAATTAAAAAAAATAAAAGAACAGTTCTCTGCCACCAAGGGCATGGCCTTGCCCTAGAACCAAACAGATCTACACTGGGACTTTCCTAGGAGTTGGCCAGAGACTTATTAATCTAGCACCATTGGATCTGAGAAATCACATCATCCAGGAGGCAGATCAGCTTATCATGTGGGCTAGACTTGCTGCAGAGCCTTCTCTAGCCCTGGACCTCACTTGAAACTGGCAGCCTTCTAGGTTAACCGATAAATGGGTCACAGCAGTGTTCCCATGTATTATACCCAAAATCCCCAAAGAGCTACCAGTGCTGTGCCACTTACTTAGTGGTAGGGAGTATTTTGTCCTTTACCTTAGAGAGGATATTCTGTCCCGGACCCCCAAATCTATAGAAATTCATGATGCAAATATATTCTTCAATGAAGTAGGCTAGCGTGATATTCTGCAGAGTGTGAGGATATTTAACTTTCCCACATGCAATATTATTATAGAAAGCTATGAGAGTTGGGGTGCCTAGGTGGTTAAGCATCTGCCTTCAGCTCGGATCATGATCCCAGGGTCCTGGGATCAAGCCCCACATCGGGCTCCTTGCTCAGCAGGGAGCCTGCTTCTCCCTCTGCCTGCTGCTCCCCCTGCTTGTGCTCTCTTTCTCTCTCTCTCTGACAAATAAATAAAATCTTATTAAAAAAAAAAGAAAGAAAGCATAAGAGTTAAAATAGCCCCAAGGTAAGACAGTGAGCATGTCCTTGCCATATAAGGGTAAACTGTTTAATTTTTTATTGACATATAATGTACATACAAAAAAATAGAGATCTTAGTTGTTGTCTTTTTTTGGGGGGTGGGAGGGGGGTAGGGGCAGAGGAGAGAGGGAGAATCTTAAGCAGGCTCCACGCTGAGCAGGTAACCCTACGCAGGGCTTGATCTCACAACACAGAGATCACGACTTGAGTCAAAATCAAGAGTTGGATGTTTAACCGACTGAGCCCCCCAGGCGCCCCGAGACCTTAGTTTTGACAGTTGTTCATACCCATGTAACCACCACTCAAAACAAGATATATAACATTTCCATCATCCCAGAAAGTTTCCTCCTTTACTTTCCAGTTAATCCCCTGATGCCCAACCACAGGCAACCATTTTCTGATTTCTCTCTCCACAGATTTGTGTTGTCTGTCCTTGGAAGGCATTTAAATGGAATCATGCAGTCTGTATTTTTGTGTGTATCTGGCTTCATGCATGCAAATAATGTTTTTGAGGTTGCGAACTGCTTTTGATTCTCCCTATTAATGAGCATAAAGAACTTCCAGAGCAGGATGTGTACTTCTCTCTCCAAGCTGTGCTGAGATATGATTCTGGTTAGTGACCTGGAGGTGATAAGGATGGTGGGGCATATCTTGAAGAAAAATGTCATCTCACAAGGCAACTGCTTCAAGTGAAATCATGACATGGTTTCCATGAACAGGGAAGTTATTCTCCTCTGGCAAGAGAAAAGGGGATGCTTCTACCACCAAGAATACTTGGATTCACCCACACAAATAACCACCCCAGATCCCCACGTTCAACTCATTCCCTATCTGATTTTGAAAAAACAGACCCTACAAGGTTGTATATTTTGTCTGTTTTATATCTCTGCCACCCTTATTATCAAATGCTGAGCTTGATTTTTAGTCCAATCTGTCCTGCAGCTGCGGGACATAAGGATCTCCATTAAATTTGCCATAGAGGCAGAGTTTCTACTGCAGTCAAAAGCAGCCATTCTACTCCAAGACCCTTATAAATAACATTGTTTGTATATCGATTAAGTGCCACAGCCACTTGACCTCCCATATCTTGCCCTGCACCGCCACATTATACCAATAAAATACCACATACCACAGGTGAAAGCTCAAGCAATTGCAATGGCACTTCGCATCAGGGGTTATTTCCATACACTTAACACCACCCACAGGGTCCCTATTGCTTTTAGACGGGTCAACAGTCCAACTCCAAAACTCCATCCTGATAGTCTGTTTTACTAGAACCGCTTCTAACACCAAATGTCTTAGCCAGGTTTTTCTAAACCAGAGCCTGAGCCAGGAATTCAAGTACTAACCATTTGGGAGTTGTGCAAGCCTTAAGCAACACGGATGAGGGGAAAGGGTAAGTAAGGCAAGGAACGGTGTAAAACAATGTGATGCAATGCATTACCTCACTGGACATTGTGTCACAAACTGCAGGTCACTTGCCAGGTAGGTTTGCTCCAAATGGTCAAAAAGAAAAGGCACGCACATGTTTGAGAGTTGGGACACAAAGGGAGAAAGTCGGAGAAATTTATCAGCTGGGAACCCCCATGCCTCCTCATTTCCACTAGTCAAGTTCCATACTGCAAGGCTGACTCCCCCTCCCGAGTTTCATCATTTGGTCCCTTGGCAGCTCCTCACAAAACCTGACCCCATACCCATAGTATGGCATTTTACCCAAGTGTGGAAGTGGAGTGATACCTTGGCACTCACAGGCTCAGTGTGTAGGACATGAGAGTCAAGCAGGTGCAGGGCTTCAATTTAGACTACTGTGTAGCTCTGAAAGCTCAGGACAGATGCCAAAACATGGAATGGCAACAGCACAATTTGGAAAGTGGGCAGAACCTTGGAAAAGAATCTGAGAAGTTCATGTCCTATACAGGTTAGTCCAAGTAAGACAAAAGGATAATTTGGCCTAGAGTAGTGATGGTGGGAATGGAGAAAAGTGAATAGATAAGGATACATTTTGAGGCTAGCACCAACAGCACTCTCTAATGAACCGGATTGAGGGGTCAGGGAAAGGGAGGATTCATGGATGACCACTACGTGTTTTACTTGAATAACTGCATAGGACATGATATCATTTCTGAGATACGGTGTATGGGGGAGGAATAGATTTGGCAGGGAGAAGGTCAATATTTAGTGCAATGCTGTCTAACAATTTTGGTCAAAAACATTTTGTGGGGGCTCCTGGGTGGCTCAGTCATTAAGTGTCTGCCTTCGGCTCAGGTCATGTTCCCAGGGTCCTGGGATCGAGCCCTGCATCAGGCTCCCTGCTCAGCGGAAAACCTGCTTCTCCCTCTCACACTCCCCTGCTGGTGTTCCCTCTCTTGCTGTGTCTCTCTCTGTCCAATAAATAAATAAAATCTTTTAAAAATTTTGTGTTTGTGGTTTATTTTTTAAGACTGAAGCCTTAAACTTAATAACCATATCCCATGACAATTCCATTCCATAATTCAGCCAAAGGCCAGTTCTACACATAGATAAAACCAGTTACCACTTGCAAGATATAGCTCACAATACATGGAACAGCCTGCCCCAAAAGATCTCTCCCACCTATGGCCAGCTGCCCATAATCTGTGTTCTGGATATCTACTGCTATATAACAAACCACCCCAACCTTGGTGGCTTAATATAACAACATTCATACTAGTCACAACAATGGACAAGGTTTGGCAAAGGTGGGTTGATCTTTGCTTCATGTGGTATCAGCTAGGGTAGCTCAACTGGGAGCTGGAGGATCTACATCCAAGATGGCTCACTCACATTGACTGGCAAGTTGGTGCTGGCTGGCACCTGAGAGCTTAGCCAGAGCTGAGGGCCAGGAGCCCCAGCTCCTCTCCACAGGAGCCTCTCCATGGGCTGTTTGGCCTTCCTCACAGCATGTGACTGGGTTCCAAGAATAAACACCCCTAGAGACAGGAAGAAGAAGCTGCCAGTTTCTTGAGGCATAGGCCCAGAAATGGGCACAGTGCCACTTCTCCCATATTCTATTAGCCAAGCATTCACAGAACCCAGATTCAAGGGGAGGGGACTAGACATCACCTCTCAATGGGAGAAGTGTCAAAAATTTGAGAGCCATGTTTTAAAATGGCACAGCTTATGGGCACCTGGGTGGCTCAGTCAGTGAAGCATCTGCCTTCGGCTCAGGTCATGATCTCAGGGTCCTACTCAGCGGGAAGTCTGCTTGTCTCCCTCTCCCTTTGCCCCTCCCCCTGCTCATGCTCTCCCTCTATCTCAAATAAATAAATAAAATCTTTAAAAATAAATAAATAGAATAAAAATAAGATGGCACAGCTTAGAACTCATAACCTGTCACTAGTTAATGGTGCCTTTGGTTTCATGGTAGTGGAAGAGGAGGCACTTAAACCATTTAGTGTCTGCTTATATGATTTTGCCAGATGAACTCTTGACACCGCTCAGGTCACTGAGAGAATGGGAGCCAGGATGAAGAAAATAATATAGATAATAATACAGCTACCACTTTTTGAGCACTTGCCATGTGCCAGACATTGTTCAGAGTGCTTTACATGCATCAGCTCATTGAGTCCTCCCAACGATCCCCATGAGGTAACTTAATATTATTATTATTTTATAGATGGGGAAATTGAGACATAGAAGGGTTAAATGAAGGACACCTGGATGGCTCAGTTGGTTGGGCATCTGCCTTCGGCTCCGCTCGGGTCATGATCCCGGGGTCCAGGGATCGAACACTGCATCAGGCTCCTTGCTCAGTGGGGAGTCTGCTTCTCCCTCTGTCTGCAGTTCTCCCTGCTTGTGCTCTCTCCCTCCCTCCCTCTCTCTCTGATGCATAAGTAAAAAAAATATTTTTTAAAAATAAGGGTTAAATGATTTGGCCAAAGTTATACAGCTGGGAAAGAGTTGAGCTGGGATTCCGGACCAGATCTAACTCCAGGGCCCACACTCAAAACTATTATACCATATTGGAAAAAGTAGAGACAGGCTTGTCAGAGACAGAGGGGCTGCCAGGCCATGGCCTTAAATAGGGCCCAGAGGTTCATTAAGACTCCACCAGTAGCAGCCTTATCAGAAGAAATATGTGTTAAAAAAACAAAACAAAACATCAGAGCAATTGGGATTTTCCACCACAGTAGATTCCTGGTATGAGAAAGCATGAAAGGAAACAAATATTCATTGTTGAGTACCTTTTATTTGTCAGGCATTACACTAAGTGCTTTACATGCATTAAATTCATATAAGTCTCTGAACAATCAAGAGGTAAGTATTGCTATTACTACCACTTCACAGCTGAGGAAACAGAGATCATGTAACTTACTCAAGGTCACACAGGTGGTAAATGGCCATGCTGGGATTCTAGCTCCAATCTGACATCAAATCCATACTCTTAATCATTATATATGAAATCATGGGGTTCTATCTATAGTGAAATGACCCCAGGGTTGGGACTCCTGTTGTAGAGCCTCTAGCTAGTTGCCTCCCTTTGCACTTACTTCCTTTTATCCAAGATCTCATTAATAGCCAAGAATATTGATTCTACAAGGCACAAGCTAGTCTGAGCAAATCCATCTCCAATTATTCCCCTCTTTATTTCCACTTAATTAATAGGTAACTACTGAAGAGAGATTAAAATAAGTGACTTCCTGATGACGCTGAACAATGAAGTTCTTAGCTCTTTTCACAAGTCTACCTAATTGGAGATTAATAGAGATGGATCCTGGGGTACCTGGCTGGCTCAGTTGGAGGAACATGAGACTCTTGATCTTGGGGTCATGAGTTCGAGCCCCATGTTGGGTGTAGAGATTACTAAAATCATCATCATCTTCATCACCATCATCATCATCATCATCATCATCAAGATGGATTCCTTCTCCATCTAATCCACATTTTGCAACCAACTACCCCTTGTAGGCTTCTGACGCTCCCAAGATACTTACCTGGAAGCAAGTTTAAATCCTGGCTCAGTCAAGTAAACATTTCCAAGCAATTAACCCATTGTTAATTATTAAATAACTAGTTGACCAGAGAAGGGAGAAGGGGTGGTAACAGAAGGGGATCTAGATTCCAGGATGCCAGTTGGGCCATTTAAATGCTTCTTTGAAGAATGCCCAAAGAGATTAGGTTCAAGCCTACCTAGCTTCCTCCCCTGCAGATTTCTAAATCTTGGTAGCCTAGTCCCTCAGCCTTCAGCTCTAACTCCTCTCTAGTTTGGAGCAATGCAAAGTCTCTAATCTGGAGAGTTTACAGACCTAGAAGCCCATCACACTGAGGCCAGTAACAGAGTCCTAACTTTGGATCTCCACCCCACTAACACTTTGGGCATCACTCATCCAGCTTGACCTAGAGTTCGATATGCTTTTACTCAGATGCTTCCCTCCAAAATGGCCCTTCTACCCAGCCTGCCCAAGCTTTCACTGGCCAGACCTAGACATCATTCCATGGACTACTTGTGCCAGAGGCACCTCCTGGAGGAGTTCACAGCAACTCTGTCATTCCCAATCCTAGTTATCATAGGAGCTCAAGGAGGAAGCTACCACTTTCTGGCTGATGGCATCAGCCTATTAAGTGGTTGGCAAAATTTGGCCCTGTAGACACAAAGCCTCACCCTTCCAGAAACAGCCCCAGAGGCATTGTCTGCACACAGTACTTCCATGGGCATATCTCATCACTGCAGGGGCTCAGATAACCTAGACCTAGACCTTGCCTTGAAAATCTAAGGCACCCAAGTAGGGAAACAGGCAGAACAGCTATTCTTTATTTCCTATGTTGGTACCTGCTGAGAGTCTGGTTCTAGGTCTGGACCTGGAGCTCTGAAGATCAGTAGGTTTCATCTTGGCTGACTTCTGTCCACACAGCCTGTGGCCTGTAGCAATAGCAGCAGCACAGCCCACCCTTCTGGACTCATCATGCCTGATATTTCCATGTCTTCTCTATTGGATAAACTCTCAAGACTAGATGTTCAGCCATCGTTTCCCAAGGGGCTAAAGTTGTATCATCGGCCTGGATCTCCTCAAAGCAAGTTACTCTTTCTCAGAGACAGAAAAAGCCCAGAAAATTCTAGTTTTGCCCCAGTTTTACCCCACTGCTCAAGGCCTAAATAAGTGATGGTGAAGGGACAAGTATCCACATTCCCCCAACTTCAGCCTGCTGGATGATATTGAGGGATGGAGTACATATTTAGAATGGAGAAGTTCCATTGGGTTCGAGAATACTCATAACTTTGTCCATACATATAGCCAAAGGACAGCCTTTCAAATACAACTCAGCCAACTGTGAGGCTGCTTTATAGCTGACATGGCCAGCCTGGCTGCCTCATTGACCTACTTGCTGTAAAAGAGAAGTTTCACCTACACTCTCACCATGGATAAGGTATTCGGCACTCTGAAGGTCCTTTGCAAAACCTGGAGTGTAGGAGGAAGGCAGTGGTCATTTGTCCTGGGCCCTAAGCAAAAGGGTCCTCAAATATGGGCTACTATACAGAGACAAATATAAGTAAGGGAATTGGGTGAGGCCTCATCGCACAGATTGATGCTAATTAAAATCCTATAAGCCCTGGTACTAATTAAACCCAAGAGCAGATAAAAGGGTGAAGGACCTCAAGATCTGAAAGTTCTGGGGCCTTAATTCAGTAGCAACAACAAGGACGTCTGATTATTATTGTGTTCTGCGTGTAAGACGCGTTATATGTATTATCTCACTAAGGCTTCAGAGCTATGCTAGAGATAAATAGTAGAACTGGATTGTCTGAGTCAGGGACTTCAAGGGTGGAGGAAAGGAGAGGACTCTGAGGGAAAAAGAGAGAAGGGCTAGGTCCCCTGAGCCTGCGTACACAAAGGGGCAAGAGGAAGGTTCCAAGGGTATCTGGGATCTGTGCTCCACTCAACACCTGGAGGTGGGAGTAGAAATTCCGCTTGGGGCACTATCTCCCCCCAGGCTCAGTTGTCCTCTGATCTTAACTCTTATCTACATGCCTCCTGACTGTAGCTGCTTCTATCAGAGGCCAATCCCATCTAGACTCCATCTGCTCTTGCCTCTGCAGGGACTTGGGTCTTTCAGTTGTCTCCTCTGGGTAACATTTCATCCTCACTTTTGGTCTTTTAGGAACTTCCTTCATCTGATAGAACTTTTTGAAAACATATGTGGACAAAACTATGGCAGTAGTGAAAACATCAATGCTTACCAGGAGTTCAGGGATGGGGGTAAGGGATGAACAGGTGGAACACAGGGCATTTTTAGGGCAGTGAAAATATTCTGTATGATGCTATAATGGTGTACACAAGAAATATGCATTTTTCAAAATGCATAGAGCTATACAACACAGAGTAAGCCCTAATGTAAATGATGGACTTTAGTAATAATATGTATCAATATCAGTTTCTCAGTTGTAACAAATGTACCCAACTAATGCAAGATGTTAATAGGGGAAACTGTGGAAGAGGGGGAGGAGAGATATATGGGAATTCCCTATACTTTTGGCTCAATTTTTCTGGAAACCCTAACCCTAAAATTGCTCTAACAAATAAAGTCTATTTCAAAAACAAAATTAATTATGCTCATTGCATTTCCCATTAAAAGGATCCACGGCTCCATGGGGAAATGGCTGATTCCAGGGGCAGGGTAGGGAATGTTCAAGATGAGCCTAGGGCATGTTATCATACCAAAAAGCAAGGACACTATCAAAGACTACTGAGGATACATCAAAAGAACTCAGGAGCTGACTTAAAGGGGCTTCTCCTGGCCAAAAATTATCAAATTGAGCATTTAAAAAATGACTGTAGTTGACTGAAACACATCAAATATATAAAATTCTGTAAGTTCATTAGGACACTCAAGAAAAAAACTCATTGATCATCATTGGAAGTTTCTAGAGCCACAACTCATTACATTAAAAATTAATAAAGGTAAGGAATTAAGCACTGATTCTTCATTTCCTAGTCAAACAGTACCTCAGGGTCACTAAAAAGGTTGAAAAGGAAAGTTCTTCATTATGGAGAATTCCACTAATCAATGCAAAAGGAACAAGAGGATTATAAAATCACCACTTTGCAACTCCTAATGAACTAATGGAGTTAGGCAAAAATCATCAATGAGTGCTAAACCTATTAGCTAAAAGTTCAGCAAGGAACAGGCCAACCCCATCTCACCAACAAAATAAATCTCATCACTAAAAGTGAGACAACCAGATATGATATGCCTTCTGATTGACGCAATAGATGCACACAGCACCACTTACAAAGCATCTTTGCCAAAAGCAGTGAACCTGAAACAAATAAATCTTCTAGTCTAGATCTAAACACCAGTATTGGAAATAAAAGAGATAGAGGAACAAGTTAAATGGTACCAGAAGGAGGTCATCAGCCAAACGCAGAAAGTAGGGCACTTTGAGAAACAAATGGCCCAATTTCTCCGACAGCATGGTGTCTTACTCAGTTCAGGCTGCTCTAACAGAATTTAATAGAATGGGTGGCTTATACACAACAGGAACTTATTTCTCATTGCTCCAGAGGCTGGAAGTGCAAGATCAAGGGGTCAGCAGGGTTGGGTTCTTGGTGAAGGCCTGCCCCCTAGCTGCAGACAGCCATCTTCTTGCAGTGTCCTCACATAGTGGAAGGGATGAGAGAGCTCTTTGAGGTCCCTTTCAAAAGGGCACTAATCCCATTCATGAGGGCTCCAACCTCATGACCTACTCACCTCTCCAAGGCCCCACCTCCTCATACCATCACACAGGGAGCTAGAATTTCAACATATGAATTTTGTGGGGGGACATAAACATTCAGGTCATTATACATGGGAAGAAAAGAAAGAAGGGAAATTGTTGTAGAATAAAAATGACTTAAGGAACATGGCCATAAAATTAATTGTGTGGCTCTTGTTTGGAACTTGACTCAAAATAACCATTTTTTGAGAAAACCAGGGAAATTTGAATATGGGCTGGGTATTAGATCATATTAATGCATTATTGTTCATTTTGTTAGAAGTGATAATGTCATTGGAGTTATATTTTAAAAGTCCTTATTCATTTTTTAAAAGTTATTTAAATTACATATATATCTGTGTACGTACATATGCACATGCTTACACACATACACTATTTATCTGTGTGTACCCAGATAAAAACATATAAAACTTTTTAAAAAGACATTGATTCTGAGAGTGGAAAGGTTAGGTATTGGTTGAAGAGCAACTTTTTTTTTCTTAGCTTCTTCACTAGAGCACATGAATGGTATAGCAGCAGAGACAGACAGAGAAGCAACCCAAGACTTTGGTATTAGGTTAAAGGAAACGGGTGACACAAAGCACTGTGCTCACAAATCCACTGACTGGAAAGCCCCCATGAAAATAGCTGGTCACTAAGGTAGACAGAGACTTAAAAGTCTTGTCGTACAGACTCTAAATCAATAGAGCTTCCAATCTAAAAGCTTTCTCTCCAGAAGTTGGTAAGGGAAATTATCCAGGATTTCAAAATAGAGTTGAGCTTCCTGAGTGCACTCATAGTGTAGTTCACAAAGCTGGTGAAGCATACATGGTGGTTGTATTTAAAGATTTTAACCTGTGAGTCCTCTGCAATAAGAGAGTCTCTATCATGCCCTAAGATGCCCTATTGGCCTGCTCAATATAGTGAGAAAGAGCTGTGTTAAGGCAATTTTTTATGGTGTTAAATAGTAAACTGATGCAAATGTTTTGTTTTTAACTTGAGCTTTTTTGGCAAGAAAACGTTTATATGCTGCATTTGAGCTTAAGTCACCCCTCATTCACTCAAGATGAATGAAAAGTGCACAGATTCAGTGAAGGGGGCACTGTCGTCCAAGAGTTGCACATTGCTCATCTACAGAATGAATGAGTGATACTTCTTGCTCCTCGCGATTCCTGTTGCTGAGCATTCATGAGTTGTTGGGTTGTAATTACAATGTAGAGGGCCCTTTTGCAATTATATTGCTTATGGCTTGATATGAGTATTTCATAATTGAGGTTGCTAAAAAAAAATGAACCTGCACCTGAGTAAGCATCTAGATCCAACTATGAATTTTCAGGAAATATAGAAGACAGAGGAACATGTTACACAATACCATGGGAAAGCTTTCAGCAGAATCTGGGCTGTGAAAAACTCTACTGGACAAAGAACCAGTTTCTTCAACAGATAAATTGCAAAGAATAAAAAGATATGAGAGAAACCTATACATTAAAAGAACACAAGAGACATATCAACCAATGATCATGAATGGATCTTATTTGCATTCCAACAAGCAAACAGAAAAAAAATATGTCATTTATGAGACAACTGGAAATTTATATGTGAATATTTGATTATATTAAAGACTAATTTAGATGTACAGGTTTCCCTGCTATCCCAAGGTAGAGTGTTGAACAAAACTATGAACAATAAGAAAACAAACAATCCAATTTTTAAATGGCCAAAAGACATGAACAGACATTTCACCAGAGAATATACAGATGGTTTATTACTTTTCCAGAGCTGCCATAACAAAGCAACACAAACTTGGTGGCTTCAATAACAGAAATTTATTCTCTCATAATTTTTGAGGCTAGGAGTCCAAAAATCAAGATGTCTGCCAGTCCATGCTCTGTCAGAAGGCTCTAGGGAAGGCTCCTTCCTTGCCTCTTCCCAGCTTCTGGTGGTTGCCGCCAATCCTTGGCTCACCGTGGCTTGTGGCAGCCTAACTCCAATCTCTGCCTCCATCTTTACATGACTGTCTTCCCTCTGTGTATGTACAAGTAGTCCCCCCTTATCCGCGGTTTTGCTTTCCACGGTTTCAGTGACCCCTGGTCAACCACAATCCAGAAGTAGATGATCCTCCTTCTGACGCAGCATCAAAAAGTCAGTAGCAGCCTAACACTACGTCACAAGCCTGCATCATTCCCCTCACTTCGTCTCATCATGTAGGCATTTTATCATCTCACATCGTCACAAGAAGAAGGGTGAGTACAGTAAGGGACAGTAAGATATTTTGAGAGAGAGAACACAGTCACATAACTTTTACTACAGTATACTGTTATAATTGCTCTATTTTATTATTGTTGTTGTTAATCTCTTACTGTGCCTAATCTATAAATTAAACTTTATCATAGGTATGTATGTACAGGAAAAAATACAGCATATATGAGGGTTTTGTACTGTCCACCGTTTCAGGCATCCCGGGGGGTCTCAGAACATATCCCCCACAGGGCAGACTACTGTATGTGTCCGAATTTCTCCATTCTTATTAAGACATCAGTCATTAGATAAGGGCCCACCCTAATCCAGCCTGACCTTATCCTATCTTGCTTACATCTGCAAAGACCCAATTTCCAAGTAAGATCACATTCACAGGTTCCAGGTGAACAAGAATTTGGAGGGGACACTATTCAACCCAGTACAGATGGCAAATAAACACATCAAAGATGTTCAACAGGGACACCTGGGTGGCTCAGTTGGTTAAACGTCTGCCCTCAGCTCAGGTCATGATCCCAGGGTCCTGGGATCAAGTTCCACATCAGGCTCCCTGCTCAGAGGGGAGCCTGCTTCTCCCTCTGCCTGCTGCTCCCCCTGCTTGCGCTCTCTCGCTCTCACTCTCGCTCTCTCTGATAAATAAATAAATAAATAAATAAATAAATAAATCTTTAAAAAAAAGATGTTCAACATAATTAGTTATTAAAGAAATACAAATTAAAACCACATGCCTAGGGGTGCCTGGGTGGCTCGACTGGTTAAGCGACTGCCTTCGGCCCAGGTCATGATCCCAGGGTCCTGGGATCGAGCCCCGTGTTGGGATCCTTACTCAGTGGGGAGCCTGCTTCTCCCTCTCCCTCTGCCTGCTACTCTGCCTGCTTATGCTCGCTCTCTCTCTCTGTCAAATAAATAAATAAAATCTTAAAAAAAAAACACATGCCTATTAGAATGGCTACAATAAAAATAATAATAAACTCTGACAATATCAAGTACTTACAAGGACAACAATTTCTTATAAAGTTAAATACCTTCCATGTGACCCAGAAATTCCACTTTTAGATAATTTTTTTAAAGTAAGCTCTATGCACAATGTGGGACATGAACTCACAACCCCGATGTCAAGAGTCATATGCTCTACCAACTGAGAGAGCCAGGGGACCCCCCACTTCTAGATATTTACCCAAAAGAAATTAAAATTTATGTTCCTACAAAAACCTATACACAAATGTTCATATCAGCTTTATTCATAATAGTCAAATTTGGTAATAACCCTGAAGTCCTTCAGTGGATGAATGGACAAACTGTGGTACAATCATACCATGTCACTGCTTACTAACAAAAGGCTTAAGGGAACATTTTGGGGTGATGCAAATGTTCTATATCTTGATCATAGTGATGGTTATACAACTGCATTAGCTTTTCAAAACTTAATAGATGCTTACGATAAAAGAAGGTAAATTATATTTTAAAAAGAATAGAACTGAAGGGCACCTGGGTGGCTCAGTCAGTTAAGCATCCGACTCTTGATTTCAGTTCAGGTCATAATCTCAGGGTCCTGGGATCAAGCCCCCGTCAGGCTCCATGCTCAGCAGGGAGTCTGCTTGAGGATTCTTTCCCTCTCCCTCTGCCCCTCCTCTATCTCTCTCCCTCTCTCTCTCCCTTTCTCTCTAAAATAAAAATAAACCTTTTTAAAAAAGAACTGAAGGAATATATATTTATATACACACATATATATGTTGCCATAGACTGAATGTGTCCCCCCCCCAAATTCATAGTTCATATCTTGAAACTTAATCTCCAAAGTGATGATATGTGGAGGTAGGGCCTCTGGGAGGTAATGAGGTCATGAAGGTGGAGCCCTCTCTTTTAGAGAGACCAGAGAGAGCTACCTTGCCCCTTCTGTCATGTGAGGCCACAGTGAAAAGACAGCCATCTATGAGCCAAGAGGCGGGCTCTCACCAGACACAGAACCTACCAGCACCCTGATCTCAGACTTCCCCAGCCTCCAGAATTGTAAAGAACAAATGTTTGTTGTTTAAACCACCCACTCTATGGATTTTTGTTATAGCAGCCCAAAGAGACTAAGACACAAGTACACAGGGAGTAGTGAGGATACAGATATAACAAGATTGGCCATGGGTTAATAATTATTTAAGCTGAGTGATGGGAACATAAGGGTTCTTTATACTGTTCTGTCTACTTTTTTTTTTTCTAAGATTTTATTTATTTATTGGACAGAGAGAGACACAGCAAGAGAGGGAACACCAGCAGGGGGAGTAGGAGAGGGAGAAGCTGGCTTCCCGCTGAGCAGGGAGCCCAATGCGGGGCTGATCCCAGGACCCTGGGATTATGACCTAAGCCAAAGGCAGACGCTTAATGACTGAGCCACCCAGGCGCCTCTGTTCTGTCTACTTTTATATCATAATAAGAAATCTAAAATATATCTACCAAAAAGGGAGTGGGGGGGGGGCGTCTAAGGAATTTGACCATACACGTTTGTGATAGAATACAGGCTTTTCCACCGGTGAGACTTAGAGTTTCCTTACTTGATTAGATAGACAGACAGACAGATAGATGACAGACAGATAGATAATAAAATATTTTTAAGCAAAGGAAACCCGTAGCTAGAAAATACATTATATGTGTTTATAAGAGCTAGCTTTAATATATGTAGAGTAGCATTTTTTAGTTAAATGTTTTACAGTTTATAAAATATAATTCTGTTCAGACTACACCTCAGAACAATTAAATTAGAATCGTTGGGGTTTGGGCCTGGACATAGGCATATTTTTAAAGCTTTTCAAGTGATTCTAATACATAGCCAGGGTTGACAACCATTGCTTTGGGAGAATAGTGATAAGAAATCCAAGCCTTGAACTTTAATGTGAGTACCACGCAAGTACACTCATTCCTTGAAGCAAGTCTCACCACCCTAATCACTCACCTAGCACAGCAACTTCATTCACAGCCTGCCCTGTCCTTATACACACAGAAAACTCCCTCTCCTTAGAGTCCCCTAGGGATCTGATTCATACACCACTTTATTTTCTTTCATGTGTTTCCTTCTCTCCAGGATGCTAAATGGACACGGAGGTATCTAAGCAACTCTGTGCGAGTGTGAATGTGTATGTGAGCGTGTACGTGTGTGTTTCACAGATCGAAAGGGCACAGAGTATGGATTTCTCAGGGACATGAAAAGCGTAACAGAGAACAGGTCACAGAATCAATTCTAGAAGTGGTAGCAGAGTAAATCAATAAGCAGAAATGAAGTACAATTCGGTTAATGTCATGCTGCTAGCTTTTATAATTGGGGCTGCTTTGGGGACAGACTGGAGAAAAATATACCTAAGAGATTGGCCTGGTAGCATCTCTGTTTGGGAAGTTTCCTCTCCCTTTCTCTCTCTCTCTCTCTCTCTCTCACCCTCTCACTTTCTCACATTCTCGCTCCCTTAAATATTAAATTAAAAGGTTTTCTTAAACTTAGGCCCATGGATTTCAGAGTCTATCCCTAAAATTTTATGCAAAATTCTGTGTGTATGTACATCTTTCTGAAAAGAAGCCTCATAACTCCCATTAGATTCTCAAAGAACATCAACCATCACTGCTTTAAATAAAGGCGCGCACACACACACACACACACACACATCCTGTCTTTAGGGATGCTTTCATTTTTTTAAAGATTTTATTTATTTATTTGAGAGAGAGCGTGCACAAACAGAGGGGAGGGGCAGAGGGAGAGGAAAAAGCAGACTCCCCCCTGAGCAGAGAGCCCCAGGAGGGCGGGGTGCCGATCCCAGGACCCTGAGATCATGACCTGAGCCCAAGGCAGACGCTTAACCAACTGAGCCACCCCGGCGCCCAGGATGCTTTTGCTTTTGATCCTATCCTGGCAGACACCATAGCTGTTTCTACACATGAAAAATAGTTGACTTGATCCCACCACTGCTTCTTTTCAATTTTTTGGCACTTACTTTTGAAATCTGCCCTGTCCTGATGTTCATTTCTCTGGCTATCTGCCCTTGCACTGCATGGTCATGATTATATCTTAAGTTATAAGCCATTTTTGGCTTCAGGGATTCCCACACCTACTCATCCTGGACTCTACCTCCACTTCATCTTACTTAGGTTGTCCCCCTCCCAGCTTCCTGCTGCTAGGCCTGCTGAAAGCCTCAGATCTCTGTCCCCAATCATTCTTGGCCTACCTCCTCATCTGGACCTTTAATAGTTGATCAGCACAGAATGATGAGCAAGGCAGTCTAGTTGGGGAGAAGATGGTCCAAGTAGGGAAGCAGCAGGAGATGAAATTGAGCTAGATTAAGCTAGGATCAGGTTGCAAAGGTCCTTGACATAAGACTGACAAGGTGGATAGCCTTCTCCCATGGGAAAATGGGGAAACACTGGAGATTTTAAAACTGGGAAAGTGACACGATTAAAATGTTGCTTTAGGCAGCATTTCTGACAAAAGTGTTGTTGTATGTAATATTAACTGATGTTACATGACAAAGAAGTCCTGTGGTCAATTAAGTTGGCTTAAAGAAAGTTAAAAAGATATATATAGATATAGATATAGATATATAGATATAGATATATAGATATATATATTTTTTAATTGCAGGACTTCTCAGATCCTTTAACATGCTAACCAGTTACCCTGTGCATCTTTAGGAGGGATCTGAATGTTTCCTGGTTCCTCAACTTGTATTGGCACAAAATCCTCTCTTTAACAGGGAGCATGTATCAGGGCTAATGTTCCCCAAAGCACTATCTGGGAAACACGACTTTAGGAAGATGAATCTGGCAGTGGTGTACAAGAGAGGCTGAAATGAGTTGGAAGTGGGCTGGGAGACTGTTGGCGGCACAGCAGCTCTGGTGGCACAGCAGCCCACACTACCACCTTGGCAGTGAGAATGAAGCAGAACAGGCAATTCAAGAGATTTTATGAAGAACAGGGGAGACGAAGGTTAAAGCCTCTGGTGGGAGGCAGACACTGTGTCTTATTCTTCTTTTATCTCCTACAAGATAGCATTTCACAGACAGCTCTGTATATGAGAGAAATATACATACCTGCTGACCATTACTAGATTTCCAGCACCTGGGATTTGAGAAAATTATTTTTTCTGTTCTGTTTTAAAAGTAGTTTACCTGATGGTTTTTTTAAAAAATATATAATTGGCACAATTATGCAAAACTAGCTCACTGTTCATCTTACTGTTCGTCGCAACTGAAGAGGGGACTGGGGGCTGTCTAAACAGTTTCTTTCTATCCACTTAAAAGGCAGATTGTGTATTTTGGTGAGAGCACGGGACTGAGGACTTTTGTATGAAAGAAAAGAGGAGACAGAGAATAGAAAGGAGGAAGATAAGAGAGGGAATGTTCTATTTCAGGAATGTTTTGATTTCTTACTCAGCCCCCTCAAACCAAAAAAAAAAAAGCTTTCAAAGCTATCCTTTGGCCAATGGTTACATAAAAAACACTCAACATTAACAGTTAACAAATACACTAGCCAGAGAAATCTGACAGGTAAAAAGTTCCAAAGCACAATTAGGGGGAAATTTGCTTGGTTAATCAGGGTTTACAGAGTTCGTACTCATGGCTTTAAAATCCTAATGTCAGAGATCTCTCAAATGAAGTTAAGTCAGTTATAACAAGTGGTTCTCCCAAGACTTGACATTAGCCTCCTCAGTTCGGTCACATAGCCCCTGAAGCAGAGTCAGTTCCTGGTAAAGGCAGAAGAAGCACGGTTTCCTAAGAGGATTCAGACAGCCTTCAGGATACCATCCATGCCAACAGGATCAACATGGTAGCCAGACATTCTTAAGCAGTAAATGTAAACTTAATTCAGGCAAGCTTGACTAGACTGGCACTGCCCGAAAGGGAAACATCTATCTCTAAGCGTGCTGCTTTATTTATATAAACCTACAGAGAGCAAAACCAGCATATCAGTCTGTGCCTCCTGTTTCCTCATCTGTAAAATGGGAATGATAAAAGCACCCACTTCATATGATTGAGGCAAAGATTTAATGAGTTCATACATATAAAATGCTAAGTACAGTGCCTGCCAAAAGTAAATGCCCACTGTTAACTGTTTTTATCGTTATTATTATTTATTAATACATTATCAAAGTCCAACAATCTAAGAAGATACAACTATATAGTGGTTGGCAGGGGGAAGATTTTCTTATAGGAGCATGCCCTGTTTCCCCTCAGTCAAATCTATACCTTTCTTATGTGCTCCCTCAAATATCATTTCCTCTATGGAAACCTGAGCATAAAATCCTGAGTAGGCTCCTTCAAATATCCCCAGAAGCCAATACAGACGGAAGCACTCACTTTTCCACAAAGCAACAGGGCAAGGCAGTAACGGGATAAGACTATGGGGAAAATGCTCCCAAGAATAAGAACCAAGTCTTTTGCCCCTTTCAATCAATCCCCAGTCTAGTGCAGGGCCTGGCCCAGAGTAGACTGCTCCATGAAATTTCACTGAATTGCATAAGAAGAGAAGGAAGAAGAGATTCTCGACCTTCCTTGACAGATGCCACAACCCTAGGCAGTGGAGGAACTGAGAGAGATGCTGTCATCTACAGTAGGGACACAGCAGTTTTCATTCCAGGTCCCTTTCTCTCACATAAGATGCAAATTCATTACTCCCTCCAGACGGCCTCAGCCTTCTGTGTTGTCACAGTCAAGAACCAGCAACACGTTGGGGTGAATACGTAGCAGCACTAAAAGTACTTCCTTCCTGTCCAAGGCAATTCCCTGAAGCGAGCGGCCTGTCACGTTTGCCTTATCTTCTCTGCAGGGCCTTGACTCTTTAGAGTCAGGATATTTTTCTATCAAGGATTAACATGCAGCAGAGATTGGGTCATATGACTAACGTGGAGAGAAACCTCAGCTCTCATAGCTCTTTTGTAGACAATCTATGATTCTTCAACCCTTCTGAATTCTGTATTACAATATCCTTTTATACTGGCTCCAATTAGGTGTGTGGTAGGCACATGTTTCTCCTGCATACTAATGTAAGAAAATCTCCTTCTCTTAGAATCGGTGACCAACTGCCTGGTATTCTATGTTTATGTCTGATATCTTTCCCTGGCATACTAGTAGAGTGACACTAACTCAAGGTTGCAGAGACTTGATGGGCCCAAGGTCCCAACTGCATAGCCAGTCCACGGGTGCGGATTTAAGAGATAATAATAAAAATTGGGATGCCTGGGTGGCTCAATCGATTAAGTGTCTGCCTTTGGCTCAGGTCATGATCCCGGGGTCCTGGGATCAAGCTCCGCATCGGGCTCCTCTGCTCAGCAGGGAGCCTGCTTCTCCCTCTGCCTGCCACTCCCCCTGCTTGTGCTCTTTCTGACAAATAAATAAAATCTTAAAAAAGAGATAATAATAAAAATAGTAGGAATAATGGTATGATGCCAAATTTGGAGAAAGAGCCAGAAGTTAGGAATCGAGACTGTCAAAAGCAATAAACCTGAATTTATACCATACACAAAAATTAACTCAAAATGGATCAAAGACCTAAAGTTAAGAGCTAAAACTATAAAAGCTCATAGAAGAAAACAGGGGTGAATCTTTGTGACCTTGGATTTGGGCATGGTTTCCTAATTATCACACCAAACACACAACCAACAAAAGAAAAAACTTAATTGCACTTCATTGAAATTTTTTAAATTGTGTGCATCAAGAGACATTATTCAGAGAGTAAAAAGACAACCCATAAAATAGGAGAAAATACTTGCAAATCACACATCTGATAAGAGTTTAATATCCAAAATATATAAAGAATTCCTACAACTCAACAATAAAAAGACAAAGAACCCAATTTAAAAGGGGGCAAAAGACTTGAAGAGACACTTCACCAAAGAAGACAGGCAAATGGTCAATAAGCACATGAAAAGATACTTCACATCATTAGACATTAGGAAAATGTGAAGCAAAAGCACAAAGATATGCCACTTTGTGGTGCGTGGCTGGCTCAGTGGGAAGAGCATGCGACCTTTGACCTTGGGGTTGTGAGTTTGAGCCCCAAGTTGGGTTGTGAGTTTGAGCCCCACGTTGGGTATAGAGATTACTTAAATAAGATGAAAACTTTTAAAAGAAGATATACCACTTCACTTCTCCTAAAATGGCTATAATATTTTAAAAATCAGAAAATAACAAGTGTTGGTGAGGATGTGTACCTGGAACCTCATGCATTGTCGGTGGGGATGTCAAGACGATGCAGTCACTGTGAAAACCAGTTTGGCAGTTCCCCAAAAAGTTAAAAATAGCATTTACTATATGATCTAGCAATTCTACTTCTGGGTATATACCTAAAAGAGCTGAAAGTAAGGACTCTAACAGGTATTTGTACACCAATGTTCATAGCAGCATTATTCACAATAGCCAAAGGGTAGAAACAACTCAAGTGTCCATCAACAGATGAATGGATAAAAAAAAGTGGTACATCCACACAAGAGAATATTATTCTGCCTTAAAAAGGAATTAAATACTGATAGATGCTATAGCAGCATGGCCCTGGAAAATATGATGCTGAGCGAAATAAGCCGGGCACAAAGAACAAATGTTATAGGATTCCACTTATACAAAACAGTCTGAACAGGCAAATTCAGAGGGACAGAAAATAAATTAGAGGTTACCAAGGAACTGGAGATGGGAAGGAGGGAAGAATGGGGAGTTACTGCTTAGTGGGTACAGTTTCCGTTTGGGGTGACATAAATTTCAGAAATGGAGGGTGGTGATGGTTCACCACATGGTGAATATAATTGATGCCAGTGAATTGTACACTTAAAATGGTTAAAATGGCAAAGTTTGCATCATATACATTTTAGCACAATAGAAAAAGCAATTGCTTTATTCGTGCTAATGCTCATATTCGAAGTGAGAAGCCATAACAGAAGCAGAAGCAGCTCAAGGGCATCTAAACAGGAGGCCCGAGAAAACGGTGCCAGCAACTCCTAACTTGTTTCCGCACAAGGATGGTGGTAGTTCAATGTGCTGGTTCAACTTTTGCCTCATTCTCATCAGATGCTGTTTTGCTGAGCTGCAAGGTGGGATGCGTGATCCATGACTCTATACAAGAGATCTCTGGAGGCCCTGGAAAGTGAATGAGCTCAACATTTGTGTTAGGCAGGAGGAGAGGATGTTCCAAGGACTGTGGGTGGAGCCAATGTGTTTGTTGCCCAGGGTTACAATGGATGGAGCCAAGGAGCACATTCCAAATGCAGTCCTGAGGACGCCAAGATGCAAGTTGGTATAGAGCCCAAAACATAGATTCCCCAAGTCTGAGGGGTTAGCAGAAATGTAAAACCAACATACGAAAGTAAAAATTGGAGAGATGCAGGGAAGCTAATACATGAAGGGAATTAGGATGGGCCTGAATTAATCCTGAGCTGTCTGCCTCAGATTTTTATAGGATTCTCATGCCTGATTTTGCATTTAACGGTCTGAAAAGAACAGCAAGTTTAACATGTTTTGACATTATAAACCACAGTTATTAGATTCTTTTAAGAACATTCCCTTTTAAGGAGAGAAGTTACCTGGGAAACTGACAGGAGCTGTTAGCAGAAGAAGTGAAGAATCAGGGCATGTCAATCTTTTCTCCTCTGCAAATGATCTATAGAAATAGCAGCATCCCTCAGACATAATAAAAAGAACTTAGAGGACACCTTATTGTAGGCATGGGGACTTGAGAAATGGAGGAGACAGCAATTATCTATTACCTGACAACTGAATAGTAGATACTGGAAATCAAACATTACTGGAAACAGATGCTCCTGGGGTGTTAGTACCTGCTCTGGAAGCCCCACCTCCAGAGTGACCAAGCCCATATGGCAGCTGTCTGGGTCTGGTCACTGTTCTCAAGGCTAAGAGTGGTAGCAGACAGAGAAAATTGGGACAGCTGGTGGAGTTGAGGCAAAGAATGAGACAAAGCCACCCTGCAGAGAGGCTGGGATGGCCACCCTTTTCAACCTGAGCTGTGCTCCTACAGATCAGGTCTATAAATTCAGTGCAGGGGCCATCAGAATGTGAGGCCCAGTAGATTGGCTTGTGGCCCACCTAGTACAGATCTGGGCCCAGAAGAAATGAAACTATCTTGGACTGTGAAAAGGAAGAAGGCCAAGAAGGAACAGAAAAGGTGGGGGAAGCATTGATAAAAGAAAGGGTGGAGGGGCACACAATCCAACCTGCTTCTTCTTTTATAATTCTAAGGGCTGGGGTGCTTGCCAAAACCATGGAAGAGTCAGGGATTAAATATTTACCCAACAGTCAGGGTCTAAAATAGATTATAATTTGAAACCAGCTGAATTATGAGAATTACTTGAGCAGTAGAAAACTAAAATATATTAAAGTCATCCATCAGGCCCTCCTATTGCTAGTAAATGATAATTGGCTGAATCCATTTTCTGGGGTTGCCAGCCAAGGCTGCTCAGGCTCTTCTTTTGGCAGAAAGTAAAAGGAGCAGGCCCTGGGCAATCAGCCCTGCAGGCAGGATTTAAAAGAGAGGTGCTTCCTTCCTGCATAGCAGGCAGAAAACAAGCAATAAATGGTGTGGTGGAGAGGGGCGGGGGAATGGTGGTGGGGAGGAAGACAGCAAATCAAAGTTAGAATAGGGAGTTCAAATATGTCATCAATCAAAGTGTCTAGACCTGGGGTTCCTGATCAGACCCCTTCAACAGTTTGGTGAAACCTATGGATTTGTTTTGAGAGTAATATTTTTACATACATACAATAACACAATGGATTAAAAAGGAAACCAAATATAATGCTACACAATTATATATTATTTTATATGATATAGGAATAAAAGTGTTTTTTTATTAACACATTAAATAATAATCTGGTAGTGGGTATAATAGCTACCATAATTTCAAAGCAGTGATGAGCATAAGAGGTATTCTGAAATCTCTACAATTTCTGTCATTTGATTTAAAAAAAATTTCCACTAGCTTCAAAGTTGCAGGTACTGTGAATACTACTGTGGTTCAGTTGCTTACCCTCATGATAGAAGAAAATGTTAAATTTCAGTTAGAGGCTAGTGAAAACAAAGCTGTGTTTTTCCCCATGCAAATTTATTGACCTTGATTTTTTTAAAAAATTTATTTATTCATTTGAGAGAGAGAGTGCACATACGCTCCAGTGCAAGCACAGGGGTGGGGGTGGGTGGGCAGAGGGAGAGAGAAGCAGAGAAGCAGACTCCCTGCTGAGTGCAGAGCCCAATGCAGGGCTTGATCCCAGGACCCCAGCTTATGACCTGAGCCAAAATCAAGAGTTGGATGCTCAACTGACTGAGCCACCCAGGGGCCCTGACCCCTTGATTTTTTTAAGTTGAGATATAATTGATGGATTTATCCATGGACTCTTTGGGAATCTGTGTGCCTGGACTAGGAACCCCTGGTAGAAGTGAAAAAACAGAAGCCAAAACAAGAATCCAGGAAAGTTCAGAACAAAGAGTAACAGAGGGGCAAACAAGGGATCTGAAGGAATTCATATGATTAAGGACCGATACTATAGTGGCCTTTTAAGTGTTCCCATCATGCACTTGCTTGGGCCTGACAAAAGGTAGATAGAGTAAAATGAAAACAGAGTGGCTACATGTTGATAACTATAGAAGTTGGGTGATAAGCACATCGGGTTCTTTATACTACTTTACTTTTCTGTATATTTGAAATTGTTCATACTATAGTGATTTAGAAATAATAAAGGATCTGACATGCTGTTTAATTACCAGAATTATTCGGGCACCTGGGTGGCTCAGGCGGTTAAGCGTCTACGCCTTTGGCTCAGGTCATGATTTCAGGGTCCTGCGATGAAGCCCCATGTCAGGCTCCCTGCTCAGTGCGGTGCCTGCTTCTCCCTCACCCTCTCCCCCTCCCCCTGCTCATGCTTTCTCTCTCAAATAAATAAATAAAATCTTTTTAAAAAGTATCAGAATTACTTAAATTCATTCATTTACCTATTCATTCATTCAACAAATACTTATTGTTGCCTCTGGCATAGCATAGGGTATAGCAAGGCTGAAACCAGTCATGTAGGGGTCAGACCAGGAGAAAGAGTAAGGAGGAGTCAGTTCCAGTCTTGGATGGAAGAAAGGGAATGGATGGTAAGACAAAGACGGGGGCAGAGTACAGGTCCTGTGGGAGGACATTTTGATGTGAGTGAAGTTCTTGAAAGGGGGGGCACACTACAATGGGTGAGAGGGCAGAGTGAGCAGTCTCTGGTGCAAGCCTGCTGGAGGCAGGAAGGGGTTGGTGGAGAAAGATGGCTGAGGCAGTGGGGAGCCACCCATGGGAGCTTTTGCATCCTTCTTCACACTATGCCTAGCTCTGAGTGGAGGGGTCTACTTGGTGGCTATTTTCTGCCCAAAAAGACATATTCAAGAATACACTATTTGGATAAACCAAAGAAAGGCAGGTCACATCAAAGCTCTTTTTTTTTTTTTTAGAAATATGAGTTTTAAAGCCCATTGTCAATCTCAAAAGGAAAAAAAAATACATACATTAAGTCTGTAGAACAGAGCTTTTAAAGGAACACAGTGTAACTTGGAACTAATGCAAATCAAACGTCAGAGGGAAGAAATTCATCTCTGTTTATATTTCATTTCCTCTAACATTTGCCTAACCGAGAAAACAGCAACTGGGTTTTAGTAACATTGGAGGAGTAAAAATTCCCAGGATATAAAACCCTTTCAACAAGTTTTCTTCCAAAGCCCATTTCAATAATGGCTTAGTAATTACTGCACTTACAGGAGCCCTCTAGCTGGCACCTTCCAACAGGGGGCTGCAGGACCCTGCTGGCAGCCACATGCCTGCATTCTAACCACCTGACTCACTCAACAAAAGACACAAAGTCCAAATGAGTTTCAACAGGATACCCTTTGGCAAGAAACCTGGCAAGTGAGGAAAATTTTGCTTCAATGCCTATTTCTCCTCCATGAGCATAACTAAGAGTTGGGCTTCCTTCAGCACTCCCCATGGCTCTATTGACCAGGACACAGTGATTCGAATTTGGTCATCTAATTGACAACTACTCCAATTCCCTTCAGAGGTCCTGGTCACACCTGCCAAACATCTGAACTGTAGGTGGGCCAGTCTCTCTCCACAAAGGCACACAATTCAGAGGGGATGAAAATACATCTTCTTACACCCACTGTCAACAGCAAGAAAAATCCTATTTGCCAGTACCAGCATTCACATAGCTTACTGATTTGTAGTCAAAGTAGCCTAACCTAGCCTGGTTAAGAACACAGGCTCTAGAAACACACATGGGTTTTAATTTAAGACACTTACTAGCTGTGTGACCTTGGACAAGTTACTGAACTCCTCTGAGACTCAGCTTTATGAACGTCGTATAAAGGATAACGATATTTATCTATCTTATAGTGTTTCGTAAGAATTAAATGAGAAATTCTGGCACAGCCCCTCCCCTGACACTCTACTCTTTTAGTCATCCACTCTGCTAGCACCAGACTCCCTCCAGGGGTGTGGGTCTGGGGAGACTGTATCCTCCAACGACCCCTCAATATAAGCACCCAGAGCTCTTAGGCACCCTAGGGCAAGGGGAACACTTCCTCCACCCCACTGCCAAGGACAAAGAACAGGAGAATGGCCACTTGAAAAGCAGTAAAGATGTAACATCCATAGGCAAGGGGGGGGGGATTCTCCTCACCCTGAATAGGACAGATGGGACAGCCCAGGCCACCAGAGGTGCCACTGAGCCAGAATCTTTCATTCTTGAGTCCATGAAAGAGTCCCTAAAAGACTCAGAAGAAGAAAGGAGAAAAAAGAGAAGGAAGGGAAGGAGAAGGGAAGAGACATGGGAAAGGAGGAGAAGAAAGAAGAGAAATAATTCCCTTATTGGAGCCCTTCAAATAGAGGATTTCCTTCAAGAAAACCCAGAAAGAGGCTGAAGATGTTGTGTCTCTAGCCTCATTCATCAAGGGAGTAGGAGAATGAGGTTGGGCCGGCAGTACTGAGCAGCCTACCAGGAAGGAAAGGGTCCCCCGCCGCCCCAAGAGCCAGGAGTCCAGGCAGAGGCTACCTCTGCCAGCTATGCCAGAGACACAAAAGAAGGGCCAGGGCTCCAGGCAACAGCACTCTCCATCTCCTCAGGCCAGAGACTAGCATCCACACCAAGAGTCAAGGAGCAGAAGGAGGAGTGGGTGGGGGCACACAGGTGATTTCTAAGCTGTAAAAACTCATACTGTACCTGTAGGGTCACTGGCGAGACCTGGTGTTCTGGCTTTCTCCCCCTGCTAAAAAAGGAACTGGCTGCTGCCCCATCCCAGCCAGGTTTGCCCCTTCTCCTTCCTGAAGAATGTCCCATTAGCCATCTGGCCTTCCTTCCTCAAAGGTAGTTGAAAATGGTCTCTTGCAGTTTCCCAAGTGAGTTTAGTGATGGAAAATGCTCCTGTCCATGTCCTCACCTCCTTCCCTGGCTCTCCGCCTGCAGAGGTCAATCTCTGATTCCCTTTCCTACTTCCATTCCACATAAGTTTCAGTTACCCTACCCACTAAGCCCCTGATCCAAAAGTGGAGTGTTTGTTTGCACTCTCAGACTCTGAGCATTGACCCCTGCATGCAACTTGTGCTGACCCTTGAAGGGTACCCAAGATTTGTGGTGGCAAGGGACATTGCAGGCAGTGGCAACAGCATAAGCATGAACTTAAAATTACAAATGAGTACAATATATTCAAAAGTCAGTAAGGAAACCAGCCTATAGAGGGACCATGGCAGAGTGCAATAGAAAATACAGCTAGAGTTATATCAAGAGTCAAGCCTCATAGAATTTGGGACATAGCTCAGCTTCTGACATGCTGGGGCCAGGAAGAAAATGGCGTCTATGGGGAAGAAGCACTGATGGTGAGGAAGAACAGAAGAGGGTAAGAAGCAACTATATGTAGACATGATAAACTAGGTAATATATATCGGGTATAGGAAAAACCTGTACTACCTGGAAATTTTGGAGCAATTCTTTCAGGCAATAGAATATTCTAGCAAGTTAAGTGTTAAGCAGAAACCCCTTTGGATTACTCCCCACAACCACACACCACCCTTGGAAAGCCATTTTATAAAATTTGAGTTCATCCTTTCTTAGTGAGCAGACTCTAAGTGAGATAGTATTTTCCTACTGGTTAAGAGTCTAAGGGTCATTATTATCAATTATGAAAAATCATACATTAGGGCATATGGTTCTCAGATTGGCTGAGTGTAGATTGAGCCTGGGACATGCTCTACAAATTGATTTTTTGAAATAAATTCCTGACAGAGCCTTGGTTTTGTGTTGTTTACCTCCTTCTACTAAAAGCTAAGCATAGCAAGATAAGAAAAACAAAGCTAAAATTTAAATGTTAAAATTCAATTAATTGAACTTCTGCTTCCACCGTAAAAACTATAGAACTGTACAAAACTTATGAAGGAATATTTTTCGGACATTGGGCAGGGAAGGCCTATAACCTCAAATGTATGTAAACAAAGCGAGCCCTAACGTTGCACCAGGTTACTGCCTTGAGGCAGTTTCCAGGATGCAGCTCAAGGAGAAGGAACCCAAAAAGAGCACTCATTGAGTCGAGGGGACAGAGACTGGTGTTCAGGAAGGCCAAAGCAGTTATGATTTGTGGGGCAGACTACCAGAGAGGAAGAGCTACACAGAGAAAGAGTTCCAGAGATATGCAGAAGGGTCCTCTTAAGTCTTTGGCTAAGTGCTGTTATGCACAGATGTGAAAGGAAAACACTCAGAGCCGGGGAAAGAGGAAAGGAAAGGAAAGGAAAGGAAAGGAAAGGAAAGGAAAGGAAAGGAAAGGAAAGGAAAGGAAGAAAGAAAGAAAGAAAGAAAGAAAGAAAGAAAGAAAGAAAGAAAGAAAGAGAGAGAGAGAAACTAGAATAATACTTGGAGTTCACATAAAGCTGGTAATACTTCATGTCCTCACCAGCCACAGTAGAAAAATATCTTAATACACAGATCATCCAGTGGAATCCTCAGAAGACACAGGGGAACAAAATTAACCCTAGAATAAAGGCTGCTCTGAACTTGTCCTGACAAAGTTTGACAAGCCTTGAAAGGATCAAACTAAGTCTAAGTAACTTAACTGTATATCAGAAAAATAAATCCAAGGGAGGACTTAAGATGGCGGAGTAGTAGGGAGACCCTGAGCTTGCCTCATCCCTCAAACACAGCTAGATCAACATCAAATCATTTCAAACAACTAGGAAATCAATCTGAGGATTAAGAAAACGATCTGCACACCTGGAGGGAGAGAACATGGCAGATCTGAGGTTTGGAGATGTGAACTGGGGGAGAGAAAAGCCACAGTGCCACAAACGGGAGTGATCCCTTTTCGTGGAAGGGAAGTCAGGGAGAGAGGGGGAGAGCGGGAGAGACAGCAGAAGGTAGGGCTCGCACAGGACGCAGTAGGGTGGGGATCCCCTAGGTCACACTAGGAGAGAATGTTCTTCTACCTGGATTACATTTGGAAGAGGGTATTTTGCTTTTCCAAGGACAAAAGACCTAACGCTGAATGGCCATCCAACAGCAGGGGACAGAGGTTTGCATAGAGGACAGATAACCTGGCTGGTGCTTCACCATAGACTCCAGCCACTGTGCACATGCTATGTAACTGCATTTCTGGGACAGAACAGTGCCAGGTGCACTGCAAGGCTCTCCTCTGGGGGGAGAGAAACAAGTCCACGCCTCGATGGGTCCATTAAGATTTGGAGTTAAAAAAAAAGATTTGGAGTTTTGAATCCCAGCCACAGACCAGAGATAAAACACAGGAGAGCTGTGGCACCAGGCATGCTAACGGCCCAGGCACAGACAGATTGAGGGCAGGGATCTGATAAAGCCTGGGACACAGGAGGGGAGATTGTTTGCTTTACCGTGAGGCCTCCTGAACAGTGAGTGCCACAAGTTCCCCTCCCCGGGGATGAGAGGGCAGCATGACACCATCTTCCACCCCTGCCCACCGTACTGTCGGACTTCAGAGAGAAACACAGTCTCCAGTGGAGGCTGGAGTTGCTTACAGCAAACCCCACCCCTCTGTACACAGCAGGGGCATTTTTGCAAAGGCAGGTCTGACTGTGAGCCAGCGAAGCTGACCTCTCAAAAAACTAACACAAGCTCCCTACATATACCAAGTCTACTGATTATAGAGTGCTCCAAAGTGTCACCTTCAGTTCTGGTGGAAATAGGAGCAAGCTTTCTTTTTATTTATTTATTTTTTTAAAAGATTTATTTATTCATTTGAGAGAGAGAGAGTGGGGGGGTGGGGAGAGGGCAGAGGGAGGGGAAAAAAGAGAATCCCAAGCAGACTCCCTGCTGAGCACAGACGCCCCCCCCCCAATGTGTGGCTCAATCCCACAACCCCAAGACCATGACCCAAGACCAAATCAAGAGGCAGATGCCTACCCAACTGAGCCACCCAGGTGCCCCAATTATTTATTTATCTTTAATATTTTTTAATTTTTAATTTTTAAAATTTTCTTTCTTTTTCTTTGATATCAGGCTTATAGTTTTTTGTTCATTTGTTGGCTTGTTTCCTTTTCTTGTTTTATGGATCATCTTCTTTTTTTATTTTTCTTTTTTTTCCTTCTTCCTTCCTTTTTCTTTGGAATCAGGCTTATAGTTTTTTGTTTTTCTGTCTGTTTAATTTTTTGTTCCCTTTCCTTTTCTCTTTTCTTGAATCAGGCTTTTTTTTCTTTTCAAAATCAGGCTTATCTTAACAAACAAATCAAAGCACACCTAGTTAAAGGTCCAAACACTCCCCATTGCAAGCAAAGAGGAACTCTGTAGAGGACTGACCAGTGGGAAAGAGCAGCCAAAACACAACAGCAGAGTGTACGCAGCATACTCAGAAACACTTCCTAAAGCAGCAGGTCATGGACAGTGTATAAGATTCCTTCTTAATACAGTATTACTCTCAGGAGCAGAAAATGTAACAAGCTTTCATAATACGCAAAAGACAGAAACCTAGACATGATGACAAGACAGAGGAATTCCCCCCAAAAGAAAGATCGATAGGAAATCACAGCCAGGGATTTGCTCAAAACAGATATAAGCAATATATCTGAACAAGAATTTAGAACAACAGTCATAAGAATACTAGCTGGACTTGAAAGAAACATAGAAGACACCAGAGAAACCCTGGCTGCAGAGATAAAAGACCTAAAAACTAGTCAGGCTGAAATAAAAAAATTGCGATAACCGAGATGCAAAACCAACCGAATGTAATCACAACAAGGATGGAAGAAGCAGAGAATCAAACAGGTGATATAGAAGATACAATTATGGACAATAATGAAGGTAAAGAGGGAAAGAAAACTATTAGATCACAAATATAGACTTAGGGAACTCAGCGATTCCACAAAGTACAATAATATCTGTATCATAGGAGTCCCAGAAGAAGAAGAGTGTGAAAAAGGGGGCAGAAGGCTTATTTGAACAAATTAAAGCTGTGTACTTCCCTAATCTGGGGAAGGAAACAGGCATTCAAGTCCAAGAGGCACAGAGAACTATCCTCAAAATCAACAAAAACAGGTCAACACCAAGATATATCATAGTGAAACCTGCAAAACACAAAGATAAAGAGTAAATTATGAAATCAGCCGGGGGGGGGGGAGGTCTTTAACCTACAAAGGCAGACACTTAACGTTAGCAGCAGACTTCTCCACAGAAACTTGGCAGGCCAGAAAGTAGTGGCATGATATAGTCAACATGCTAAATGGGAAAAACATGCAGCCAAGAATACTTTATCCAGCAAGGCCGTCATTCAGAATAGAAGAAGAGATAAAGAGTTTCCAAGATAAAAACTAAAGGAGTTCATGAACACTAAAGCAGCTCTGCAAGAAATATTAGAGGGGGCCCTTTGAGGGGAAAAAGAGACCAAAAGCAACAAAGACTAGAAAGAAACAATCTACAGAAACAGTGACATTACAGGTAACACAATTGCACTAAATGCATATCTATCAATAATTACTCTGAATGTAAATGGACTCAATGCTCCAATCAAAAGACACAGGGTATCAGAATGGATTTAAAAGAAAAACAATACCCATCTATATGCTGCTTACAAGAGACTCTTTCAAGATTAATTTATTTATTTTAGAGAGAGAGAGAGTGGGGGGGAGAGACAGAGGGAGAGAATCTCAAACAAACTCCCCACCGACATGGAGCCTGACATGGGGCTCGATTGTACAACCCTGAGATCATGACCTGAACCAAAATCAAGAGTTGGATGCTTAACCACCTGAGCCACCCAGGCACCCCAGAAGACTCATTTTAGACCCAAAGACACCTACAGATTGAAAGTGGGGGGGGGGTGGAAAACCATCTATCATGCTAATGGACAACAAAAGAAAACTGGAGTAGCCATAATTATATCAGACAAACTAGATTTTAAACCAAAGATTGTAATAAGAGATGAAGAAGGGCACTATATCTTAATAAAAGGGTGTATTCAACAAGAGGATCTAACAATTGTAAATATTTATGCCCCAAACTTGGGAGCACCCAAATATATAAATCAATTAATAACAAACTTAAAGAAACTCATTGATAACAATACAATAATAGTAGGGGACTTTAACATCCCACTCACAGCAACGGACAGATCATCTAAGCAGAAGAGCGACAAGGAAGGAATGGCTTTGAATGACACACTGGACCAGATGGACTTAACAGATATATTCAGAGCATTCCATCCTAAGGCAGCAGAATACACATTCTTTTCAAGTGCACAGGGAACATTCTCCAGAACAGATCACATACTGGGTCACAAATCAGGCCTCAAGCAGTACAAAAAGACTGAGATCATACCATGCATATTTTTAAACCACAATGCTATGAAACTTGAAGTCAACCACAAGAAAAAATTTGGGAAGACCACAAATACATGGAGGTTAAAGAACATCCTACTAAAGAATGAATGGGTTAGCCAGGAAATTAAAGAAGAAATTTTTAAAAATACATGGAAGCAAATGAAAATGAAAACACAACAGTCCAAAACTTTTGGGACACAGCAAAGGTGGTTCTAAGAGGACCAGAGCAATACAGGCCTTTCTCAAGAAGCAAGAAAAGTCTCAAATATACAACCTAATCTTACACCTAAAGGAGATGGGAAAAGAACAGCAAATAAAGCCTTAAACCAGCAGAAGGGAAATAATTAGGATTAGAAGAGAAATAAATGATACAGAAATATTAAAAAAAAAAAAACAGTAGAACAAATCATCTACACTAGGAGCTGGTTCTTTGAAATTAACAAAATTGATAACCCCCTAGCCAGACTTATCAAAAAGAAAAGAGAAAGGACCCAAATATATAAAAGCCTGTATGAAAGATGAGATCACAACAAACGCCACAGAAATACAAACAATAATAAGAGAATATTATGAGCAATTATATGCCAACAAATTGGGCAATCTGGAAGAAATGGATAAATTCCTAGAAACATATGAACTATCAAAACTGAAACAGGAAGAAATAGAGAATTTGAACAGACCCATAACCAGCAAAGAAATTGAATCAGTAATCAAATATCTCCCAACAAACAAGAGTCCAAGGCCAGATGGCATCCCAGGGGAATTCTACCAAACATTTAAAGAATTAATTCCTATTCTTCTGAAGCTGTTCCAAAAAATAGAAATGGAAGGGAAAATTCCAAACTCATTCTATGAGGCCAGCATTACCTTGATTCCAAAACCAAAGACCCCACTAAAAAGGAGAATTACATACCAATATGCCTGATGAACACGGATGCAAAAATTCTCGACAAGATACTAGCTAAATGAATACAACAGTACATTAAATGGATTATTCACCATGATCAAGTGGGATTTATTCCTAGCTGCAAAGGCGGTTCAGCATCCACACATTAGTCAGTGTGATACACCACATTAATAAAAGAAAGGATAAGAACCATATGATCCTCTCAATAGATGCAGAAAAAGCATTTGACAAAATATAAAATCCTTTCTTGATAAAAACCCTCAAGAAAATAGGGATAGAAGGAACATACCTCAACGTCATAAAGGCATATACAAAAGACCCACAGCTAATATCCTCAATGGGAAAAAACTGAGAGCTTTTCCCCAAATATCAGGAACGTGACAGGGATGTCCACTCTCACGACTACTGTTCAACATAATACTGGAAGTCCTAACCTCAGTAATCAGACAACAAAAAGAAATAAAAGGTATCCAAATCAGCAAGAAAGAAGTCAAACTTTCACTCTTCACAGACAACATGATACTCTATGTAGAAAACCCGAAAGACTGCACCCAAAAATTGCTAGAACTGATACAGGAATTCAGCAAAGTCACAGGATATAAAATCAATGTACAGAAATCAGCTGTATTTCTAAACACCAATAATGAAGCAGTAAAAAGAGAAATCAAGGAATCAATCCCATCTACAATTGCACCAAAATCAAAAGACACCTAGGAATAAACCTAACCAAAGAGGGAAAAGATCTGTATGCTGAAAACTATAGAACACTTATGAAATAAATTGAAGAAGATACAAAGAAATGGAAAAACATTCCATACTCATGGATTGGAAGAACAAATATTGTTAAAATGTCTATACTACCCAAAGCAACCTACACAGCCAGTGCAATCCTGATCAAAATAACACCAGCATTTTTCACAGAACTAGAACAAACAATTCTAAAATTTGTATGGAACCAGAAAAGACCCCAAATAGCCAAAGTAATGTTGAAAAAGAAAGGCAAAGTGGGAGGCATCATAATCCTAGACTTCAAGTTGTATGACAAAGCTGTAATCATCAAGACAGTATGGTACTGGCACAGAAACAGACATATAGATCAATGGAACAGAACAGAGCACCCAGAAATGGACCCACAACTGTATGGCTAACTGATCTTTGACAAGGCAGGAAAGAATAGCCAATGGAAAAAAGACAGTCTCTTCAATAAATGGTGTGAGGAAAACTGGACAGTGACATGCAGAAGAATGAAATTGGACCACTTTCTTACACCACACACAAAAATAAATTCAAAATGGATGAAAGACCTAAATGTGAGGCAGGAAACCATCAAAATCCTAGAAGAGAACACAGGCAGCAACCTCTCTGACCTCAGCCACAGCAACTTCTTACTAGACACATCTCCGGAGGCAAGGGAAACAAAAGCAAAAATGAACTACTGGGACTTCATCAAGATAAAAAGATTCTGCACAGCAAAGGAAAAGGAATCAACAAAACGAAAAGGCAAACAACAGAATGGGACAAGATATTCACAAATGACATATCAGATAAAGGGCTGGTATCCAGAATCTATAAAGAACTCATCAAAATCAATATGCCAAAAATAAATAATCCATTTAAGAAATGGGCAGAAGACATGAACAGACATTTCTCCAAAGAAGATATACAAATGGGTAACAGACACATGAAAAAATTCTCAACATCACTCATCGTCAGGAAAATACAAATCAAAACCACAAGGAGATACTACATCACACTTCTAAGGATGGCTAAAATTAACAACACAAAACAAAACAACAGGTGTTGGCAAGGATGTAGAAAAAGGGGAACCCTCTTGCACTGTTGGTGGGAATGCAAACTGGTCAGCCACTCTGGAGAATAGTATGAGGGTTCCTCAGAATGTTAAAAATAGAACTACCCTATGACCCAGCAATTGCACTACTAGGTATTTAACTAAAGGATACAAAAGTGCTGATTCAAAGGGGCACATGCACCCCAGTGTTTATAGCAGCACCATCAATAATAGTCAAATTATAGAAAGAGCCCAAATGTCCATCGACTGATGAATGGATAAAGAAATTGTGGTATCTATACACAATGGAATATTACTCGGCCATCATAAAGAATGAAATCTTGCTGTTTGCAACAACGTGGATGGAACTAGAGTGTATTATGCTAAGCAAAATAAGGCAATCAGAGAAAGACAAATATATGATTTCACTCATATGTGGAATTTAAGAAACAAAACAGAGGAACACAGGGGAAGGAAAGGAAAATAAAATAAAAACAGAGAGGGAGGCAAACCATAAGAGACTCTTAACTATAGAGAACAAACTGAGGGTTGCCAGAGGGGCGGGGGTGGGGGGGATGCGCTAAATGGGTGATGGGCATTAAGGAGGACACTTGTTGAGGTGAGCATTGGATGTTGTACATAAGTGATGAATCACTAAAATCTACTCCTGAAACTAATACTACACTATATGTTAACTAACTTGAATTTAAATTAAAAATAAATAAGTAAATAAAAAGAAAAAATAAATCCAACACTATTTAAAGGAATACAATAAAATCCAGCAACCAACAACAAAAACCTAACAATGTCTGACATTCCATATAAAGTTAGTAGGCACACAAAGAAGCAGAAAAATATGACTCCTAATAAGGAAAAAAGTCAACAAAAAGAGAACAAGATATGACCAAAATGATGGAAATAGCAGACAGGAACATTTTAAAAAGCTATTGTAAATATGCTTTATACATTCAAAAAGGCAGAGAAAAACATGAACGTGATGAGATGAGAAATGGAAGATATAAAAGAGACTCAAATGGAGCTTCTAGAGGTGAAAAATTACAACATCTGAAAAGTACACTTGATGGATTAGAAGGAAATAATCGCAGAAGAAAAAATGAGTATATTTGAAGAAATAGCAATAGATTTTATTCAAAATTATATACAGAGAAAAAAAGATGGAGAAATTAATAAGGGTTATTAGATCATAAAATTGAATGAAAATGAAAGTAAAACATCAAAATTGTGGGAAGCAGTGAAAGCAATCCTTAGAGGGAATTTTATAACATTAAATGCTTATATTAGAAAAGAGGGAAATTCTCAAGTCAATAATCTAAGCTCCCACCTCAAGAAACTAGCAAAAAAAGAATGAAATAAACCCAAAGCAAACAGAAGAAAGGAAATCATAAAGAGGAAAAACTAATAAAATTGAAAACAGAAAACAATAGAGAAAATAAATGAAAATAAAAACTAATGATTTTTAAAAAATCAATCAAATTAATAAACCTGACAAAGACTGATAAAAGAAGGAAGATAAGACAAATCGCCAATACCAGAAACAAAAGAGAGACTATCAGCAGAAATGCCTTGGACATTAAAAGGAAAATAAGGGAATACTACAAACAACTCTATTTGAAATTTGAAGACTTACATGTGAAGGACTAACCCCTTGAAAACCACAAATTATGAAAACTCATCCAAGATGAAATAGAGAACCTAAATATTCCTGTAACTATTAAAGACATTGAAGTTGTATTTTAAAAACCTTCCAAAAAAGAAATATCTAGGCCCAGATTGCTTCACCACTAAACATCTAGAGAAGAAATAACATCAATTCTACACAATTTCTATCAAAAAACAGTGGAGGAGCAAACATTGTTTCATGAGGCCAGCATTATCCTGATAGCAATACCAGACTAAAATAGTATAAGAAAATTACAGACCAGCATTTCTCATGAACCTAGGGGCAAGATTCCCATCATGATGGAAAAACATGTACTTAGAGATATACAGACCTAGGTTAGAGTCCAGAATCTGCCATTTATTAGCTGTGCCACCTTCGCTAAAGTAACAACCTCTCTGATCCTGATTCTCTTCTGTAAAATGGAAATGACTGTAACTCCATAGCTTTATTAAATGAGATAACATAAAATGTTTAACATAATTCCTGAAACATAGTACCATTCAGTATATGTTGGACAGTATTTCTACTACTATTACCATTATTACTGACATTCCTACATATGTAAAAACATGAGGTCTATTTAAAGCAACTGAAATGGAGTAGACAGTAGTACATGCCTTCTGATCTTGCGGAAGTTGGGTGGGAGTTTTGTCGAGGGTTACAAGGCAGAGGTAATGCACATACCATGGCCTAACCTGTGCCAAGAGGTTAAGAGGAACACAACAAAGGAGTGGACTTCGTCCCTCCTAGAATTGATAGGAACAAAGGGGGAAACATGATTTCCCCTCAGACGTACATACTCTTGGTGAGGAGGAGTGAACAACCCTCAGACTCATGACAAGTAGATTCTGAATCAGTGGATCTGGGATGAAGCACAAGGTTCTTAACATTCTTTACAGCACCAGAAATGCTTCTAGAGCACATGGTTCATTGTTATGCACTGAATGATGCCCACCCCATTCATATATTGAAGCCCAAAACCCCCAATACATCAAATGTAACTGTATTTAGAGACAGGGCCTTTAAAGGAGTAATGAAGTCTCTCTCTCATATGTTAGCTACTGGGTAGCTGAAGTAAGAATTAAAATTCAAATCATGGTGCATTTTGCTTAAAACCTGTTGGTGACTCTTGCCACTCTGAAGAGAAGATCCAGCCTCATTCTCAGCCACTCTCCTGTCTAATTGCAGCCACTTGACCTCCTGTCAGGTCTTCAGTGGTGCCAAACTCCTGCCTGTTTTGTGGTATTTGCACATGCTCTGCCTTCTGTCTGTAAAGCTCTATCCCCGCCTCTTTGCCTAACTAGCTGCCATTTATTTGTCAGGCCCCAATTTAAGTGTCACTTCCCCAGGGAAGCCTGCCCTGATCCCCTAGATTAGAAAAGCATTTCTCCAGTGTTTGTTTCCTTTGCATCCTCTTACCTTCCCTCATAGTATTTATTAATGTCTGGCTACCTTACTCAACTGTGAGCTCTACGAGAGCAGGGGCTACATCTCCTATACTCACCTCCATATCCCCAGTGCCTGGCACCGTGTAGACAATGAAAATTGCAGTGGAAGGCAGAGAAACAGTACAATATGTCCTAGGGCCGGTTTCCCCCAGGAAAAGCCTGGTAAGAGAAGTGCCTGAGCTAGCTCCTCTACCTTCTCCCTCTGCCATCTCAGCGGTTTTGTCCAAGCTCCCCATTCCTCGCCTAACAGTCTTCACCCCACCTCCATCCTTTAATTCTTTTTTAAAAAGATTTTATTTATTTATTTATTTGAGAGAGAAAGCATGCACGTTGCAGTGGGGAGCAGAGGGGGAGGGGGAGGAAGGGGGAAAGACTCTCCAGCAGCCCCTGCGCTCACCCTGGAGCCAGACACAGGGCTCGTTCTCACGACCCTGAGATCATGACCTGAGCCGAAACCAAGTCGGACATTTAACCGACTGAGCCACGCAGGCACCCCTCTATCCTTTAATTCTTAAATCACAATAGTTTTCTCCCCTCTCAGCCTAGCTATTGTTTTCCCAGGTTTTTTTTTCAAGATTTTATTTATTTATTTGACAGAGACAGAGAGCACAAGCAGGTGGAGCAGCAGGCAGGAGAGGGAGAAGCAGGCTCCCTGCTGAGCAGAGATTCCAACTCAGGACTCGATCCTAGGACCTTGGGATCATGACCTGAGCTAAAGGCAGACACTTAACCGACTGAGCCACCCATGCCCCATTTTCCCAGATTTTATATAAACTGGATGTGGAAAAACGTTTCACTTTCTTCTGAATGTCACTGTAAGAACAACAATGCCTGGTTCATGAAAAATGGTAGCAGACTTCCAGATTCAATGTCAAGTTAATAACAAGAGTAGCCCCTGCTCAGTTCCTGTTGTCATGAGGAAATGGAGGCCCTGTATGCCATATTCTGTTTTTTCAGAAGTCAGGAATCCATATTTTTGTATGAACCCTCCTATTTTTGAAATACTGGCAACAATTTTTTTTTTCTCAAATGTGAACATGTTAGCTTAATGAAGCATATGTATGGGCCGGAGGTGTCCCATAAGCCACCACTCTGTGACCTCGGAATAGTAAATAATTTAACTATAATGCAAGTCAGAATGAAAACAGTGGTATAATGGGTGGTGATGAACACTGGGTGTTATATACAACTAACGAATCGTTGAACGCTACATCAAAAACTAATGATGGACTATATGCTGGCTAACTGAACATAATAAAAAGTTTTTTTAAAAAAGCAGCATGCCATTGGAACACATGAAATGGAACAATCACAAAATGCACATTGTCATATTAATGGATACATTTAACAAAAAATAGGCCAGGTGCCCCATTTGTGTAGGAGCATAGCCAAAGCAGGGTTGCCATGCCCCAACCTTTGTTCCGCCTCTTGAGTCACACAGCTTGTACAGTTATAGTCCATGACCTTCTCTCTTGCCTATCTTTGCCTCCTGGATCTTGGCAACAAAGACAGGACGCAAGGGAAGAATGATGATCAAAACAAAGAAAGTAAGTTTAGAAAGGAGCATGGTGTTCTTTCAGAAAAGTACTACAGGAAATGAATTCAAGAAAAATGATTCTTAGGCATTTATATTCATTACTAGTTCATTCCTAGGTGCACCTGTTGACTTTAGCCATTTTGACTGTAATTTCCAATACTATACTTTAAGATCCTCACTTTAGTCCCTTGCCTTATCTCTTCAGTCTCCTAATTAACCAGAATATTCGAACCTGGGTTTGCCACTTAATCCTACCTAACCTCAAATTCTAATTTCCCTCTAGCGAAAATACTCCTAAATGCTACTTTAACCACTTCCTTGAAGCTTATCTGGACTATTCTATCTCAACTTATTTCTCCAACCATCCTTCCTCCTTTCCATTTCCCTACTTTGTGACCCTTTCATAAATACCTCTGTGTAGCCCCAGAAGTCATGGACTCTTTTATGATTTGCCTCAGGTAATTAGTTTCCTTGGACATAGCCACAGCCCACAAAACTAATATTTATAGCCCTCTTGGGACTACCTGGAATCCTAGATGAATTTTTCTTTCTTTTTTTAAAAAATTTTTAGAAGATTTTATTTATTTATTTGAGAGAGACGAGCGCACACGCAAGTGAGCATGAGCAGGGTGAGGGGCCAAGGGGGAAGCAGACTCCACACTAAGCAGGGAGCCAGACTTGGGGCTCAATCCCAGGACCCTGGGATCATGACCTGAGCCAAGGGCAGATGCTTAACTGACTGAGCCACCCAGGCGTCCCCTAGATGAGTTTTTCTGATGGCAAGTTATATAAAGAGGATTGAGGACATAAAGAATCAGATGCAAGGACATTCACTGAAGCATTATTTGTAATAGAAAAAGACTAGATAAATCCCCAATTTATCCATCACTTGGAGAACGGTTAAATGTACCAGGACACAACCATACTGTGCGTTCTTATGTTTCATGTATGAACCGACACAGTTTGTCTCAGTTTGGGTTTGCCAGAATGGAGCCTGAGACAAGGATTCTTGGGCACATGATTTACTGGGGAGCTGCTCTCAGGAGAAGGGAGTAAGTCAGGCAGGACAGGGCCAGGGGGAAAATGCAGGCAAGAATTTGGTCTTAGCTGGAGACTAGCCTCAGTCTGATCCCATGAAGATCCTCTGGAGTATAAACTGCACTATAGAGTATTCCCTCCCCACCTACCAACTTGAGGAAATAACCTTTTGTACCCCCATGTCCATCAGTCAAATGGTTCTCAAAATGTTTGGGTTCCTTTCTCCAGTGCACAGTTACCCAAGTAAATGGCCACGAGTCCTTCTGGGAAAGGACTGAAGAAATCATGACTACACATACTTGCAGTGCTACTGCAGGGTCCTCCCTCCTGAGGGACTTGGACCCCACTTAGTCCATGGGTTCCGGGTCTGAAAACTGGCTTATGTCCAGCAACTCAGCAAGAGGTCGTGACTTGGTACTAGAGCAACCACCTTCAGCCTCCTGATCGAACTTTGATTGCTTTTGATTTGGCAGATTGAGCAGCATCCCTGCCATCTGCCCATCTATTTTGCCCCTAGGGATGCTATATTCCATTAACCTCCATCACTCCCTCTAGGTCAGGTCCCCTTGGCTGCCACTCTGACCTAGCTCCTGATTATGGTTCTTGCATCCACCTAGCTTCTGGCAATTGAACATAGCCACCTGGCCTCTGTTCCTTCAGTTTCCACGTCATCCCCATTGCTAGTGATGAGCTCAGCTCTGTGACTGCTTCACCTACTGTCCACTCTGGCCTGCATGTGGTCTGCACATGAACTTCTTAGTCATGCTCGTGCCTCTCCGATCAGCACAAACCTCATGGCCTTGGTGAATGGTGTGTTCCCTGAGCGCCCCTGTGCAACATGATCCCCTAGTACATCTTCTGGCCTCACATAACAGATCCACTTAGCAGGTTCCACCCCGAGCCTTCTAATCCACTGTCATGACAATTCAAGTTATTTCCACCCAACTTAGCCAACATGTTTTCCATGCTTCTAGGATCCATCCTAGCAGTGTGTCTGCACCATCTTTCAGGGTCTCTGCCAGGCTTTTAAATCCTGTATCCCGGGAGACTACCCCTATATTTACAAAAGACCTTTTATCCAAATTTGTGTTCTACTTCCTTGATTCAGCAAAATCCTTGCCCATACCTACTGTCTCAGCTCCTGCTGCAACATTTTGTGATTTAACCCTAGTTATTGGCCTACTGTCTGGGAAGAGTAGGACAGGGGATCGGCACATGCTGTCTTCCAAGGGAGAGGCCTCTATACTGTGTTCAAACAAACAGGGTGTGCTAGCTCTTAATAGGGAGGAGTGGGCCACTTCTCAGAGGGGAATTCAAGGTTTTCAAGGCCTAGAAGTCCCTCTCTCATATGTCAGAGTCTCATTCTTTCCCAGCCAGTCCAGACCTTGGCATAGCAGACCTGTCTTAGTTGGGAATTTAACCACGCTTGGAGACTGACTACTCTTATGATTCAAGTCCTAGGCCCAGTCATCCAGTTTCTTTATCATCCTGCTGCAGGAGGTGAGACTCTGTATACGCTACCAAGGAGGTTCTGTGACTTTCCCACTGAACTTTAAATTGCCAGCTAATCACTTTCAGCTTTTTGTTCTCTTTTTCCAGAGTGCCCATCAAACAGGAATAGCCACCAAATCCCATTCTCTTAAAGATTACTATTTTCCCCATATTTCTCAAATGTATGATATATCCCAGTAGCTGATTTATTCCCTCCCACCAATGAAAGTTTTAACTGCACTGCTGCCTTGTATCAGGAAATATCCATGCTCCGCCTACCACCAGTATGGAGTCCACAACGCCAGCCAGGTAGTGAGTGGGCCAGGTCCAAAATCCCATCATCACACCCGCTCCTGGCACCAACTGTCACAGGGTCTGGCTTCTCCAGGAAACAGACCTCGAGATGGAGACTAGTGCACAGGATGTTTATTAGGGAGTGCCTTTGGGATCAACACTTGTGCAAAAGAGGTGGAGGAAAGGCATTGTGCAGAAGGAGAAGCGAAGCTATGATACAGTCCCAACGAAGGCCTCAGCCAACCCCATGGCAGGCTCTAAAACTAGAATATCTGGTTGCCCCAAATTCGGTTAAAAGGGCTGGGCCTTTGGAAGGAGGCATGATCTTAGGTGAAGCAGTTTTCTTCAGCTGAGGCATCCCATAAAGAGAGCTGACACCTGATGACCATCTATCAGATGTGCTCCCAGCAGCTGGAGGACTACTGTCCTCATTGCTGAAAGGCGATCTGGGTGACACATTACAGCATTCATCACATGCAATGATGGCCATACCCTGTGAACATAAACTTTCCGATCTGCCTTCTGACGGGTATGGCAAATAACACATTCAGTAGATCGACAGCCATATACACACGGCTGTGTTAATCTGCTCTAGTGAAGATATCACATCTGACAGAGCCGTTGGAACTACTTAGTAAAATTTGTGGTACTTCATAATGTCACCTGCTATGATTCATCCGTTTTTTCTTTTTGGGGACACACTAGTGAATTTAATAGGTATCTGACGGGGGAATGCACCGCATAAGTCTCTTAAGAGCACTGAATTCTGCAATTCTCCCTGGGATACAATATGGGTTTTTAACTTTTATTTACTTATTACATTGGTAGGTGGGAGTGAAGAGTTTCTGAGGCTTCTATTTGGCCTTTCCTACTACAACAGCTCTTACTCAACTGGCCAAACCACCAACGTGAAGGTTCTGCCAACGGCTGTTTTTCCAATCAAATTATACAGTCTGGAACTACTATCAAGCGGTCAAGCAGTCCCTAAACAGCAGTGCACTGGCAGCTGCTAGGCTGGCTTACTACACTTCCATAGATTCAGCCAACGAGAAGACAGTGAGTCCAAATGGATACAGACAGCTTATTACTTACATAGGCAGCAAAACAAGATCATCATGGTGTCGGCACTCCCATGTTCCTAGTCCCACAGGATGACATGGACTTGGAGGGGCCAGATGACAGATGACATGAACAGTGGGACACTGTTGTGGAGGAGCCAACTCTAAACTACAGCCACACCCTTTATGCCGCACCTATACTGAAGGGGATTGTGTGCGTGATGGCGGAAAGCCCTATGCCTCACCAGAACCAGGGAGGCAGATGAGAAACTGCCTCATGGCAGCCTCCCATTAAAAAGAAATGGTCTTTTGTAACAGCTCCTTGCAATCGCTCATCTTGCCATATTCCAGAGAGGATTACAGGGCATTCCTCCATGACTTGAGTCAGGCCGTGGTTGAGCCTTGGCTATGTGGCCTCTGGGGAGATGTTCAAGATCGCGAGAACACTGTGGCAGAACCATTCCCCGCTATACCCACAACTAGAATGAAAGTTCCATGAGGCTAAAGTCTGTATCTGGCTTGTTCACTGCTGTATCTCCAGTACCTGGAATAGTGCCTGACACACCGTAGATGCTCAGTAAATACTTTATGAGTGAATGAATGAATGAATAGATGGACGGGTGAAAAGGGGGTTATAATGTCTGCTCTTTTGGAGAAGGAAGTAGCTCCCATCCCTTTCGCTACCTCAAAGTGAGATCCATGTCCTTTCCTTTCCTGGTTCTTCTTTGGCTCTAATGATTTACCTCTGTCACTGCTGTTCAGTTTGCTTGTACTACTAAAAGCAGACCCAACAAATTACATTGCTAAGGTGTTTCTTCACTTCTCTTCTCTCTTCCTCATTGAATGCTCTTAAAGTTTGCCAGGATCAGTCTCTGAAAAAGTTGGATTGACTGTCAGGAGGTTGGGTTGCTGACCTTTCTGCTAGAGCAGTGTGGTTCTCAACCCTTAAGCTTTAAAAAAGAAAAAAAAACCTTTTTCCTGGGCTCCATCCCCAGAGACTGATTTAATTACTCTGTTCTGGGGCCAAGACATGGGTAATTTTTTTTTTAACTTCCCAAGTGATGTTAATGTACAACCAGGGCTAAGAACCACTGCCTTAAGCAGAGTACAGGCTTGTAACCTATACCCAGGTCTGCTCTTCAGACCTTAAATATTTTTAACAGGTAACAAAATATTTCACTCTACAAAAGAGAGAGAAATGCAATGGCCCCAGGAGAGGAACGCGACTGACCTATAGATAGTGGCATTTGAGCACTGCCTTCCAAAGTCAGATGACCTGGGTCAGATTACAGACGCTACCACTTAGCAGCCAGGTGATCTTTGGCAACTAACTTAACTTCTCTAACATGTGAAAGTACCTGTCAGTCGGCCTGACATGTAACAGGTCCTCGATGTAGGTTCATTAACTCTGAATATGAATCTCCAAGCTTCACCTGTAAATTGAGGGTAATAATACCTGCCTGCCTATCTCCTAGAGTTGCCATGAGACTAAAAATAGGTAATGGCCTTACAGGACCTTTATAAACATTAAGGTGCTATACAAATGGGAAGTATAAATGTTCTTTTTCTTTAATGAAATGTTAAACATATATATCACTTTTTAAAAAAAGATTTTATTATTTTTTTGTGTCAGAAAGCGAGAGAGAAAGAGCACAAGCAGGGGGAGCGGCAGGCAGAGGGATAAGTAGGCTCCCTGTCGAGCAGGGAGCCCGACGCAGGACTCGATCCCAGGACCCTGGGATCATGAGCTGAGCCAAAGGCAGATGCTTAACTGACTGAGCCACCCAGGTGCCCCCTGATGATTAATTTTTTAAAAGATTTTATTTATTTATTTTTGAGAGGAAGATAGCGAGCACGAGCTGGGGAGAGAGGCAGAGGCAGAAGAAGACTCCCTGCTGAGCAGGGAGCCTGATGCGGGACTCAGTCCTAGGACCCTGGGATCATGACCCGAGCCAAAGGTAGATGCTTAACCGACTGAGCCACCCAGGCTCCCCACATACATTACTTTTTAAAAACGTTTCTAAGAATCTTCATGCCTGTGGTTTCACAGAGTCTTACAACAGCCCTGAAAGTAAACTGGGCAGTAAATTAACTGGTAAGAAAACTGAGACAAGAGAGGTTGTTTGATCCGCACAAGGTTGTTCAGCAAAACAAAGACTGGATCTTAGGGCCAATAACTCAAAGGCAGATATTCTCTTCATCAGATAACTCTCACAAAAGGTCTATTAATAGATCCCTCTCAATGAGTAGGTTGGTCATCTCATCAGAGCTCTGTTGGATATGTTGGGACAATTTCTTTTACTTGTCCCTTTCAAAGCAGGAATTGTACCTGAGGAAATCCAATTAATATTCCTCAGTCCTTAGGTACATGGTTAGTTTGGTTTTTAGTTTCCCTCCGTTTTCTCTTGTATTTCAGTAACCATGCTGTTGGTACAACTCTAGGAGCAAAAGAAAAAGAAACCTTTCCCACCTCACCACCATCACCCTTGTTTATTACCACGTACTGTTTTTTTCTAATTTCAACACGAAAAACACAGGGAACATGGCAACACTAAAGACTGATAGCCACAAGATGGCAGAGTTTACCATTTCATTTTTTCTTGCTTACATCATTTATTCATTCATTCATTCATTCAAGAATTATTCTTTGAGTGTCTACTACTACGTGTAGAGTGCTTTTCTAGGGATCAAAAGGATTATAAAAGAGGCAAAGGATGTGATATGGTTCCTGCCCTTGAAGAGCTTGGGGTGAGAGTAGTCTGCAAAGAAGAAAAAAATACACCTAAGAACATTTAAAAGAAAATACACATTACTGTGTGATTAAAGGCCAAACGAGTGATATAGACTGCTGTATGACTACAGTGAGCCGGAAAGTCTGCATGGAGGGGATAAGAATGGAGCTGGGGTTTGAAGGATGAATAGATAGGTTAGAAAGAAAAACTAAGTCCCAAGCAAAGGGACCAGTGTGGATCATGCTCCTGAAGTAAAAATGAGCAAAACATGCGCCCCTCAGTGATGAGACTAACCTGGTTATAACAAACGGATATTGGGTAAACAAGATTAAAATAAATTAGATCTCCATTGATTTTGCTAGAATGATGCCCACCATAAAAGATAAAGATATCTATTGAGCCTGCCAATAACTACTGCCTTTGGGCAGGCGATTTGGTCTAGCTTCAGTTTCATCGTTTGTAAAATGTGCAGGCTGGACAAGATGACTTCTTATAGTCTTTCCAAATCTTATTTAAAAAAAAAAAACACTGGGAGGCAAGCAGGCAGGCAGGGAGGGAGGGAGGGAGGTGGGAAGGTAAGAAGGGAGGGAAGGAGGAAGGAATGAAGGAAGAAGGGAGGGCAGAGTAGGAAAAGAAAATGGATTCTAAGTTGTTCAGCAATTGTTGTATGGCTTTGACATTTCGGTTGCAAACATGAACAGGGACAGTCTTGCATAGTGGTTAGGGCTTGGGCTTTCCTCTTGGGTAGACTTGAGTCCAAGTCTTGAACAGTCACTTACTGTTTAACAGTAGGCAAGTTAGCTTAGACTGTATAAGCTTCAGTCATTCATTCAACAAACATGTATGAAACACCTTACTCTATGTTGAGTCCTATGCTAGTCATTGGCAATAGGGAGATAAAACAAGACAGACAAGATCTCTTCTCCAGAGCTTACAGTTTTGTAGGAGGGACTGTCCAAAAATAATCACACAAAAAACTAGATACAAGTGTAATCAGTGCAAAAGTACAGAGTGTTAGGAGAGCAGATAACCTAAAGGCCTAACCCAGTCTCATAGGTCAGAAGTTTCCCCAAGGAAAGATAAGCCAGGCAAAGAAAAGGAAAAAAAGCATTTCAGGTCAAGTGAACAGCATATGAAAAGGCTTTAAGACTAGGAGGAGCACGGCAGAGCAAATAACTAAAAGGCAACGGTAGCTAGAGCACAGAGAACTAGAGGGATAATGGCAGAGACCAGGATACACAAGTCAATAGAGCTTGGCTGAGAGAATGTCCCAAGGGTCTTAGGAAGCCTGTGGTCTTTATGCTAAAGCCATGAGAAGTCTGTTTCCTTCTTCGTAAAAGAAGGGATAGTTACATCTCGCTCAAGGGTAGCTGTGAAGATTAAATGGCATCACTGCCCTTCCCCATCCCACACCTCCTTATTGAATCTATCACCGAGTCCTATCAGCACCACCCCCAAGAAATCCGTCACCTCCCAAATATGTTTCCATCTCCACTGCCACGACCCTGGTTTAAGTCATCATCTCTAGCCTGGACATTGCTAACTGGTCCCGACCTAGACTTTCACTCTCCTCCCATCCATTATCCCTGCAGCAACTCCGGTGATCTTACTAAAATGTAAATCCGCTCCCAGCAGGTCTTTGCTTAAAACCTTTCAGTGACTTCTCAATGCTCTTAGCATAGGACCAAGTCCTTAAGACGTATGCTAATGCGGTTCCTCTCCCTGAGATGTGCATTTCAGCTCAACTCCCACCTGCTCCTCACCTGCTTCATTCCAACTCACCCTTACACCTTTACTTCTCTTCTTCAGGGAAGCTTTTCCTGATCCCAACCCATCATCTATTTCACATTCTTTTTTATTTGCCCACTGAGAACCATGTTCTTTCTCTCCTTACCTCTTATCTCTGTAATTACATAGTCATCAGAGCGATTGTTTAATGTCTGTTTCTGCCACTAAACTTTAAGCATGAGAAAGTAAGAAACACATATTTTTTGCTTACTTTTGTATCCCCAGAACCTTGCCCAATCTTTGACATATAGGAAGCACTCAATGAATATTTGTTCATTGAATGAGGGAGGTGTTAGCTACTGCTACAAATAATAAAATACTAACAATCATTGTTGTTTATTATTATTTGATTATTGTAAGTGTGCCATTTCATTGATCCTTACCCTACAGGAACCAGCAAAATGTTAGCACAGACCACGTTGTTGGTCAAATACCCTACCACCTTTTATCAGAGCCCCTATTTCTATATTTACGTCAATTATTATGTTCTAACTATAGCTACCACCAGGCATGGTTATGAGACTCCGAAGTCAGACTTGGCCTAAACCCTCATTCTGCTACTGTCTTTGTGACTTCGAACAAGATGGCCTTTCTGAGATAGAGTTTGTTCTCAGACTCATGAGGCTTTTATGAGATCATGCATGGAAAGTGCTTAGTACAGAGTCTGGGATATAACATGCACTCAATAACATACTGTTACATCATACAGATTGTTGATTAATCTGAACAAGTACCTATTAAAATGTACAGCAAAAAGAGAATACCAAAGGACCTATGACAGCATGCTAACTCAGCCTGCTGGGAGAAAAACTCCCTTAGGATATATGAACCTGACTGAATCTTCCTGTAATCTTGAGAAATAAAGGGAACTTTGAAGGAAGCAAGGAAGGCTACAGAAGGTGAAGTCAGGGGCCTCTGAGAATTAAAATGTACTGTTTACCTTATGCGCTACTAAGTCATCTGGAATGCAAGAGCAATGGAGTAGGCCCCAAAGAGTTGGCTTCCTAAGTGGTAGCAAATGTCTGAGGATACCAATATAACATTGATACTTGACCTTATCTATTCTTCTTTGGACCTTTGTGTCCCTGATTTACCAAAACTGATTACCTTGAGGAAACAACTGTCCATGTCCTTTGTTTAGGGAACTTCGCTAATAACCAATTTTCCTCCACTCAAATGTTACCTAATGTGCTTAAGCCATTGCTGCTCCTTTGGATAGATACCTTGAAAAAAGGGATCTTGGGGTAGGAAAAGCCTTCATGATCCAAAGGACTGAATCTCAAATGGTGGAATCTAAGAAAATAAGATGTGTGATGCAGGAAATGGATTCAGGAAGAGCACGTCACCCTGTGTGCTTCAAATCAGGCAGTGGTTAGGAGCAGCTGTCTAGAATCAGATGGATGAGATTTCAAATCCAATTTCAAATCCTAGATCTGCAACATACAAGCTGGGTGACCCAGGTAAGTTAATTAAGTCTATATCCTCAACTGTAAAATAGGGATAATAAGGATCTATCTTACCAGGTTGTTAGAAAGATTAAATGAAATGACATAAAGTCATCCAAGAAGAGTCTGGTATAATTTGAGTGCTCACATATTTTTATTATTTAATCACATCTGGTAATTAAATCGAGGCAGCCACGGCCTATTCTTTTCTAAAACCATGATGGGCTCCTCCTAGAGAGCCCTGGGGCCTGTGTGGTTACCCACCCTACTTGTATTTCAGGCACAGGGTGGATGGAGCAGCAATGAGGGCAAGCAGAAACGCAGACCTCTGGCCACTGGTCCCACTTGACTAGTAATGCCGCATGGAGGACACAAAGGGGGAAACTTACACAGATGAAACTCATACCCCCCCAATACAAAATAAAAGCACAATTCAGTATAATTATGCCCAGATTTCTGCTGGGAGAAGCTTACATACTCCTGTTTTACATAAAGGCCGCCAGGCCAATTAACATCCTGAGTGCTTAAAGGAGTGGGGAAGTGGGTAATTGGCTAGAGTTTTACTCTCTCCCACCCCCCACAACAACTATCCTTAATGACCCAGACACCACCTCCCTTCCCAGCAAACCTCAGTTTTTCAGACCCCATCAGTCTGTTCCCAGAAACCTCGGGTGGTTTCTGCTTCTGCTGACTTCAAAAAGCAAAAGAGCCAGTTACTTTACCAGCAAAATGAGTTTATTCAGGAAGAACAGAGGAATTGCAATTCAGGACAAGCAAACCATGGCAAACCACTGGCAAACCCAGAGGACAGAGGAAAGGGGCCTGCTTTCACAGGGGAAAAGAGGAAACTGGGAGGAGGGACTGTTTCATTGAGTTCTCACTGGCTGGGCTCTTGCTGGGCAAGGAGAAATTCTTCCTTCTTCGGGCTAGGGTAGGGAAAGCAAGCTGCTTCCTGCTGGGAATTGAGACGTACTCCTTACAGCAAGTGGTAATGCATGAGAGCTCCCCCTTCAGGGCTTCCTGACTCCATTTTAAACGAGGTTTCCTTTATTTTCACATCTCCCCCTTTCAAACAGGGTCTTTTTTCTAAAGCATTGCTAATCTAAAGTCAGGGCTGTGTTCGGTTTTTGGTTTTTTTCATATTTAGTGGTTTCATCCCCTTGGTGTCAGAAAGGACCTTTCCCGGTTGTCACGTCCCACATCAGAGGGAAAGTGCGTAGACTGGAAACCGCTGAGGTCACATCTGAGTAACAGCGAAGGGTAGGAGGGAGAACTATCAGGCATTCCCCATCTGAGGTAAACACTGAAGATCATCTCAAAGTGCTGAGCTAGCATCACCCTATCGGGCACGTCGTTTCTATGAAGGTTTTTTTGAGCGGCAATTGGTATAAAGCTTAAAAAGGATTATAAAGGTGCGCCTGGGTAGTTAAGCGTCCAACTCTTGCTCTCAGCTCAGGTCTTGATCTCATCAGGGTTCTGTGTTCAAGCCCCAGGTTGGGCTCCATGCTGAGCATGGCGCCTACTTAAAAAAATAATTATACAGAGGGGGCGCCTGGCTGGCTCAGTCAGTAGAGCTTGCAACTCTTGATCTCAGGGTTTTAAGTTTGAACCCCACATTCGGTGTAGAGATTACTTAAAAATAAAATCTTTTAAAAAGTGATTATACAGAATAAGGTGAGCAGAACTTCTGCAAGGTTGAAGGGGTCTTTTCTAAAAGCCTTGCAGGGGCGCCTGCGTGGCTCAGTTGGTTGAGCATCAGACTCTTGGTTTCGGCTCAGGTCATGATCTTGCAGTAATGAGACTGAGCCCCGAGTTGGGCTCCACACTCAGTGTGGAGTCTGCTTCGGATTCTCTTTCCCTCCCCCTCTACCCCTCCCTGCTCACTCGCTTTTGCACACACTCTCTAAAAAATAAATAAAAATCTTTTTTTAAAAAAGCCTTGCAAAGAGGAGTTAGTTCATTTGTATTTCCCTTGGATTCAGGGAAACAAATAATAAATAGGGAAGAACAAATCAAAGTTTCTGGTGTCAGATCCAACAGTCAAAAAGGTTCCCCTTTTGCAACAGATCAGACCATCAAAGAAAGGGAGGAAATAAAGTAAGAAGCAACAGCAAGAAAAAGGTATACAGGTCTGGTCCAGTCATCTTAGGAAAGCTGTCTCCTTCAGCTGTCATCTGCTTCAATTCCTGGGAATCTTTATTTCCAGGTACTCAGTTGGTGTGCAGATCTAGTCAGGGTTTGGTGCTTTCTGTAGATGTGACACATGGGGCGATGCCTGGCTGGGTCAGTCGCAGGAGTGTGCAACTCTTGATCTCGGAGTTGTGAGTTCGAGCCCCACACTGGGTGGAGAGATTACTTAAAAAACTGAATCAAAAAAAAAAAAAAAGATGTGATGCATGGATCCAAGAGTCATTCCTTGGAGTTTGGCAGCACAAGGATTCATTAACAGTACCTGATAGGGGCCTTTCCAACCGAGTTGAAGAGTCTTTCTGTAGATGTCTTTTCCAATAGATGAAATCTCTGGACTGCAAGATATGATGCTTAAGATCTTTGTCTCCCAGGAACACACTGTGGAAAGACTGTTCTACTAAAGCATGGTTATTCTCAACAGAAGCAATTAGGCCTTTGCAATATTTAAGTATATCTCCTTTTACCATTTGTGGATTGAAAGAAGCAGAAGCCAAGTACATTGGCCATCCTGTGATTATCTCAAAGGGTGAGAGTTTATAGGTTCCGAAGAGGTAGATCTAAGATGTAGGAAAACTAATGGTAGTGCTTTTGGCCAGAGTATTTGAAAGGCCTCTACAAATTTTGCTTAACGATGCCATTAGTGTGTTTGACTTGCCCTGAGGAGTAAGGGTAGTAAGCATAGTGGAAGTGTTGTAACAATGGCCAAACAGCACAAACCTGTTGAAGCACATTCCCTGGTCATATGAAGTTTGCGGGGATTCCCCAGGTAGGGATGATCTTTTCTAGTAGGATTTTAGCCACAAGAAAAGCAGTACAGTGAGAAAACATATAAACCATTACCAAGACATATTTATATGCCTGAAATGGAGGAAGTTGAATAAAATCCATCTGCCAAACTTTGATCCATTGGGCAATTTAAAGTGTCCAGAGCAGTGCAGACAGGTTTTCCCGAAGTATATTTAAAGGCAGGTGGGGCAAGCAAAGTAGGTACTCTGTGTTCTTATTAACACTTACCCACCAGTATTGGCTCAAAGGTTTTCATTTTATCAGCAGATTAATGATTGGATACATGTATAATAGTCAGTAATGGGAATTTTAGACTCTCTGGCAGCACTGGATTATTATTTGGCCCAACCCAGAGTTTTCTTTTTTTTTAATCGAACCAACAGTCATTAGGTTTTCAATATTGTTTTTCCTTTTCTGGGGCTGATTGTTGGGCATCTCTAGCCGATTTTTCCAGATTATCGTGTGGGGAGGGGAACATCCCTTTGGTCCATGACAGAGGTTTGGTTGTTGGTTCCTTTGACAGCAGCATTCATTGTGGAAATATCAACTAGGTGGTTTCCTCTGGCCTCCAAGGAATCCAATTTAGAATGCACAGGGACCTTTATACTGGCCAAAGCATCTGGCAAGAATATGGCATCTAGTAATTGCTGAACATAAAGGTCATTTTTAATTTGGTCCCCACTAGAAGTGAGGAAGCCCGTTTCTATAGCATTCTAAAGTCATGAGCTACTCCAAAGGCCTACCTCCCGTCAGTATAGATATTTGCAGTTTTGCCAAGCAAGAACATAAATTCAGCCTGTTGGGCCACGATAGCTGAAGGCAAAGGTGCTGCCTTAATGACTCCAAAAAAAATTGTAATAGCATACCCAACATAATATTTACCATTTTCACCTTTTAAATAAGAACTATTGGTAAACCACCAAAAGTCTGCTTTATCCAAAGGTTTCCTGTAAGCCATCATGGGGAGTCCGAGAGTCATGAAGAGTAATGTCCATGGAGAAGGAAGAATGGTGACAGGGTTAAGATTATTATAGCTAGAGAGTTTGGAATCCAATTTTGCACAGTAGCCAGCTAGCCTAAGAAAACCTTATAACTGCCTTAGTTTTGGGAAGTTCAGGATGCCATGAAGCCTATTTGGATCTACGTGTAGGCTTCGTTCTGAACTCAGGTGCCGCAAGTATCAAACCAGAGTCTGAGCAAACTGCAGTTTCTCCGTGGAAACTTCATGTCCCTTTAAGGCTAACAGCCTAAATGGGTGGATGCTATCCCTGCAAAGACACCTGAGAAGGGGATCAGAGAAGCAAGTCACCTAAGTATTATAATAAAGCAGAACTTCCACGTAACTTTATATCTTCTAAATCCACTTTTAAGGTTTGAGAGAAGTAGGAAGGACTTTCAGCAAAACTCCGGGGCATTACTGTCCAGATACACTGCTTTTCTTCCCCAAAAGGCAAAGAGATAATTGACTGACCTTATCCACAGAGAAATCAATCACAGTGAAAAATCTGATGGAACAAATAAATGATGTTGAAGGGTCATTTGATTCACCTAAGTTGGCAATTTTGGTTGTTGCTATCAAATTCTAGAATTATCTCCCCCTTTCAGGAGAAAAAAATTCCAATGTTATTTTTCTAAGAAATCTCAGTCCAAAAACTGAATAGGGGCAGAGGAACGAAGAAGAAAAGAGTATCTCTTAAAGGAAACAAGAAGGAATTGGTTTAAAGATAGGAACCTGCTGAGGTTTATTAGAGACCCCCACTACTTGAACCATTTCAGTACTTTGAGCAGGGGCTGCTTAATAACAGTAGGGCTGCACGCTGACTGTAGCTCCGGTGTCAATAAGGACACAAAGAGATTCACCCCCAATCTGGAGAGTTTTTTTCTCCAAACTGGTAAGGAGGAAGGATTGGGAAAAACCCCTGTAGTTCTCTGGAGTCCTGTAGTTGGGAGTTTGGAGGGCACTGGAAAGGCTGGTTGGAGGGCTGAAGGCACCTAGAACGCTTGCATTTGGAATAATCTTTCTTCCAGTGTCCTGGTTTATCGCAATTACGGCAAAGACCAGGAGGGGGTTGGTTTTGTTTTAGGGGTTCTCATTTGTTGGAGTTGAAAATTAAAGATTTTAGTGGTCTTCCCTGTAGCTGAATTCTCTGGGGTGTGGGTGGGCCACTTTGCTAAATTAACTGAATCTGAAGTGGACAGTTTCCCATTCCATCCTAGTCCTTTCAACTACAAGGGAAAAATCGCGGTTCAGCCCTTTAATGAACACAGAATTGAAGGGTACCTGAGTGGATTTAACATCCAGAGGAGCCCAGGATTTTCCTTAAAAACAATTTGGAGGTGACTGTAATAGTCATGCACAGGTTCACTGGGTTTCTGAGTGCAAGCTTCAATCTTAATCCAATCAACAGGTTTTGGGAAAGCCCTAGAGACTGCCAGGTGAAGTTGTTCGGCAACTGCCCAGCCTGATCATATTAAAAAGGCATGGGGTTAGTCTCTCATTTAAAGTTCTAAAGATGAGGGGAGCCTGGGTGGCTCAGTCAGTTAAGTGGCCACCTTCGGCTCGGGTCATGATCCCGGGGTCCTGGGATCAAGCCCCACATTGGGCTCCCTGCTCGACAGGGAGCCTGTTTCTCCCTCTCCCTCTGCCTGCCACTTCCCCTGCTTGTGCTCTCTCTCTCTCTGTCAAATAAATAAATAAAATCTTTTAAAAAAATAAAAATAAATAAAGTTCAAAAGATGGGATGCCTGGGTGGCTCAGCTGGTTAAGCGTCTGCCTTCAGCTTAGGTCATGATCTCAGGGTCCTGGGATCCAGTCCCACATCAGGCTCTTTGCTCAGTGGGGAGCCTGCTTCTCCCTCTGCCTGCCTCACACCACCACACCGACCCTTCCCCCCACCCCCTGGTTGTGTGCTTGTGCTCTCCCTCTATGACAAATAAAATCTTTTAAAAAATAAAGTTCTATGGGGCGCCTCGGTGGCTCAGTCGTTAAGTGTCTGCCTTCGGCTCAGGGCGTGATCCCAGAGTCCTGGGATCGAGCCCCACATTGGGTTCCCTGCTCTGCTGGGAGCCTGCTTCTTCCTCTCCCACTCCCCCTGCTTGTGTTCCCTCTCTCGCTGGCTGTCTCTCTCTGTGTCAAATAAATAAATAAAATCTTAAAAAAAATAAAAATAAAAAAATAAAGTTCTAAAGATTTTTCAGGATCATCCCAATTAGCTGTTTTCATCCAGTGCTGGGCCTGACCTTCAACAAGCATGTGAACTAGCTGATATAAATCTGAGGAACCTGGTTGGTAAGTCAGGATGACTATATTAAATTCCTTGGCAAATCTATGAGGATCTTCAATTACTCCAGGAAAATCTTTGACTATGGCTCATAGTTCAGCCTTAGTCCAGGGGACATGGGAAATTAGGAGCTTAGCATCAGGATCCTCCAAGAGTCTAATTTTAAATAGGTAGGTTCAAATAGGTTCAGAGAAGGGAGAGGGGAGAGGTTCAGAGAAAAAGGGAAGTTCAATGGAAGAACCAGAATGAGGAAGCAGAGGGTATAAAGGATGTGGGGACAGAGACAAAGAGGACAGGGGAGGAAGAAAGAGGCCTGAAAAGATTGTGTTTTTGTTTGGGTTTTTTTTTTTTTGCATTCTTTCAATTGTTTGTTCACCTTGGTTAATTTAAAATGGTATTTTGTAAAGAGACAATTTTAGAGTCTTGGATACTCTTGGAAGCTTCAAGATATTAGTTGAAATGGGTACCCCATTCTATTCTAGAGCTATTTTATCCCATTTTATTTTAGAGCTTCTAATTTGGTTCTAAGAAAAGCAAGTTTGGGAAGATCGAAAGCTCCCCATAACAGCCACTGGAGTCCTAAGTTATTTTTTGTTAAGTTGGTCCAATTAGTCAAAAATTCACATGAGGAGGGACCATAGTTTTTAAACATAAAACTGGCTGGGGTACCAGGAGGAAGACCCTCCTGAGAGAATTCAGCAGATTGAGAACCCATTACTAAAGAGAATTTAGCAGATTGAGAACCCGTTACTCAAAACCAGAGGTTCAGGAAACAGAAGAGTACTCACCAGGAAGGACAACACTTTCATAAAAAATAGAAAAAAATTTAAACAGATCCCAAATAAAGTCGGAGAGCTCAACCAGAAGGAGGGAGCTCAGATCCGAGAGGAGACTTACCGAACTAAAAGCAAGAAGATGACTCACAGAAGCGGAGAGCGCCAGGCACTAAGGTGGGTACTTCACAGGGTTCTGGGGATTGTTAGTTCCTCAGAGGTCATCTCCTTTGGGTCTCATCTGGGTCACCATGTAATGTTGACCTTAAAAAACAAAAGAGCCAGTTACTTTACCAGCAAAATGACTTCATTAGGGAATGGAGAAGAATTGCAACTCAAGACAGGAAAACTACAGTGAACCACAGGCAAATCCAGAAAACAGAGGAGAGGGGCTTGTTTTTAGGAGGGGAAAGGAAGAAGCTGAGAGGGGCTGTTTTGCTGATTTCTCACTGGCTGGATTGTTGCTGGGCAGGGAGAAATTCTTCCTCCTGCTGGGGCATTACAAGGTAAGCTGCTTCCTCTTGGGGAATGTGAAATATGCTTCTTACAAGCAAGTGGTAACGCATGATAGCTCCCCCTTCAGGACTTCCTGACTCAATTTTTAAATTTTTTTAAAAAGATTTCTTCTTTTTATTTATTTGAGAGCAAGAGAGAGAGAGAGAGCACGTGCGCACACGTGGCAGTAGGGGCACAAGGAGAGAGAGAGAATCTCAAGAAGACTCCCCTTGAGCACGGAGCCCAACACAGGGCTCAATCTCACAACCCCGAGATCAGGACCTGAGCCAAAATCAAGAATGGAACGCTTAACCCACTGAGCCACCCAGGTGCTCCCTGACTCCATTTTAAATGAGGTTTCCTTTATTTTCACACTTCCCACTTTAGAGCCTCTGGACTTTTCCCAAGTCCTTCCTCCCAATCAAAATATACCTGTCTATTCCCTCAAGGCCATACTCTTTACTAGATGTCAGTGATATAATTCAGGGTTAATGCACACTAACATTTTGATGATTTTGTTTCCCACATGACCCACATAAGAGTTTCAAGGAATATATTATGAAGAATATTAAATCACCAAATTTTTTAGGGGCCTAGTGTGAACCCAGCATTGGGCTAGATCCTATAGCACTGTATCAAGGAACAGAAAAATTGCCTCTGGGGTGCCTGGGTGGCTCAGTCGGCTAAGCGTCCAACTCCTGATTTTGGCTCAGGTGGTGATCTCAGGATCATGAGATTGAACTCCGCATCAGACTCCACGCTCCACACAGAACCTACTTCTCTCCCTCTCTCTCCCCTCTGCCCCTCCCCCTGCTCACACACTTGCGTGTGCACATTCTCTAATAAATAAAATCATTTAAACTATACTTTATAAAAAAAGAAAAATTGCCACGGTGGATCTATCTAGCCTACTACCCAGTTGACAACATTATCAACAAAGAACTTGCTCTGGAAAAAAACAGAGATAGTAGTGCCCGGGTGGCTCAGTTGGTTAAGCATCTGCCTTTGGCTCAGGTCATGATCTCAGGGTCCTGGGATGGAGCCCCATGTCAGGCTCCTTGCTCAGCAGGAGAGTCTGCTTCTCCCTCTGCCCCTCCCCCTGCTTGTGTGTGCACTCTGTCTCTGTCTCGAATAAATAAATAAATAAAATCTTTTTTAAAAAGAAAAGAAAAAACAGAAATGGAACATTCACACAACCTTTCTGGCAGGCCTTTTAGCCAAACGTTAAAAAAGCTTTAAAAATTTACATAATCTTTGACCCATAACTTTACTCCTAAGAATTTATACTAAGGAAGTAATCAGAGATACATACAAAGATGCAAACACAATGATGTGTACTGCAGCATTATTAATAATACTGAAACAATGTAAATATCCAAAATAGAGAGCTAGGTAAATAATTCTTTCTGTATCCATATGATAGAACACTGTATGTACATTAAAGTCCTATTAATACAAGACTCTTTAAAGACAGGAAAAATCTATTGCTGATTGTGAAAATTTTTGTTTTAATTTTATGCATAGATAAAGACTGAAAAGATTTACCTTAAATGTTGAAAAAAATGTTTATCCCCAAATGATACAATTATTATTATTATTATTTTTAGATTTCATTTATTTATTTGTCAGAGAGAGACAGAGCAAGAGAGCACAAGCAGAAGCATGGGAAGTGGTAGGCAGAGGGAGAAGCAGGCTCCCGGCTGAGTAGGGAGCCCAATGTGGTACTCGATCCCAGGATCCTGGGATCATGACCTGAGCCGAAGGCAGATGCTTAATCGACTGAGCCACCCAGGCGCCCCTCAGAATGGAAGGATTATTAATGACCTTTTTTGAGCTACATGTTCTAAATTTTCCACAAGAAACATTCTAATTGGAAAAAAAACAATGAAACAATGAAACTTTCTATTTTTTAAATGTAATATTCCCTGAGAAGGACTATTTGTCTTCCTTATAACATCAACGAGTAACTATATTCCCAGCTTCTCCTAATGTAGCCATTTATAGTTTTGCATTTGTAAATGTGTTTAACATTTTTAATCCTTTTGGCTTCTGGTTAGTAACTTGTCCTATTATTTTTTGTCCTATTATTATAATTATACATTCAATGAAGGTTGTGAGAAATGTATAGGGAAGTCCCATACACTGTTTCCTCAGTAGCCCCCAATGTTAGCGTCTTATACAACTATAGTGCAATATCAAAACCAAGAAATCGACATTGGTATAATCCTCAGTGCTTATTCAGATTTCATCAGTTATACATGTACTCATTTGTGTCTGGGTGTTGTGTGTGGGTGGGTGTTTAGCTCTATATAATTCTATCAGATGTATAGCTTTGCATAACCACCACCACAATCAAGATCTAGAACATTTTCATCACAACAAGGATCCCTCATGTTGCACTTTTTTAAAAAGATTTTATTTATTTATTTGAGAGAGAGAGAGCATGAGTGGGGGAGGAGCAGATGGAGAGGGACAAGCAAACTCAGCGCTGAGTGTGGAGTCCAACATGTGGCTCAGTCTCACAACCCTGAGATCATGACCTGAGCCGAAATTGAGAGTGAGATGCTTAACCCACTGAACCACCCAGGCTCCCCCATGTTGCACTTTCATAGCCACACTTACCTACCTCCCCCTCTAATTCCTCACCTGTTAGCAACCACTGAACATCCTTCCATCACTATAATTCTGTCATTTCAAGAATGTTACGTAAGTGGAATCACACAAGATGTAACCTTTTGAGATTAGCCTTTTTCACTCAGAATAATTGTCTAGCAATTCCTCCAGGTTGTCACAAGTGTCAAGAGTTTGTTCCTTTTTCTTGCTAAGTAGTATTCCAAGGTATGAATATACCAGTTTGTGTAACCGTTCATTCACTGAAGGACATCTGGGCTATTTCCAGTTTTTGGCTATTACAAATAAAATTTCTATGGACAGGTGGGGACCAAAGTGGGACTAGGTAAGAGCTATCTGATCTGATAGCCCAGAAAAGGGCTGGAGTAGTAAGGATGAGGCCAGGGGTTGCAACCTGGCCTTGTGTGAACCCTTAACCCCAACCTGCTCACCTTGGAGAAGCCCTGAGCAAAAACCCTGGCTATATCAAACTGTACAAGATCTGGGCAGCCCAGAACATCTCCAAGATGATTGCCACATCACAGAACCAAGTCTATCTCACTGCTGACAACCTTGTCCTGAACCTACAGGATGAAAGTTTTGCCTGAGGCAATGACAGCCTCATCAAAGGGGAAAAATGAGCCTGGTGACCAGGAACTCCACTCCCAAAGAAGCGGTTCTGTTTCTCCTGTGGTTTTTGAGGAGCCAGCTTGGGGTCCAAGCACACCCCCATCCCACCCCCAACATCATGTGATGGTCCCTCCTGCATCTGTCCTCCCAACCCTTCTTGGATGAACAAAGCCCGACCAGTTTTGGGGGGAATGATTTTGCTCCTCCCTGTGCTGGCCAGAGGTGTTGGGACAATGTGATTTCTGAGTGATTTCCTACAGTGTTGGTTCCTCCCTCCCGATCAGGAGGTGATAACCACCATCCCAGGAATTCTCAATAAATTTTTATTACTTGAAAAAAATTTCTATGGACTTTCACATTTTACTATTTTTTTAAATTCTTAATTTGTCACCCAAGAATCTAAGAAAGCCACCTCCTCCTATATCCTATATACTAGAAATTGTTGAACAAATCTATGTTTACCTTACTAATACTGCTACAGTTTTATGAGAAACAAGCTAGATTAAGAAAAAAACCATGGAGGGGCACCTGGGTGGCACAGTTGTTAAGCGTCTGCCTTGTGTTCCCTCTCTCGCTGGCTGTCTCTGTCACATAAATAAAATAAAATCTTTTAAAAAAATTAAAAAAGAAAAAAGAAAAAAAACCACGGAGTTATACCATATTTTCTCTGTGAATTATACTTTTTTTTTTAAGTTTTTTTTTTTATTTATTTATTCGACAGAGAGCGAGACAGCCCGCGAGAGAGGGAACACAAGCAGGGGGAGTGGGAGAGGAAGAAGCAGGCTCATAGCGGAGGAGCCTGATGTGGGGCTCGATCCCACAACGCCGGGATCACGCCCTGAGCCGAAGGCAGATGCTTAACCGCTGTGCCACCCAGGCGCCCCGTGTGAATTATACTTTTTAATGTATTTTTCTCTGCCCCTTGACTATGAACTATGTGGCGGTAGGGGCCATGACTAAATTGCCTCTACTCCTAGAGCAGGGCATAGGGCCTAGCATAGCATAGGTGTTTAGAAAATGTTAGGATCTTGGGCACCTGGGTGGCTCAGTCGGTTAAGTGTCTGCCTTTGGCTCAAGTCATGATCCCAGGGTCCTGGGATGGAGTCCCATAATGGGCTCCCTGCTCAGCGGGGAGTCTGCTTATCCCTCCCTCCTCTGACCCTCCCCCTGCTCGTGCACTCTTTCTTGTTCTCACTCTCTCAAATAAATAAAAAAAAATCTTTAAAAAATAGAAAATGTTAGGATCTCTAGGGGAGGGTGGGCCCAAGGATACATGTTTTATAACAAACTCCATGGATTATAATAGGCAGTCAGGGTTAAGAACTACTATTTAGCTGGATAAACAAATATGTAAAGGAGAAGAAGGAAAGCTCATGATAGAAGAAAGCAGACTCAGGACAGCAAGGAGACGGGGGTGTGGGGCAGGGGTATTGATGTTCTATTATCTTTCTCCACCTTACAGAGTTTCCTGTGTCCAGATTAACCTCTAGACTGCATGGTAGGGAATCAGTGATTTCCAGCACTATGTTTGAGAAGTGCTATTATTGAATCCCTCTGTCTGACTGGGCCAAACAAGACAGCCTGCATCTGCTCTGTCAGGTTTTACCTATTTGAAAGGCTACTCCACACATCTTTGGAGACACCTTCAAGAGTAATGGAAAAAGCATTTGGTGATATGAATTACCTAGAGGTGCTTATTTGTTTAGATGGCATAATTATGTTTGGCGGAGCTCTGGAGAACAATGGCTCCTTAGATTACTGGATCACCTGGAAAATAGACTAAAACCGTCCCTTGACACATGCCAGGCCTGCCGGACCTCAATAAAATATGTTGGATGTATAAAATCACAACGGGGGCTGGACGGACTCTGGAAATATCACTGACTGGTCAGACCCTGACATTTTTTTTTAATTTTAAGATTTTATTTATTTATTTGACAGAGAGAGAGACAGCCAGTGAGAGAGGGAGCACAAGCAGGGGGAGTAGGAGAGGAAGAAGCAGGCTCCCAGCAGAGGAGCCCGATGTGGGGCTCGATCCCAGGACCCCGGGATCACTCCCCGAGCCAAAGGCAGACGCTTAACGACTAAGCCACCCAGGCACCCCAGACCCCGACATTTTAAAACATGAAGGGGATGCAGCAGACACCACAGGAGCTGGCAGAAGAACTGTTCGAAGATTGCAGAACACTGCAATGCGTTAGCTCAGGGTGATCAGATCGGAATTGGAGCACACGTGAGTTGAAGAGGGAGGGGAAGCAGGTCAAAATACCAGGGCCTGGCAGTCAGGAAGACTTGTGCTTGGGGGACAACTATGTTGCATATGAAAATAAAGCTGTCCTTGCTGGGGAGGGGGGTGAAGCCCCCCAAAGCAAACAAAGCAGTTTTCCCCCAGGCAAACTGCTCTCGTGCACCCTTCCTCTTGCACTTTTAGATCCCGGCTGCCTGGCTCAGGGATCTGTTTTAGCATGTGTTGTCCTCCACCACCATGTCCTTTTATAAACTGAAGGCAGTTTTGAAGACTGGAGATCTGTGCTATGTTATAAAGACACAGAGGTGAAGATAACCATTGCATTTGCCAAGTGAGGTCTGTCAGCGGGTGAGACTTGGGATCCAGTTTTAAAAACTGAGTTTGTAGCACAAAGTAGACAATGACAGACAACACCCTCAGGTACTTGGTGTCCTGGAAAGCAGAGCTTTGGAGCTGAAAGCAGGCCTGGGTTGATTGAGGAAAGGGCATCTCTTTCATGGTGGAGAGTTGAACTATTGGCTGAGTAGGGACAGTAGGAAGGAAGGAGTCAAGTACAGGCTCAGTCTCTGGGATTGAGAAGACACCTGCAAAATGCTTTCCCTAAGCTTGCTTCGAGTCAAGTAAGCTCTAACTTGAGAAGGCAAGCCTTGCCTCACATTTTTTCACAGGCCCTCAAAATGCTTATTTCAGCCTCTGCCTGCCCTACTGAGAGCTGCAGGCTAAAATCTCATACTGGAATGTGGAAGTCCCAGCCTCACTTCTCCTCCAAGCTGAGAAGTGAGGGAAGAACTGGAACGATCCAGGTATATGCCCTGGGGTCTACCTTTCTTGAAGAAAAAGTTACCATGGCAGTCCAGGTGCTGACAACCACATTTGACATCAACAAAATTAAGCTGAAAAAGGTAGTAGTGTTGCCATAAAAGCAGGATTGGTGAAAGCAAAGAGCACGGCTGCTTTAGTGTCAATGCAATGGGCACTCAGTGGCAACTGTGAGTATGCCCCTAAAGAGGCCAGGAGATTATCATTATTACTATAATTTGGGATGATTACTATACATTTTCGTCCAAAAGAAGACAGTTTTAGAAAGTGAGGGGGAAAAAAGCCCTGAAGCCAGACAGACTCAGGGTTGGATCCTGGCTCTCCCACTATCTATGCTGGCTTGGGCAAGCCAGTGTCCTTATCTGTAACATGAAACACTCCCAACGACCATCAATATTTAGTACACAGGCAGTGGCAGATCCAGCTTTTGTGGGGCCTGAAACTTATACCATTTGGGTTAAGTTTTTTTTTTAAGTGTAAAATCACACTTTACAATCCCAAACATCTATTTAGAATGATACAATAAATGACAAGAAACCACAAGTTTTAAAAACTGACAAAATGCACAAATATCACAAAATTTTTAAAAAACAGTATTTCTCTTTATATTAACTGGTACAACTCCTTGATACTTTTTCTATATTTTCTTGCCTGCATCTTTTGATCACCTCTTCATCTGATACCACTTTTATACTCTATAATGTCTACAGAGAGAACAGGGAAACAGTTTAGTTTTTCCCAAGAGTTTAGAAAAGTTTCTTTCGGTTTCCCAACCCATCACTGATTAACGTCACATATGTATTTTGGGTTGTTGTCAAATTTGGGAAAACCATTTCTTGTATATACAAGCTGTAAGATTTTAGGCTACGTCAAGTTTTTTATGTAATGACTAATCTTAAATAAGCTTTAGATTTACTGCTTTAAAAGTGTTCCCTCAAGTCATTTCTACACTGGTACAGCCACCTATAACTTAACTGTATGCAGAAGTGATAGGAAACCACATAAATATATCCTACTAACCCCAAATAAATGTATCCGAAACTCAATTTCTCTTTGGTTGGATCCCCAAAAGAATAGCTCCAGTAAAGGGGCACCTGGGTGGCTCAGTTGGTTAAGCGTCTGCCTTCAGCTCAGGTCATGATCTCCAGGTCCTGGGATCGAGCCCCGAGTGGGGCTCCCTGTTCAGCAGGGAGTCTGCTTCCCTCTCTCTCTCTCTCTCTCTCTCTCTCTCTCTCCTTCTGCCCCTCCTCCCTGCTCATTCTCTCTCTCTCAAATAAATAAAATTTTTTTAAAGAAAAGAATAGCTCCAGTAAAAACAGAACTCTCCATAGAAAGCAAACAAAGGCAGAGAATATAAAAAGAGCAAAAGCGTTTTTTGGGTTGGATGAAGACAGACAACACTCATTTTTAATACATCTTGTGTCTTCACAAGTAGATTTGAAGTTAATAAAAGTATTCCCCAGGGCGCCTGGGTGGCTCAGCTGTTAAGCGTCTGCCTTCAGCTCAGGTCATGATCCCAGGGTCCTGGGATCAAGCCCAGCATCGGGCTCCCTGCTCAGTGGGAAGCCTGCTTCTCCCTCTCCCACTCCCCTGCTTGTGTTCCCTCTCTCGCTGTGTCTCTCTCTGTCAAATAAATAAAATATTTAAATAAATAAAATAAAATAAAATAAAATAAAATAAAATAAAATAAAATAAAATAAAAGTATTCCCCTCCCATATACGTTTAAAGTAGTCTAGTGTTGTGAATTCCATTGACAGAATTTGGAAAGCCACGCCCCAGAAGAATAAAGCCTCAGAGGAAACCTGCTGGAGCTAATCTATGGCAGGAAAGCCTTCCCGACCACTGAATTCTAAACCTGTTCTGTGGCAAAAGACTTCCTAAAGGAGGACAGCAAAGACAGAAATCCTAAAGGAAAAGATGGGACAGATTTAGCCATACTAAACTTAAAAACATCTGTGAGGTTAAAGCAAACAAAATCAAACATTAAAAAAAAACCTAGGGGAAAAAAAAAGTACTTGTTATTCATATTACAAAGGATTGATAGCCCCAATACAGAAATCAATTAAAAATGTTAAAGCATGAGGAATCCAACAGGAAAACTGGCAAAGAACATGAATAGGCCATTCACAGAGAAAGAAATACAAAAAGGCAAAAATTGAAACAACTGGCAAGGAGTTAGGGAAACGAAGGCCTCTCAACATGCTGTTGGGAATGTAAATTAGTTCACCTTTATACAGGGCTATTTGACAATATAAAAATAACACTAACATTTATAAGGAGTTGCTCTTTGCTAAGTACTCTGCCAAGTGCTTTGCGCTGATTAAGTTATTCAATTCTCACTCAGCTTTATTGATATTCAAAGTGCATCATTTGTAATAATAAAAAACTCAAGACTCCTCAGACACCCAACAGCAGGGTTTGGTTAAATGGATCATGGAACCTCTATACAACAGGATTGAAATGATCTATATTTACTACATGAAAAGTTCTATAAAATATAGTTAAGTTTTTTTTAAAGGCTACAGAAGAGAATGTACAATATACTATTTCCATCGTATAAAAACTGCATGAATACCTATCTACGTATGTATATGTATATAGAAAAACCTTGGGGAGGGGCACCTGGGTGGCTCCATTGGTTATGCATCTGCCTTTGGCTCAGGTCAGGATCCCAAGGTCCTGGGATGGAGCCCCACTTGGGGCTCCCTGCTCAGCAGAGAGCCTGCTTCTCCCTCTCCCTCTGCTGCTCCCCCTGCTTGTGCTCTCTCTCTCTCAAATAAACAAATAAAATCTTTTAAAAAAATCTTGGGGATATATAGCAAAATGATAACAACAGTTGTTTCCAGGTGGTGGGATTTTAGATGATCTTGATTTTCTGCCTTATGGTTTTCCACGAATGCCTACTGAATTTTTGCTATCACTACTCCTAGGCAGCAGGAGTAAGGTGGGTTTGATGGGCACACAACCTGTGGTGTCACACAGAGCTCCATGGTTACAGGAGCCCATGTTTTAGTACTCTACTGTCATGATTTTGAAACTCTGAATAATTCATGAATAAAGGGCCCCACATTTTCATTTTGCACTGGGTCCTGCAGATTCTGTAGCTGGTCCTGACAGGAGTATACCTTGCCTCTTCCGCTGGCATCCTGAAATGCGTTGTTCTGCAACCGCCACCACTGTGAGAACTTGCTGTTTTCATTTTCCTTCCTTCACGCAGAAAGGAAAACCTCTCAACGAGGAGGCTTTGAACTCATTTTCTCCACCGTCAGCAGGTTGATCAACCCTCTCCCTGGAAGAGGAAAGAAAGCCTCTGAGGACCGACTATTTTTCTTCCCTATTAGATTTTAGCTTTACACTCTCTCCCAGCCCCCAACAGGATGGATCACGGGTGTCCCTTACAGTATCTGCCTATACCTTCCAAAATGCCAATCCTGGCAGGGGAAAAACCTGTTCTCCTGAGTAACACAATCAACCCCAGCAACTACTCCAGCATCAAACAAATATGCATCCACTACCTACGTAATTTGTCTTTAGATCATTCAGTAATGAGCCCATGACCATGGCCATGAGATTTCCTTATTGTTTATTCTCATCAACTAAGCTTTTCCTTGTCAGAAACAGTTTCATACAATCTTCCACTTGGAGATTTCACTGTGCATTCCTCCCTTTGGATCTTTTGTAAAGATTTATTTTTTGAAAAACTACCTACCCCCCATCCGTAAGAAATCATGCTTTTGAAATGTCAAAATAATATCCTTAACTTCCTTTATCTTTACCTTTGTTTCCTATTTCTAAGGCAGTATCTACTCAGAGGAAAGAGGGTCACAGTCCTACAGTGACTCAATTCCCTTTAAAACAGTGGTTGTGACATCTTATCAAAAATTTCATGAGGTCAATTTATATTACATGCACTAAATATTTTATCTGCATGCTATTTAATCCTTCAAATAAATCCAGTTAACTAGATAAGCATTATAGAAATCACATCTCCTCTAGGGAATTCTTTTGGTCCAAATATCTTCTACTAGCTTTTCTGACATGACAGTCAAAATTTCCAGTTCTTGAGTCACCTCTGTTGCCCCATACTTGCCACATAAACAAAAAACGTCTAATCTTGGATACTTTCAAATATACGTAAGAGTAAAGAGAACAATGCAATTAAGTTCCAGGTATCCATTACTCAGCTTCAGCAATTACATTCTGCCAATCTCAATCATCACTTTTTAATTTTGTTTCTTGATTTAGAGGAAATTTTGAGCACTAGGTTCTCACAAGGAATACAGCCAAATTCATAGTCTCACTTGAAATAAAGCTGTCACCTCAGTAGCGGTTATCTAGTGAGAATTTAAAAGCATTCGCATTCCCAGATTTCCCATCTCTAACCAACCTGCTCCTCGACTCCCCCTCCCCCCACCCCTGAGCTGCAACCAGCATCAGTCCCAGCTAATGATCTAATCCTTTCTTCTTTCAACTACGGGAACATAGGACAGGGAGACTTTGAGAACACATTTGTTCAGCGTGCTGCAGAAGAGGCAAAATTGCCTTCTGACCCATGTATCCCAGGGCAATTCCATTTCACTTCTTTACCTTCTGGAGAGGTGAACATATAAAAGCATTAGAACAAAATTTATTTTTTAGATCTTTTGTTCAGAGATCTGTTTAGGTGCGCCTGAGTGGCTCAGGTGGTTGAGCTTTTGACTCTTGGTTTCGGCTCAGGTCATAATCTCATGGGTCCTGAGATGGAGCCCCCTGTTGGGCTCCACGCTCAGCAGGGAGTCTGCTTGAAGATTCTCTCCCTCCGCCCCTCCCCCCACTCGTGCACACACGCCCATGCTCTAATAAATAAAAATTTTTTTTAAAAGATCTATTTAGGGGCGCCTGGGTGGCTCAGTCGTTAAGCATCTGCCTTCGGCTCAGGGCGTGATCCCAGCGTTCTGGGATCGAGTCCCACATCAGGCTCTTCTGCTGGCAGCCTGCTTCTTCGTCTCCCACTCCCCCTGCTTGTGTTCCCTCTCTCGCTGCCTGTCTCTCTCTGTCAAATAAATACATAATAATAAAAAAATCTTAAAAAATAAAAGATCTATTTAGGGGCGCCTGGGTGGCTCAGTTGGTTAAGCAACTGCCTTCAGCTCTGGTCATGATCCTGGAGTCCCAGAATCGAGTTCCCCCTCGGGCACCCTGCTCAGCAGGGAGTCTGCTTCTGCCTCTGACCCTCCCCCCTCAGTCTCTCTCTCTCTCCAATAAATAAAATCTTATAAAAAATAAAAAAATTAAAAAGATCTGTTTAAAAGCACGCCACGTCTATGCACGAGAAGGTGGGTATTAAGCAAAGAAGGCAAGAAGAGCAAGGCTCAGAGGGAATAATATAGAGAATTAAGTTATGGGTCATGGGGAAGGAAGCAATAGTTCTGGGCTGCCTCTGACACTTGATCTCCTTTAATCTTCCCAACAACTTCAGGTATAATTGAATTCCCATTTTACATATGAGGAAACTGAAGAAACTCAAACCTCAGAAGTCCTGTGGCTTAAGGCACCCATCTATGAATGTTGGAGGAAGAATTCAATCTTATCTGAGTCCAAAGCTGTGCTCTTTCTACCTAAGCGGTAGGGTTGGGAGGACTGGGCACTCACACAGGACATTTGTCGGGGTCCCCAGGACAATCTCTTTTGAGGCCTCAGCCTGCAAACAAATGCCACTTTGTAATGAGACTTTCTCTCTTTCTCACCAGATGGTCCCTAAATTAGTTGAAGCCTGTGGGCCTTAAATATAAAATAGGCGGATGCATCTTGATTATAATATGGCAGTTTGGTTTTAGTCGCAAGTGTTATGCTTAAAATGTAAGAATGTGATTGACTTATAGCATTTTCTTTTTAAAGGATAAAAGTTCCTTGTGCTTGATCAGCCCAGCCCCTGAATGCCTGGCTGCTGCTCTCTGTAACAGACAGAACTACACCCAGGCAGGGTACCAAAAGCAAGAGTACCATAGCCATCTTCCTAGGACAGGCCTGAGCCACATGACCTTCACCCAATCCACACTGTTGATGTTGCCCCCCTGAGACCCAATGGAGGCAGTTTGCGCTCTTCCTCCCTTGGCCAAACTAGACAAGTTGTGTTTCCTCAAGACGCCCCCAGCTTGCTGCAAATTATCCACCCAGCTCCTTCTTTGCCATCAGGATTTACCCGACCCTGCCTGGATATAGAAGCTGATCCCTCTGGACTGGACATCTGCCCTTTTCTTTCCCATTGAGCTGGGGGGGGGAAAGAGGCAGCTTTAAAATCTGCTTTTCTTTTACTCACAGTTAGTGTGCCTGTTTTGTCTGTATGTAAAGGCCCACTCACCTACAGCTAGGAAAAATCCTGCTCTTATATCTAACTTTGGAACTGAGAAATCAGTCTTTATTCAGACACACACGCTTCCTCCACAAAGCATGGCAGTTGGGGTGGAGTGGAGGCAGCAGTGAGGTTGCAGGATCCGGAGGGATAGGAAGGAAGGCAATGCTGAAAGAAGAGAGACGAGTAGTCTCCTCGGGGAAGGGAGATGTTATCATAGGGTTAAGCAGGCAGCAGTAAGGAAGATGAATTCACCATTCAGGAAAAAGGGAGAAGGGGCTAAGTACCAAACACTATGCTAGATGCTTTACATATACCAAGGGAGGAGGGACCGGAAATGAGGAGAAATTTATGAATGCTATGACACTAATTCAGGCAAGAAGTAATGAAGAACTTAGTAGAATGGTAGCAGTTTGAATGGAAAGGAAAGAATAAACAGGATTCACTGTGAGGGGAGTTTCAGCCTAACTTACCAACTGATTGGGTGCAGAGGTCAGGGAAGAGGAAACCAAGAGAGCTTTGGGTTTTCATAATAAGTGACTGGGAAGAAAGGGGACATTAATAGGAAATGATTGTCAGGAGATGGACATAAGCAAGATTGATCAATTTGATTTTGGACCTATCTAATCTTTAAAAAATTTTTTTAAAGATTTTAATTTCTGAGAGAGAGAGAGAAAGAGAGAGAGTGGGAGGAGGGGCAAAGGGGAAGGGAAAGGGAGAGGGAAAAAATCTCAAACAGACTCTAAGCTGAGATCATGAGATGAGATGAAACCAAGAGTCAGACATTCAACTGACTGAGCCACCCAGGCGCCCAATGAAATTTTTTATAATACAAGTTTTCAGACATAGAGAAAAATTGAGGAAATAGGATATTGAAGTCCCATGTACCCATTTCCTAGCTCAACAATCATCAATTCATGGCCAATCTTGTTTCACCAATACCCTTACCTATTCCTCCTTTCCCCAACTGGATTATTTTGAAATAAATCCAGATACATGATACCATCCAGTAAACACTTCAGTATGTATTTCTAAAAGATACTCTTAACATAGCCACATACAATTATCTTAACCAAAAAAAATCAATCATCAAATACTTAATGTTATTGGTAAGTACTCAAATTTCCTCAATGGTCTCCTTGTTTATTTATAGTTGATTGGTTAAAATCAGGACCCAGATAAACAAACCCATTGAATGTAAGATTCTGTCTAAAACTGCTATGTCGACATATCAAGCAGGCAACTGAAATTTCAGGTCCAAAACTCAACGAAGAGGTAGAAGCCAGGAATACAGATTAAGAAATCATCTTCTCGGAGGGAAGGATGAAGCTATCTGAATAAATGAAGCCACTGAGTACATACCATAGAAGGAGAATATAGCAATAAAAATGGCCCAAGGATAGAACCTTGGGGAACAACTATATTCGGGAAGAGAAGAAAGAGCCCCTGGGATGGGGATGTGAGTAGTTTGAGAAAGAAGTGAAAAGCTGAAAAAGAAAATAAGATAGTGATGTCAATGGAGCCAAGAAATGAAAGCACTGCACAGAGGGAAGACCAAACAATTTTGCTCACTTAATGTTTTCCATCAAAAGAGTCTTGGGATGAGGCACCTGGATGGCTCTGTCGGTGAAGCGTCTGCCTTCGGCTCAGGTCATGATCCCAGGGCCCTGGGATCCAGTACCGCATCGGGCTCCCTGCTCAGCGGGAAGTCTGCTTCTCCCTCTCCCTCTGCCCCTTCCCTCTGCTTGTGCTCTCTGGCTCTGTCTCTCTGTCAAATAAATAAATAAAATCTTTTTTTAAAAAAAGAGTCTTGAGCTAAGACTCAGTCCCTGCTCTATTGTGTGACTTTCTAGCTGTGTTACACATTAAGCAAATCATATCTGTAAACCTAACATTCTTCAGATGTAAAAAACGGGTAAGGCCAGTCCTTCCAATTAAACGGCTGTGTAAGGATCAAATGAGAATGGATCCGTGTGAAGAAGACCTTTTTTAACTGCAGAGTATTGGACAAATATGAGAGGCTATTCACTCAATAAATATTTACCATTTTTATTAATGTGAAAATATAACTTAACTGTTGAATGGAGGGTTAAGTTTCTAATATTAAAAAATGCTGAATTTTAAAGGCCATAATTCTTCAAGAGTCTCATACTAGCTAGCTCTTATGATCATCTACTGTCTGCTGGGCACTGTTCCTCCACATAGGGTCACCTGGATGGCTCACTCAGTTAAGCGTCTGCCTTCAGCTCAGGTCATGATCTCAGGGTCCTGGGTCCCACGTCAGGCTCCCTGCTCAGCAGGGAGTCTGTTTCTCCCTCTGCCTCTGCCCCTTCCCCCCACCCCCGCTCATGTTCATTCTCTTTCTCAAACAAATAAAATCTTTCCACATACCTTAACTCATTTGATCCCCTCAAAATTGTATGAGATAGGTACAATTATGAGCCTTTTTTTACAGATGAGAAAGCTGAAGCTGAGAGGAGTGAACTAATTTGCCCCAGGTCACACAGCTAGGAAACAGGTGAGCCAAAGCTCAAGCCAAGTCTTTCCTATGCCCGAACCTGACCTCTTAATCACTACACCGAAGTTCCTCTTAAAAATATGTCTTGAGGGGCGCCTGGGTGGCACAGTCGTTAAGCATCTGCCTTCGGCTCAGGGCGTGATCCTGGCGACCTGGGATCGAGCCCCACATCAGGCTCTTTCGCTATGAGCCTGCTTCTTCCTCTCCCACTCCCCCTGCTTGTGTTCCCTCTCTCGCTGGTTTTCTCTGTCAAATAAATAAATAAAATCATTAAAAAAAATATGTCTTGAGGGGCTCTTGGTTGGCTCAGTTTGTTAAGCAGCCGACCCTTGATTTCGGCTCAGGTCATGATCTCACTGTTGTGAGATCGAGCCGTGTGTCAGGCTCCGCACTCAGCAGGAGTCTGCTTGGGATTCTCTCCCTCTTCCTGTGCCCCTCCCCCCAATAGCACCCCCCCTTAAGTGTCTGCTGCAGCTCAGATCATGATCCCAGGGTCCTAGGATTGAGTCCCACATCAGGCTCCTTGCTCAATGGGGAGTCTGCTTTTCCCTCTGCCTGCTGCTTCCCCTGCTTGTGCACTTTCTCTCTCTGACAAATAAATAAATAAACTCTTCCAAAAAAATTAGTCCTTTAAAAAAAATATACCTTGAGGGGCACCTGGCTGGCTCAGTCCACGGAACATGCAACTCTTGATCTCAGGGTCCTGAGTTCAAGCCCCACACTGGGCTTAGAGCTTAAAACATTAAAAATAAAAAAACAGTGGAAAAAATATGCCTTGGAAAATTAGAAGATCACCATATTATAACCTTAATGAATTACAGACCTAGGCTCTGAGCATCAATGCAACTATCATCACAGAGACAACCAGACACTATGGCTCCTGAAGGAAGCACACACCCACCCACCATCTATGAAGTTAATTTTGCCCCCCACCACACCCCAAACGGAACCTGAATCAAACACTGCTTTTAGATTAGGGTTACAGTTGCCAGATAAAATTCAGGAAACCCAATTAAAGTTGCATTTCAGATAAACAACAAATAATTTTCTTAGTGTAAGCATGTCCTATGCAATATTTAATACGTCCCATGCATTATATTTGGGACATACTTTAAAAAGTATTCATTATTTATCTGAAATTCAATTTTAACTGGGTACCCTGTATTTTTATTTGCTAAATCTAGCAATCCTACTTTATTGTTTTTTAAAGATTTTATTTACCTATTTGAGAGAGAGAGAGAGAGAGAGAACACAAGCAGGGGGGAGAGACAGAGGGAGAGGGAGCAGCAGACTCCCCACTGAGCAGGGATCCCAATGTGGGGCTCGATCCCAGGACCCCAGGGATCATGACCCCAGCCGAAGGAAGACACTCAACTGACTGAGCAACCCAGTTGTCCTGGAGATCCTACTTTAGATCTAACTATCCATTTATAAGAAACACAAAGGACTGAGAAACATACTAATTTCGACACTCACTAGATGTTTGATTATATTAAGATGATTAATTTTTAGTCGTCTAGTTGTATTGTGGGAGTTTTTAAAAGAAGCTCTTATCTTTTATAGATACACATTGAAATGTTTGTGGATGAAATTATATGATGTCCTGAAGGTCCTTCACAATAATTTGGAAGGGAGAGAAGTGGGTGGGATGTAGATGTAACAAGACTGGCTGTGAACTCATGATGTTGAAGCTTCCTTAAAAGTACATGTGATTTCATTACACTCTTTTATTTCTGTGTGTGTTTAAAATTTCCCATAATAAAAAAGTTTTTAAAAGAAACAATACCTAGCACAGTGACTGACATACTGTAAATACTTAATATGTATCTGTTGCAGGCAATTTTTTTTTTTAAAGAAAGCTCTCAGATGGCCATCAAATGGAAAAACATTCTGGAAATGAGATTACAAGCATGAATATGCCTGAAAACACAAATGAGATTCGTTTAGGGACCAAACTATACTCAAATGGAAACAATAATGAATTTGCCCAGACAAGGGAATTTGTTTATTGAAAATGAACAGTTGTGAAAGTCTGGGCAGAAGAGGTACATACATTACAGGTACTTAATTTGGGTAAACACATAAGACATTTTTAACCCTCCAAAAAGATGTTATGTGGAAAACAATCCACCTTAGGTTTTTTTCAATATTAACTATTCCAGTGAACTGTTGTGGAAAGCCACATTAATTTGCCTTTGGAAAGATTTTGAAAATTTGAGCGCTCACATGCAAGTAAATCGCCAATTACTAGAAATTATGACTTCTCATGCTGAATAATGCATGCACTTGACAGGAGGTCTTTATCAAAAATGCAGTATTGTTAGTTTTAAATGCAGTCTTGCCTTAAATGCTGGGTACATGAGGACAACCAAATCAAAAGCAATCTCCTGCACAAGGTGCCAGCTAGTGTGTTTAGTGAAGTGCTCAGTGTAGGTATGTGAAATAAGCTGTTTATTTATGCTTAATATCCCACTATATGGATACGTTATAATTAATTCAACCATTTCTCTTACTGATGGATGTTTCCCACCTTTTTTATTATAGACAACCATGCATTTACCCTTCTACATTTAGCCTTATATTCTGGTGCTTTAATTTCTGAGAGACAGATTATAAGAAATGGGCTGGCTGGGCCAAGAGTATAAATATTCTTAATTTTTAATAAATACTAATTGCATGTATTTTTAAATCAGGCTACAATGTGGAATGGTGTTCTAAAAATGCAATCACCTAGGGGCGCCTGGGTAGCACGGTTGGTTAAACATCTGATTCTTGGTTTCTGCTCAGGTCATGATCTCAGGGTCCTGAGATCAAGTCCCGCGTTGGGCTTCATGCTCAGTGTCTGCTTGAAATCCTCTTCTCCCTCTGCCCCTCCCCGCCACATGCTGGCTCGTGCTCTCTCTCTCTCAAATAAATAAATAAATCTATCTTTACTTAAATAAATAGGTAATTGCATTTTTAAAATTATTTAACTATAAGTCAATCATCTTACTAACTTCACTACAAACGCTAAGTATATTTCAGCTCTGCTTTAAGTAGAGAACTGGGTTCTCCGACAACCTCCCATTAACAGTGCCTTTGGTGTTAGAAATCCCATGGCTTATTCTGTTTCAGAGCAGCCTGTATCAGTACATCCACTTCGGTATACCTTCCTGTATCAGGAAGTGGTATTTTAAATTGTCACCTTGTCAGTCTCTGAATTCTGAGTGCCATTTCAATCTGTCCTTTCTTGGTCCTTTTTTTGCAAGGAGACTGGTTCTCCGCACTCTTTAAAAAGGTATTTGTTTAGCGGCACCTGGATGGTTCAGTGGTTAAGCAACTGCCTTCCGCTTGGGTCATGACCCCGGGGTCCTCGGATCGAGCCCCGAGTGGAGCCCCACAACGAGCCCCCCGTGGAGCTCCCAGCTCAGAGGAGAGAGCCTGCTTCTCCCTCTCCCTCTGCTGCTCCCCCTGCTTGTGCTCTCTGTCTCTCTGTCAAATAAATAAATAAAATCTTTTAAAATAATAAAATAAAAAGGTATCTTTTAAAGATTTATTTATTCTAGAGAGAGTGCAGTGGGGAGGGGTAGAAGGAGAAGGAGAGAATCTCCCGCAGAGTCCCCACTGAGCACGGAGCCCAAGGAGAACTCGATCTCACGACCCTGAAATCATGCCCTGAGCGGAAACCGAGAGTCCAATATTCAACCGAGTGAGCTACCCAGGGGCCCCTGAAAAGGTATTTTTATTAGTAACTTTTCCTCTTTTACTTTTTGTCCCTCTAATCTTAAAGATCGCTTTATTGACTGTTCTTCAAATTCAAAAGTAACAAATGCTTGTTAGAACCAGTGAAACAATTCCATACGAGGATGTATAAAGACAAAGCTCATCACCTCCACCTCCACCTCTTGAGATAATCAATATTAACAGCGTGCTGAGTCTTCCACAACTTTCCCTGCTCATACAAACAGACCACATACATAAAATTTTCTTTACACCAAAGTATAATCATACTATACACATTGTTCTGCAACTTGTTTCACTCAACTATATATGTATATACATACATACATATATGTTTTTATAGGTGACAATGACAATATCTAGTATTTAACAAAATGTACTGGAGATACTCCACAGTTTTAAGTTCCTTTCCAGTTCTAAAATTTGTTTTTGTTTTCCTTCAGAGAACATACTACCATTATAATTATTTGTAATGAATTGTTCAATGTCTTCCTTCTCTGCTAGACTGAGAACTCCATGAAGGCAGGGGGCCAATTTTGTTCACCCCTCTATCTTCAGAATTTAGGATAGTGCTGCCAGGATGGTAATTGCCTAAAATCTATTTGTTCATTGTTTCAGTGCTTCCTGAAACCTTCAGTCTACTTAAACTGGGTCACTGTCAATACTCGAAACATTTACCGTTAGGAACTCAGTCCCCAAGAAAGTCACCACTCAATGTTATTTGAATGGAACCTAGTGACAGTACATTTTAAATATTTGGGGATATTTGTGTTTTTTAGCAAAAAAAAAAAAAAAAAAAAAAAAAACAACCTCGCTACCACAAAAAAAAAAAAAAACTAATTTTAAAAGACCACGTGTTTAACAGAGTTCTGCGCTTGTAATTAGGAAACCTAGATTCCAGTCCCACTTCCACCATTAATTACCGCACGACCTTTAAGAAGTTCCTTTCCTTTCTGGTCCTGGGGTCCTCATCTGTAGCTCTAACATTCATTAATACCACAAATATGTACTGTCTACTGCGTGCTGGCACTAGGCTAGGTGCTAGTGACACAGGGATGAATAATAATAACAGCCAACATTTAATGAATGCTTATTCTGTGCTTGGTCTTTTACTAATGGAGTCCTATGCACTCTCATTTATCTCCTAGGAGCACTACCATGATATTTCTGTACTTTACAAGGAGGGAACTGAGGCATAGGGAGGTGAAGTAACTTTTCCAGCATACCAAAGGACGCGGTGAAGACAGGATTGGATTCCAGTCAGTAGGGCTTCAGATTCCACTCCAATAACCATAGAAAATCCTTGCCCTCATAATTCGAGGAATATACAGTGGCTTGCATTTTGGTCCCAACCCAGGAATACTGGGTGGCGCACCCTTCTCATCGATATGAGGATGCAAAGATGCAGGAGTACATTAGAGAAACCACTGAGAAACCTGACACAAGCGCTGCAAGTACTAACGCTCTACCTCGCTCTCGCGGTTTCCACGCCGAGAAGGTGAAGAGGTGGGAAGTGTCCGCGGGTCGTACGTACGCACGCCTCTGGGGCGTCCCATTGGGTACAGGGAAGCGTGCGGGTCACGCCGGCAAGACGCGATCCTCTGAACTCAGCAGGAGGCGGGGAATAAGAGAGCACTGCGTGCGTACGGGCCCTTCCGACGTCAGCACGGGCCGGCGGCTCCGTCTGGCCGCCGGTTCGTTTGCCCCGCCCCGCTGCCGGCGCGGTGGCGGTGTTCACTTCCTGGCCCTCCCCGCCTTTAGTGAAACCAACGAGAGGACACCCCCTGCATCTAGAGCAGCCCGACCAGGAGCGTAACCGGGTGGTGCGCGAATGTGAGAGGAAAGCTGTGCGCGGCTGCGCTTTCCCGCCCCTGAGCCGTTCTAGACGCGGGTGAGTGCTGGGGCGTCGGCCCGCACCCTGAGCGGACCCTGGAGCGGACCGACCCCGCCCCTCTCCTGGGGGGAAAGCCTGGGATCTGGCCCAGTCCCAGCATGCTCCACGCCGGGTACCCGGGCAGGTGCAGTGGGAGTAGTAGTTAGTGGGGGAGAATGAGAGTCTCCTGCGTGGAGGCGCTGCCTTGGCCCCTCAATGGGGTTTTGAGGTGACCACGTCCTCGCTCTCATTTTCGTTCTCCATTTCGTCCTCCTCCCTATTCCATACTCCAGCCAGCCACCTTCACCTTCTAAAAGGATGCCGTCGCGGAAACCACTCTGGTGGGTTTTGCCTCATTTGTGCCCGTGTGCAGTTTTAAGTTTCCCTCTCCTCCGCACCAAATATCCTATCGTGTACCTCTCCAGTGTTACATTTTTTTGCCCCCCTGATGGAAAAAAATCTACTCCTTAATTTATGCATATGATCCATGAGTAGTATCCCCATCAGGAAGAATTCTGACATGTTGTTCTCAAGCTAAGAGACACGTGTGAATTATCCTATATGGGCCAGAAGTAAAGTCCTATTATAAATTACTTTTAGAGTGCATCTAATAATACTGATATTAAACAGAGCTTGTTTTCTATCAGTTCTCTTTTCCTTCATAGAGCTGTTTGTTGACCAAGTTCTGTGAGTGACACGGGAAAACCATCCTGCTTCTTTGCCGACCCCCACCCACACTCAGGAATTATTCTGCCAAGCTATTCCACACCTTGGCCTTCTGATAGAAGTCAAAGTCCATTTCCTGTAGAAGAAAACCAAGGGGTGGTTTCCTTTTAGCAGTATGATAAGATGGGTGCAAAATGTCAATCATGGTTAACAAATCCCACGTATTTTTTTCATTCATAGAAAAACAAGGTTATTAGGTAACTCATCTATTAAATTTTCAACAATATGAGTAGAAGCACTCTACAGATCATTATTCTGTAATAGAAAAAGCATTGCACTGATCTCAGGAGATCTGATTTCTGGTTCATTTCTACCACTGACTGTGTGACTTTGGGTCAGTTACTTAACCTCTGTGGACCCTCTCTTTCCCTATCTATAAAATGAGAGAAATGCTATTAGGTAGCTTCTAAGGCTTCTTTCAACTTTAAGACGCAAAGGGAAAAAATCTAAGTAGCTCAGTAGAACATTCCTTGTGGAGAGAGGAGATTGGGAAATCTCAACAGTTGTATTTAAGGTGGGCTTTTCTTTTAATTTATAATTGAAATCAAAGTGTAGACTTTTCCCTTTGTACTTCCCCAAAGAATAAAAAAAAATGCCTTTGGAGGAAGTTAAAATGTTCATTAATGGTTCATCAGATATGCCTATATTGAGTCGGTTCTCATCCAAATAATTTTAACTATTTTCATTATGGGCTTTTATTACATTAGTTGATTGAGATACTGTATTGGAAACCATTTAGTCTTAGGAGCGAAAGAGTAATAATAACATGTGTGGTATCAGTCTCAAGAAATTTGCTGTAAATGTACTCAAACACCTAAGGACAGCAGCCATCAGTTAAATAAAGCACTAGGTTGAGAACAGAAATGCCAGCACAGATACCATTGGTGATTCACTAATTGTAGGTGGTTTTATCTGTTAAATTTAAGGTTTTGATGTAAAGTCTATTTATAGCTACGGAAGTGTTTAAATAATATAATGCAAGCTTGTGAAATGAAATTCCTTCAAAGAGAATAATGGACTGAACCTCTGTAACATTGGTTTCTAGGGTTAATGTTTTGATTTAGTACTTAGTTAATTAAATCCCCAAGGATGAAGTGCAAAAATGGCCTCCCAGAAAATTCTAGTGCGTGGAGGTGTTGTTGTAAAGTTCCAGTTTTTACAGAACAGTGATGAGATACCATTGGGAGCTAAGATTCTTAGACCTCTTGGTATTGGTACTCTATGCAACTAACTTGATTTCAAACTTGGGGCCTTTTTTTTAATGTTAAGAGCAAAATGTAAGTATATAAGGTATACCAAATCAAATCTCTAGACAAGTCCTTTTCTATTCAGTATCTTAAGGATCTTTTTTTTTTTATAGGAAACATGCTTTCTGAAAGCAGTTCATTTTTGAAGGGTGTGATGCTCGGAAGCATTTTCTGTGCCTTGATCACTATGCTAGGACACGTTAGGATTGGTCATGGAAATAGAATGCACCAGCATGAGCATCATCACCTGCAAGCGCCTAATAAAGAAGATATCTTGAAAATTTCAGAGGATGAACGCATGGAGCTCAGTAAGAGCTTTCGGGTATACTGCATCATCCTTGTAAAACCCAAAGATGTGAGTCTTTGGGCTGCAGTGAGGGAGACTTGGACCAAACACTGTGACAAAGCAGAGTTCTTCAGTTCTGAAAATGTTAAAGTGTTTGAGTCAATTAACATGGAAACAGATGACATATGGCTAATGATGAGAAAAGCTTACAAATATGCCTTTGATAAATACAGAGACCAATACAACTGGTTCTTCCTTGCACGCCCCACTACGTTTGCTATTATTGAAAATTTAAAGTATTTTTTGTTAAAAAAGGATCCATCACAACCTTTCTATCTAGGCCACACTATAAAATCGGGAGACCTTGAATATGTGAGTGTAGAAGGAGGCATCGTCTTAAGTATAGAATCGATGAAAAGACTTAACGGCCTCCTCGGTATCCCTGAAAAGTGTCCTGAACAGGGAGGGATGATTTGGAAGATATCTGAAGATAAGCAGCTAGCAGTCTGCCTGAAATACGCTGGGGTGTTTGCAGAAAACGCAGAAGATTCTGAAGGAAAAGATGTATTTAATACCAAATCCGTCGGGCTTTTTATTAAAGAGGCAATGACTAACCACCCCAACCTTGTGGTAGAAGGATGCTGTTCAGATATGGCTGTTACTTTTAATGGACTGACTCCCAATCAGATGCATGTGATGATGTATGGGGTATACCGTCTTAGGGCATTTGGACATATTTTCCACGATGCATTGGTTTTCTTACCTCCAAATGGTTCTGACAATGACTGAGAAGTGAAAGAAGAGCGTGTATACGAGCACCGTATAGGAGAGGTATTGTCACTATTTGTTGTTAACAACTACATATCCAACACAACAGTATGTTTTTCTTTTTTAGTTTGGTGGCACTGGTTTAGTTGCACATTAAAGTTTAGTGGTACATTTTTAAATAGGGTGGGGTTTTTTTTCCTTAAAACATGTGAAAATTTCAAACATGTTGGAAAGAAATGTTTTAAGAATGATAATTTTGAAAATAAGATATATTTATAAATATTATATTTATGTGATAAATCCTAAATTATGAATCTGTGGCACATATTTTTGCTGATCAGTTAAAAAAGTTCATGTCTTTTTAGCTTTCTAAGCTACGCAAATAAAATGTCTAGTTGTGAATTTGTGATCAAAGTAAAACTTTCAGCTATGTGTTTCCATTACTTGTTAATGCTGGTGTATATTCTAATTCTAAGCCTCTGCAAGTGCCCGTGGATTTGCTTTCTCAAAATACACAACCAAGCAGCAAAGGAAATGTTCCGAACCAACGTTAAAGTGAAAGTTGAATTCTGTCCCTGAGAGAAAAAGTGAAGATTACCTATGAAGGTTAATAATTTTCCCAGGAGCTAATTTAGTGGCATTCCTCAGCAAACACAAGTTGTGTAACTCTCTACTTCTCTGTGCAGACACTGAAATTGGAGTGGTCACTATGAAGACTCTATGTCAGTTGAGATTTCTTTACTTCTGCTGGGCAAATGAGATCTGTGGACGTCTTCTTTCAAGAACTTGTTTTGATAGTCGGCAGTTTCACTTACCTGAGTGGAGTCTGGTCTTTGTTTACCTATTCAAATAATGAGATTTTTCCCATATTCATAGTTGTATCATGTCCAACGGTTTTGGGTGTGGAGGCCTTAACCTCACAGTTCACCTTGGATTACCATACCATTTGCCTTATTTCAGTGGCTACCCAGAAGCTTTATCCAGGGGTGAATACAATAGCTCTCGTGCTTATAAATGTAAAATGCTTGCTGCTGATTTGTTCTATAATTGGGCCTGCACATGCTATATTAAGTGAGATCCATAAGTACCCCCATAGGGTGTGCAACCATGACATTTTAGAGATCAATATTTCCTGTAACTGGCCTCATGATAGTTAATGGTCTCCCATAGCTTTTGCAAACCAGAAAGAGAATTTCCTCAAGAGGGCCTCGGGCTTCAAATTATCGATCATCAATGCATAAAGCGCTTTTTAAAAATTTATCTGATTTTCCTTATTGGGGCTTTTGGTTAAAAGGAAGCATTATTAATTTTAAAAAAATAATAAGACCTTTTTATCAAGCACTCTTAATATGTGGTCTCAGATGCAATTAATACAGATCAAGTCATGTTCAGTGTAAGTACAATGATAAACAGCATCTCCCTGAATGTGACACCCAATTTATAAGTGTCACCTTGCCCCAACAACAATGTATTTTAAAGAATTATGCATTTATCACTTTTGATTACATTAATGTATCGGTATAATTGTAATAAATATGTCAGAGAATGCATTCCATTGTTTCATTTCCTGGTGGGTGCTAAGGTAACAATTGCTTTTTAAACCAAACTGATGCTCTTCAAGGGTGCCTGGCTGGCTCAGTTGGTAGAGCATGTAACTCTTGATCTTGGAGTTGTGAGTTTGAGCCCCACATTGGGTGTAGAGATTACATAAAATTTTTTTATGAGGCAGCCGGGTGGCTCAGTCAGTTAAGCATCTGCTTCAGCTTAGGTCGTGATCTCAGGGTCCTGGGATCTAGCCCTCTGTCGGGCTTCCTGCTCAGCAGGGAGTCTGCTTGTTTCTCTCCCTCTACCCCTCCCCCACCCCACTTGTGCTCGCTTTCTGTCAAATAAATAAAATCTTTAAAAAAATTTTTTAATAAACCAAATTGATGCTCTTGATTGTATTTTTATACACAAGTATTCCTTTATAAAATGTTACTTGTCTTAATATGCTGTCTCTTTGAATTTATTTGTACCCAGTCTTGTAGATAAAATCTGATTCAGTAATACAGAAAATAGTACTACTGGGGTCATGGTTACAGATATGATCACTGTGCATTCAAAAGCCAAAAACTTAACCCTAACCTCACTCTTACTGGGGAAAGAATTGTGAAGAGTGGAGGTTAATGGAAATTAATCATGTTGTGAATACATTTTACAAATGGCTAGTGACTACCACATTGGACAACACAGGTCTAACCAGTTCCAGAAGTGTGAGATCCTGGACGAGATGGAAAGAGAAAATTTAGGGGCGCCTGGGTGGCTCAGTCAGTTAAGCAGCTGCCTTTGGCTCAGATCATTATCTCAGGGTCCTGGGATCGAGCCCCACGTCAGGCTCCCTGCTCAGGGGGAATCTGCTTCTCCCTCTCCCTCTGCCTTCCCTCCAGCTTGTGCTCTTTCACTCAAATAAATAAAATCTTTTTTTTTTTTAAAGAAAATTTAAAGTTTCTTCTAAAAGTTGTATTTATTTTTCTGGGTATCTTGAATGGTGTGGAAACTGCAACCTGACTTTTCACAGGCCCTAGGCCATCTCCTTCTGTGAATTTAATCACTAGATCTTACTTCTCAAAATTAAAACATTGGGTTTGGAGGAAAATATAGATTAGACCCCTTGGCTTTTTTTTTTTAATGTAGCTAAAAGGTTGCTTGTGTATCCAACCTGATTTATAATGCCCAGATTATTCTGTAATGCATTTAAACCCATCTATTGAGCTTTCTTAAAGCAGGGCACACCTGTATTAGTAAAGTTACTGAAAGCACAGAGTCTAGTGATGATGTACCACTAATTCCTCCTTCATTTGTTAAGCATATTGTGTTCCTTTTCGTGCCGGCTGACTTGGAATGATGAATTCAAAGAAGGTCTGAGTGGTTGTGTGAAGAGCATTGTGTTTGTAGAAGTTTAGCTTTTTTTGGCATACAAAGAAATTCAGAAATGTTTGCCAACCCCCCTACAAAGGAGTCCCCCAAAATTTAATTAAAAAATAATAATTCTAGTATCATCGAGAATAAAATATTTAAAGGATAATGGGAAAATTACTTGTTTGGAAAGTATGAAATGATGGTATATATCTGGGGTCTCTACCATAATTTTTTAAAAAAAGAAATCCACCTCTGGGGCTCTGGGCTGGCTCAGTTGGAGAAGTGTGAGACTTGATCTTGGGGTCATGAGTTCGAGCCCCACATTGGGTGTGGAGATTACTTAAATAACGACCCCCACATTGGGTGTGGAGATTACTTAAATACATTTTTAAAAAAAGATAGATCCAACTTTATTCGTATGGCACCTGTATACTATAATATTCCTTGTATAAATTGATTATCTATGAGCTCAACACTAGGCCTGGTATTTTGTGGAAAGCAAAAGGAGCCCAAACTCACATAATTTATACAGGGAGTCAGACAATCACTTCGTGTAAGCTCTGCATGAGCAATAAAACAAGCTATAGTTTATTATTAGAATATGGTGGTCCTTTTGCCTTTAAAGTCCTCAATTTGATAAATGCTACATATTTTAACCCACATAATTCTCATTTCCTTGGTGGTTTTCACTGATTCCATGCAAGAACAGCCACATTTGATTACGCTATTGCTTTGGCAATTTGGCAAAAGCCTTAACAGGAAGAGCAGGACCTAAAAATAAGACTCGGATTTTCATTGGATGCATGGGTGGATGAGAGTGATGGAATAAGGATGTCCTTAATGGAATGGGCTTGCATTTTTTTAAAAATGGAATGTTTTGATCTAGTGAGTGACTAAGAGACATCCACATTAAGTACTCGAAGTGTTGAATAAACGGGGATGTTCTAATAGTCAAAACACCAGCCCCATATGATCTGAGGGGAAAAGGGAAAGGCTGGTCCTAGCTTGATGGAAGAGTGAATACTGGCACTGGGAATCTTCTTTTCCATATTTACCACTCTAAGGCACTCACCACTAGAGGGAAGATCCAGGGACTACTGCCCATTCTCCACTCCAGCGCCATCCAATAGAAATAGGTGAGCCTCATGTGTTATTTTAAATTTTCTAGGAGCCATCTTAAAAAAGTAAAGACACAGATGCAATTACTTTAAGTATTTTATTTTACCCAGTATATCCAAAGTATTGTCAGTTCAACATGTAATCAGCAGAAAAAAATGTGATAGTTTACATTACTTTTTTATTTACGTCTTTGAAATCCAGTATGTGTTTTAGAGTTACAGCACAGGTCTAACCAATTCCAGAAGTGTAAGATGCCCACCCCCCACCCCAAGGCTAATATGTGAAATGGGAGAAAACCTGAAGTTCCTTCTGAAAGTCCTATTTATTATTCTGGTTGTCTTGAATGCTATGTAAATTGCAACCTGACTTTTAGCAGGCCCCAGGCTATCTCCCTGCATGAGTTTCATCACTGGACCTTCCTTCTGAAAATTAAATCACTGGATCTGGAGCAATACATAGATTAGACCCGTCAGCTTTTCTCCTTAGATTATAACTGAACCAAACTGCTCCTGTCATTAATTTTAATATTCACTACTCCTTTCCCCCATTTATCTTTTGGATATATTGACAGTCACAAAGCAGCGGCTAGCCCTGCCCTTGCACATTATACCCCATAATCTCCCCCACTTAACTAACCCTCCCCCCTTATATCCTTTTCTAAATGGCATATTAGCCAAGGCTTCTAAATGGCATAACCTTTAAATGGTCACAAGTCACCTGGCTTGAAGACTAATAGAAAAGTTCAGACCTCTGGACTGAGTCCAATTTCAAAAGATTCTCTCCATGTACCCCACTGATGAAGAGGGAAATGAAAACATTCCCCCAGAAGCACACATACGACCCTGTGCAAGCAGCCCATTCTTACCTCATTCAAATCCTACTCCTATTTTCCCACTGTGGAACAGAGGCCTGGCCAACTTAGACTCCTCTCCAATAACGCATAAATAAAGATGGTGATACGACTGTGGGCTGAGGTTATTTTTTGAAGTATGAAGGGGATACTTTCTGCAAAACAGGGTTTGCAGTCAGGCAGACCTAGGTTCAAATCCCAATTCTGCCATTTATCAGTTAGGTATCTTCAGGAAAGTTACTTAACCCCTCAGGTGCCTTAGTTTCCTCATTTGCAAAAATGAGAATTAAAATTTACCTCATGGAATCATACTAAAGATGAAGCAAGATACTGGAAGCAGAGCTTGTGCATACAGTAGGAGCTCAGGGAATGTTGTTTCCCTTTCCTTCTCAGCCACATGAGCAAGTTTAACTAACACTTTACACAGCTAAAAACGTATCAATCCTTTTTATTAAATACCTAGATGGTAAAATATTAAAATGTTGATGTGAATAACAGCTGGTATTGAATATTCAAATTCATAAGGGAACTCCTTAAGTTTTAAGATAACATCTGTACATTTACTCTGTGCCATGCAATAAAACAGCTCTTCCTCAAACAGCTTTTTTATAAAGTAAATATTTCCTTAGGAGAAGTTCAGAAGTTGCTTTTAAGAACATTAACTTAGAGCAAGTTCCCCTTTCACAGCAAATTAGACACTGTTGAGCCCAAACTGCCCAAATCGGTATGGTTTCTATCTCCTCACACTTTAATCAAGACGTTTCTCTTTACACAGGCAAAAACCACTGCTTAACTGAGCCTCCTGCATCCCCAGTAAAGGTATCTGGGCATTTGGTAGTTCCGAGAGAACTGGGTTTGACAACACCCAGAAACTCATGAGGCCATGTGCCTTCTCTCAGACTTCCACGTTTGGGAGCAAGAAAGGGGAATTACTTTGTAGACTTCTTTCAAAATATTTTATAACATATAAAATTTGTACCTTGTAAATCACAATATAAAATAAGTATAGTATGTGTCCAAGTTTTTACTAGACTTTAGCCCCTACTATTTTTAAAACAGAAGAAAGCATTGCCAGTGAAAAGTATTTTCTAGTCCTGCACTTTTTGAAAACATTTAGGAGACATATTAACTTGATGGGCTAGAGATAGCAGTTATCCCACTAAATGAAACTTTCTACCCTATATTCACATACACTTCAGGTTGAACTTTGTGCAATCTAAAATGCTTACACACGCAACTTTTAGAAATACCTTAGTCAGGCAAAAGCGTACTTCTTCCTAATCCTGGATAAGTCAACTCTCCAAGAAACCTTCCAGAGCCTACAGGGCAGAAAAGGACTCTCCACCCATCCTCCTCATCCTGCCCAATCTCGTCCAGATGTTTAAGTGAACAGTGAATTTTGGCTTTACGAAATGAGTTCACCAGCACTGGACCTGATGAAAACAGAATCCAGACCAAGAAGTGCATACAAAATCTTTCAGATCATGAGAGACGAAAAATTATTGTTAAGACATCTGTATGCAGAAACAGACATTTCAAGCCCTGCTGATAGGGAAGCAAAACTAGAAGAAAGTGCATGGCTCCTTTTAAAAGTTGTCTCAAATTTAAGCTCATTCACGGGCAATATCAATCCAACATGCAGTTTCATCACAAAATCATCTCATTAGTTTGCAAGTTTCCAAGCCTCAGGGTTTCATCATGCATCAGCATAGAAGGACAACCCCAGCATATGATGACAAAGACAGAGAGTGTCCCCTTTTGAATAGAAAGTGGGAAGAATAAAAACAGATTGCCCGACCTCAAAAGTGTCCCCTATACGGCTTTCCCCAAGGCAAAAAGGGAACTGAATTTGATTTGTTTTCAAGGCCTGTGTTTGGAGAAATGGCACTTCCTCCAAGCAAGTGCTTACATGATTTATTGCTTATTAAAACAGTCTTTTGCTCACATGCTTGTGAAAATCAATAGAAATTACTTATTTCGCCACAGAAGATTAAATGAAAGTTCACAGTTATCTTTCACAATCATGTCCTGTGATAAAAAATTAAAATTAGAAGAAAAGAAAACTAATCTTGGCATCTTTTAAATTTAGAGTTATTTCCCCCTACTGTAGAGTTCTGGGAACATTTACAATGAACCTGAAGGGAGTGAATGATTATGCCCCAAAAGTCCCCTCTATTCACATATTGGCTGAAATTAAAGTACTTTATTTTTTTTTTTTAAGATTTTATTTATTCGACAGAGATAGAGACAGCCAGCGAGAGAGGGAACACAAGCAGGGGGAGTGGGAGAGGAAGAAGCAGGCTCATAGCAGAGGAGCCTGATGTGGGGCTCGATCCCGTAACGCCGGGATCACGCCCTGAACCGAAGGCAGACGCTTTAACCGCTGTGCCACCCAGGCGCCCCTGTTTTACTTTTAAAATGAGATTTTAAAATGTGTAAGATAAGCCATTTAATTAGAACTGAACAATAGTGAAGCATGTCATTCTCTGTAACAATTAGGGTTTTAATTAGAAATTATTTCACTAATTGATCTTTTATTTCTCAAAGTGTTCAAGGATAAAATTTGGTGTCCTTTCATTTTTCACTCCAAGATGCAAATATTAATAGTACTAAGTAGTCTGGATCAACAGGATATTACTAGGATAATTCCAGTGAATCATCTCCTGTATGTTTTCCCATACATAAATTATATTATCCAAGAGGCCAGCCTCTTAAGCAAACCAACCAATCAACCAACCAACCTGCCTGCCTAATAGTCTCAACACAGATTAAAAACTGGTTCTCAATCACATTCATTCACTCCTGTTCTGATGGAGCTGTCGTCCTTTACAAGTGCTTAATTAGTTTTAATACAATATTAAACAAATTAGTGTTATAGTTCATTATATGTAGTCGTTCTTTTACCTGTTATAAAAAGTATAATAAAGCATACATATAAAATATAAAAACATATAATACAAAGTATACATTTACATGCATCAGCCTCCATGTTGACAGGCATGATTTCTTTAGGAACTATTGCTGAGAGGCTGGGATATTAAGAACAATTATATTTCATCTAATTTTTACTCCCTTAATACAACTAGTAACATTCTAAATGTAAGTGTTGTGAGGGGCTTTCCAAATATACTTTAATGGCCTAAGTCTTACAGGTTATAACTTGAGTAAGTTTCTGATTGCTTGAGACCTCAGAAGTGATGGTTATATTGACATAAGATGCATACATTTTCATTTTTTTCCTTTCATTATAAATCAGTTCTAGTGGATACTCCTTTAGAAATTGGAACATTTTGAGTTTCGTGAAGAGCCTTGACAGAGATATTCTCAAAATTAAGGAACCTAGATGAACAGAGTTAAAATATTTACCACATTTTGTTTAGGCATACATTCATTTCATATTCCCATTAACATATAACTGCTACATTATTAGTATGCTCATGAACAACAAAAAAGTAAAATATTTATTGTAATGAAATACCTGTGCAAACTGAGTCATTTGCCATTCTTACATTTTTTTAAGTACTATGCTTAGAAATACTGTATCCTCAGTAGCTGATTTGTATCCAAAGGAGGAACTTGGCTGGATATAATCATTATTTGACAAATGCCATATGACCTTCTGTTTGGGGACTATCAAATCCCTTGAATTGGAAATGTTCATGACTACCCCTGGGATAAATCCAGCTGTCTGTTTTGGGTCCAGAACATTAAAAAAAAAGAAAAAGAAAAAAGAAAAGGAAAAATGCAGCTGCCAACAGAACACCACCAAACCACTGTAATAGTCTGCTAGAAGAGGACTGATCAGGCCTTCCTATTACTGCACAATGGGACAACCATCTGAGTTGAAATGCCGAATAATTGCAACTCCAAGACATCTGGATGTTTTTAACCTTCTCACATTGGATACAATCTAAAGAATTTTTTTATATTTAGCTCATGTGTAATTTGCAAATTTTGGTGACCAAAATTGGAAAAGTATTAGTAACTTCCCAGTGGCTTTATAACTCGGTATTGGGCTGTCACCACTACCCACATTTTTAAAAATGTAAATTTACTCACTAGCCTGGAAGCTCCTTAAGGGCAAGGGCCACTTGTGTATTATTCATCTTTGTGCCACATCACCTAGAACCTAGTAGGTATTCAATAAATGTTCACTGAGGGGCGCCTGGGTGGCTCAGTCAGTTAAGCGTCTGCCTTTGGTTTAGGTCGTGATCCCGGGGTCCTGGGATCGAGCCCCACATTGGCTGCTCAGCGGCCTCCCTGCTTCTCCCTCTCCCTCTGCCTGCTGCTCCCCCTGCTTGTGCTCTCTGTCAAATAAATAATATCTTTTAAAAAAATAAATGTTCATTGAGCTGAACTGACCTTGGCTGAGTATGTCCGATACATAGAAATGGCTAGATTGTAGGCTGGCTTGACACAAAGTTAATTTTGAAACTAAAAATGAACTGAAAACACATTGCCTGAGAGAAAACAGACTCTCCCTGTGTTCCTACTCTCAGGAATGTGGGTAGACTAGGTTTCCTTGAAGCATAAGACCTCAGGAGGCTGAGATGCTAGTTTAACCTCTTTGAATTGGCTTTCCTGCATGACCTAATGTTGAGAAACTGACCAGGCTCCCAGTGTAGAGTGACACCCCCGACTAACACCATGACCTGAGGGGAAGGAGGCCTCAGACCCAGAGGAAGGAGAAAACATACATATTTAGTTCACATCACCAAGGCAACAGAGTCACTATACCTCAGCATAGTAGGAAAAACAAGCACAGATGATGATGTTAAATATTTTTAAAGTGTTCCCTACACCCACTGTTAACAGTGGTTAGAAATAAGGATAAATTCTTTCAGAAACCAGGCAATTAAAGATTTTAACTTCTCTAATATATGTGTGCTTTGTTTTTCATTGCTAACACTCCAGAGGCAATCTTGGTCAATTAACATTAACTTAATACCAAAAATAGAGGTTCAGAGTTTGGTTTTGACATCAATGACTCAGATATTCTCTTTTTAAGAATGTAAGGTGCTACAGGCCTCAAATAGGGTGCCTCATCCCTCAAATGGAGAGACATCTGAATTTGAAACCAGTAAGTCTGCATTAAATGAGACTGTTGAAGAAACCTACCCTGAAAGATGATTTATAAATGGGTCACTGATGAGACTATTTATACTTTCATCCATCAGGAATCAATAGTCAAATATAACAATATACTAAGTTATAGGATATGACTGTCACAACAAAGGCAAATATGCTACATAGAACTTAAAAATGATATAGGAAGTAAAATATCAGGGTTCCTCTACAGGCTGGGAAAGAAAGATCGTGGCAGACATAGCATTCTAATTAACAGTGACGTAGGAAAAATTCTCTAAGCCTTATGCCAGCCCAGATGAAATATTCCCCCAAATTTCAACCTTCCTTTACTCTTATCCACGTTCACCAAGAAACTTCCTGTTTACTGTGTACCCTAAGCAGACTTATCACTATAAATTAACACATTTACATTCTAATGTGGGACTCCTCAAGTCTTACAAGTTTCATTAGTGGGAAATAGTTCCTCAGTCTGAGGGTCAGACCCCAGATCAATAACCTTCACCTATGTTATATCTTGGGGGCCCACCTGCAACAGCCAGCCAAATGATCTCTTTTTACCCTCACCTTTCTCACCAACTTCTAACTGTAACACGGGTCACCACAAACTTGTAAATGTCTGTATCCATCTGAAAAATAAAATCACATGTCATATATTTGTAAACAACCAAATGAAAATGACTGAGACACTAGAACAGCAAGGTTATTAAGAAGAAATACCCACTGTCACTATATAAATTCCTGTTTAATTCTCGTTTAATTCCGAAAACAGCTTACTGTTCTTACTGAAATAGGTCCATGGCCTTCATGTGCCACTTATGATAGGAGATACACATTCTTTGGGGAATATAGTGGGGACCCAAATCTGAAAGTTCTGAGCATCTGTGAGTTTACCCAGCTTTGGGACAGGGCACTTAATAAATTCAACCTGAATCTCATCAAGCCTGTCTGTTTATGGGTTACACAGGGGACATAAAAACAAGTTAAATTACTTTACAGTGATACTACTGACAAAATCCAGAATGTGGGAAAAAATTGTATGACAAAACAACCAGATTTCTTCAATCATTAATTTAAAGGGGAAAAGACAAAAGGAGAACTTCTAACTTAACAGACTTAAACAAATAACCACCAAATGCCATATATGGACCTTGTCTGGGACCAATTTCAAGCAAACCAATGGTTAAAAAAAATTAAAAAGAGGGGGTGCCTGGGTGGCTCAGTCGTTAAGCGTCTGCCTTCGGCTCAGGGCGTGATCCTGGCGTTCTGGGATCGAGCCCCGCATCAGGCTCCTCCACTGGGAGCCTGCTTCTTCCTCTCCCACTCCCCCTGCTTGTGTTCCCTCCCACTGGCTGTCTCTCTCTGTCAAATAAATAAATAAAATCTTTAAAAAAAAATTAAAAAGAGGCAATCAAGTTCACTTGTCACATATTTGAACTAGATATTTGATCATATTAAGAAACAGTTAAATTTTTTAGGTGTGATAATGATATTTTAGGTGTGGTGATAGTTTTTTTTTTAAAAAAACACATCTTTTAAAGATACATATTAAAGTATGGATAAAATGATATATCTGGGATTTGCTTCAAAATAATTGGGGAGTGGGGTGAGAAGGAGTAAATGAGGGGCGCCTGAGTGGCACAGCGGTTAAGCATCTGCCTTCGGCTCAGGGCGTGATCCCGGCGTTATGGGATCGAGCCCCACATCAGGCTCCTCCGCTATGAGCCTGCTTCTTCCTCTCCCACTCCCCCTGCTTGTGTTCCCTCTCTCGCTGGCTGTCTCTATCTCTGTCAAATAAATAAATAAAATCTTAAAAAAAAAAAAGAAGGAGTAAATGAAATACAGATGAAGTAAGATTTGCCATGAATTGAAGCTGGGTGATGGACACAGAAAAGGTCCACTATACTATTCCCCACATACTTTCATATGTTTGGAATTTTCCATAATGAAAAGTTTAAAAACAACCTCAAGCAAAGAAACAAAAAACATACACAAAAGAGAAGGGGCATTTCCAGGGGGTAATGGGAGAAAATTCCCAGTCTAGCTTCCAGCCCCATTAACTAGTCAGATTCTCTGGGGGTCAGCCATATACTATCAAGTTCATTTACCAAGTCCTGCCCTTCATTTTACATCATTAGCCTAAGAAAGGACATCAAGTTGTCTGAGTTTGATTACTTACCAGACACCTCTTAATGTCCAAGTTTGCTACCCAATTTTAACTTGACTTAAGAAAAATTAAAATAATTTTTGAAGCTAACAGAATTTTAGCATCTGTTGAATTTATTCAGCATAACCACAGAGGTATTGTCTTCATGCTGTCACACACAGACACAAACACAGATACAGCACAATATCCATATTTAGCCAAATGCATTCCTTCCGAGGCTCATTTATATGTCTTCATATGCCACAGCCCATCATTTAAATAATGGATATTTTCAATGCCAATTCCTTTGTTGACTTTCTCACTGTAGAAGGAAAAAAGCATATAAACATATTGTTATGAATTTTTATAGGCTTACTTATGGTAAATATAATTCAAAGTGCATTGCTATTTTGCAATTATTGAGCCACATGTAGGGAATTTATTTATATTACATTAACATTATTGACTACATTAAACTACATTACTCTGCTGCAGTTCCTGTCTTAAAGTGATTCTAGTGATCTAACTAGTTGGTCTATAGAAACAAAGTAATGATGTCACCATACCAGGAGAACATCAAAGCGTTACACTTAACTGTGAAACAAAATTAACAGGAATAATTTGGTCATCAAAGAGTTCCAAAGTTTTTCAGTATACTGACTATATTTTGGTAATGTATCTTTAATATTTCCTTAATATTCTATACCACCAGGCCAAAACAGAAGATAAACACTGCGTGGTACTGAACTATGTCACTGTTTTAAAAACTAACAGTGGAGTGCCTGGGTGGCTCAGTCGGTTAAGAGGCTGACTCTTTTTTTTTTTTTTTTTAAGATTTTATTTATTTATGTGACAGAGAGACAGCCAGCGAGAGAGGAACACAGCAGGGGGAGTGGGAGAGGAAGAAGCAGGCTCCCAGTGGAGGAGCCCGATGTGGGACTCGATCCCGGAACACCAGGATCACGCCCTGAGCCGAAGGCAGCCGCCTAACAACTGCGCCACCCAGGTGCCCCCAAGAGGCTGACTCTTGATTTTGGCTCAGGTCATGATCCCACGGTCCTGGGACTGAGCCCGGCATATGGCTCCGTGCTCAGTGGGAAGTCTGCTCAAGGATTCTCTCTCTCCCTCTCTCTCTGTCCCTCCCCTTGCTTTCTTTCTCTAAAAAAATAAATAAATCTTTTTAAAAAAATTAAAAAATAAAAACAACTAACAGCAAAACATCTTTCCTCCCACCCAATTTAAATCACACTAAATAAGAAGTTCCCAAAATACCACATACATACATATAAAACAGCTGTGATGGCACACAGTCCTTTTCAGAGTGCTTACGAAAGAATGCAATCCCGGAGACAAAATAGGTTTCAATGGCTTCCCAAGTGTTAGGAAAAAATCAGAAATGAGGCTTCTGTGTTTAAATATTTGTAAGATGTGGTATGAATGAGAGCAAATTTCACCTGTAATTCTGACGCTTCCTGAGTAGGTTACTCATATCTCAAAAGCTAAGGGGGACTAACATGAGACTTACATATCTTCTGCAGACATCTTCATGACTCCAACACACAGAGCATGCTGTTTTCCTTCTGCCATGATTGCCTGAAAACACACAGCTAAGAAAACTATCTATCAAAATGCCTTAGAAAGGGGGTGTCAAACAATGATCACATTAATAGTAAAGCCACTTTGAACACATCTTGTATCCTCACCCAGACCACCAACACTCCTTGAGAACAGGGACCTAGCAGAGTCTGTAGGCACACTGTATATATTCAATAAATGCTAAATGAATGAATCTAATTATTACTCTTGGTTTTTAAGTTAAATACTAGTACTATAACCCAATGCCAACAAAACCAAAATAAGTCATGCAAAAAAGGAGATGAAATTTCTTGCATGTAAGTATTGAAAACTGTGAAATAGGGGCACCTGGGTGGCTCAGTCATTGGATGTCTGCCTTCGGCTCAGGTCGTGATCCCAGGGTCCTGGGATCAAGCCCCGCATCGGGCTCCCTGCTCAGCGAGAAGCCTGCTTCTCCCTCTCTGACTCCCTGCTTGTATTCTGGCAAATAAATAAAATCTTTTAAAAAAACTGTGAAAATAAATAAATATGAATTGTTCTAATGTTTTAGTCACTAAATGGTGGTTTTATGTAATAGACACATTAAAATAATAATTATATCCCCAATCTATCTTTAAGAACCCAGCGTAAGTTTCAACCTTTCTAGAACAACCAAAATGTTCTTGGTTATCATTTGAAGTGTTTAGAATGTTAAACACTGCAGGGCACCTGGGTGGTTCAATCTGTTAAGTGTCTGCCTTCAGCTCAGTTCATGATCCTGGGGTCCTGAGATCAAGCCCTGCATGGGGCTCTCTGCTCAGCATGGAATCTGCTTCTCCCTCTGCCTCTGCCTCTACCCTAGCTTGTGCTCTCTCACGTACACTCTCTCTCTCAAATAAATAAAATCTTTTTAAAAAATAGAATGTTAAACATTGCAGTACATATTTTACAAAGTAAAAGTTCAAGGGTACACAGTATCTCTCTGCACTAGTTTTGCAACTGTTTAAAGGTCTATAATTATTTCAAAATAAAAGTTAGTTAAAAAGCAAAGGCTAGGTACTAGGAAATTTTTCCATTTAAGGGAAACTCCAGAACTATTAACCTACGACACTTAGAAAAATCATAAACATAAAAAAAAAAACCTGTCCTCGCAGAATACTATTCTCCATTTTCTCCATCTCACTTTCACTTCACACATTCATTCGATGTTCCAAAAATATTTGAGCACCTATTATGTGACTAGTATCTATGTCAGTATAAGCTGTTCCTAAGATATAAACATACACTTTATAATACCCTTAAATGTAACTGCCACAACAGACGATACTGTCCTTTTGAGTACAGGACACACTCTTAAACCCACTCCAATGGCCTTCCCACTCCACAGCGATTTCCCTATTCCTATGAAGTATTTTCTCAACCTGAAGCAAATGGCCACTTTATCTATGACAAAAGAGAAGATAACCTCTCATCCAGATTGTTGACAAAAACCTAGTTCATCTAGAATACAGCTAACCACCACTGTAGAAATGAAAATAATGCACAAGTCCAAACACATCATGAGTTTTAAGGACTACCTGAAACTTAAACATTTCTCTTTGAGAAAATATGTTCTGAGGCCCCAACAGCCAACTTAAAAATGAACTTTAAAATGAAAGTTGGGAATTGTCCATATTTCCCACTACCCACTTCTAATAGTCGACCTGGTACCTAAGCTCTTTTTCATTTTGAGCATTTACTCCAGTGTATATGGGTAAGCCAACAGTAAAACTAGCAAGCTGATGTCCAAAGAAGTGATCCAATCATATCATACATATTCTCTCCATTAATAATCAAATTTTATTATTATTTTCTTTAAAGATTTTATTTATTTATTTGAGAGAGTGAGCAAGCAAGACAGAAAGCACAAGCGGGGTTGGGGGGCGCAGAGGGAGAAGCAGACTCCCCACTGAGCAGGGAGCCCGATAAGGGGCTTGATCCCGAGACCATGACCTGAGCCCAAGGCAGACGCTTAACTGACTGAGCCACCCAACGCCCCAATAATCAAGTTTTATACTGTGTCCTGAGTCTGATAACACTGGGCCATAACTAGGCTGAAATGCAGCTGGGACTCTTATTACTTGTTCCCATTTAACTTCTAAGATGGGACATAATTTAGTCTCATTTAGAAATGATGTTCTTTCCCACATCTTGAAATGTAACCAGAAAGGTATGAGGTAACAGTAACTTCCAAAAAAGTACATCTAATCTTCTCTTGGACGACAGATCTTTCAGTAATGACAAAAATACTGTGAATACATTTTCAGCAGTTACAGCCTGGGAAGGATACAACAATCGTATCTACTGCAGCAGGGTAAAGTTTAGCTCCAGGAGAAGTTAAGCCTGGACACATGATATTTGCTCCACTGAGTACAAATTTGATGGCTCCTTTATCAACCTGCTGATGTGGCAGGACAAAAGGATCTAGAAGAAAAGAAATGTTATATAAATTAATGAGACTAATGACTCAACAGAAAAAGGCAAAGGACATGAACAAATATTTCCCCAAATTACAGTATTCTGACAGATGCAAAATAAAACTAAAATGCCATCCTTCACTTATCAAATTGGTAAATATTGTTTTAAAAGATTTTGTTTATTTATTTGTCGGGGGGGGGGCTGAGCACAAGCAGGGGGAGTAGCAGGCAGAGGGAGAAGCAAGCTCCCTTCTGAGCAAGGAGCCCAATGCGGGACTTGAACCCAGGACCCTGGAATCATGACCTGAGCTGAAGGCAGATGCTTAACCAACTGAGCCACCCAGGAGTCCCCACATTTAAATATTTTTAACAAAAGTAATTTCCAGTGCTAGCAAGAGTGTAGAAAAACTGGCATTCTTATATACTGCTAGAAGGCTTATAACTGGGTTCAATCTTTCTTTAGGACTACTTGGCAACATGTATCAATAGCCTTGAAAAGGTTCAAACTCTTTGACTCAGTATTTCTATTTCTAGGACTTTATCTTAAGAAAAATTAGAGATATATATTTAGGTAGAAATATATTCATTGTAGTACTACTCTTTATAATAGAAATAAATTGGAATGAACCTAAATGTCCAACAATAAAGATATAAATGACTTAAGGTATGTATAGTATACATAAAATAGAACCATATTTTTGGAGACAATGTAATACCCTAGTAAATGTTCATAATATAATATTAAGAGAAAAAACAATTTAAAAAACTACCAAAGAGATCAGTGGGTGCTAGGGGTTGAGGGGAAGGAGAGGGGGAGGAGGTAAAGACAAAGAGGTGAAGCAGAGGATTTTTAAGGCAGTGAAACTATTTTATAATACTATGATAGCACATAGTGATACTGTAACAGTGGATATATAACATTATGCATTTGGCAAAACCCACAGAATGTACAATGCAAAGAATGAACCCTAATGTAAACTATGGACTTTGGTTAATAATAATGTATGAATGTTGGTTCATCAATCATAACAAATGCATTACATCAATATAAGATGTTAATAACAAGGGAAGGGGGATAGGCAGTATATGGGAACTCTGTACTTTCTGCTCCATTTTTCTGTAAACCTACAACTGTCCTAAAATAGAAACTCCATTAATTAAAAACTATTTAATGAAGAGACCAATTAAAAAAGGAAAAAATATATACATTTATACACACATACAACATAGAAAATAATTGGATGAAAATATGCCGATAGGGGCACCTGGGTGGCTCAGTCGGTTAAGGTTCTGCCTTCAGCTAGGTCATGATATCCAGGTTCTGGGATCCAGCCCTGCATAGGGTTCCCTGCTCAGCGGGGAGTCTGCTTCTCCCTCTGCCCCTCCCCCACTTGCCTCTCTCTCTCTCTCTCTCTCTAATTAATTTTTTAAAAAAAAGAAATACATTGATATACTAACCATGGTTATCTCTAGGTCATGGAAATACAGGTGATTTCATTTCTGTATTTTCCAGCTTTCTAGAATGAACATGAATTTCTTTTGTAATCTCAAAAAAATTATTTTTGTGTGTATATGTGTGTCTACTAATAGTTCATAATCTAAGAAGTAAAGGATCCCTGAAGGATTCAAAACTTTTTTTTTTAAGATTTTATTTATTTATTTGACAGAGAGACAGCCAGTGAGAGAGGGAACACAGGCAGGGGGAGTGGGAGAGGAAGAAGCAGGCTCCCAGCAGAGGAGCCTGATGTGGGGCTCGATCCCAGGACTCTGGGATCACGCCCTGAGCTGAAGGCAGACGCTTAACGACTGAGCCACCCAGGCACCCCAGGATTCAAAACTTTTTAGACCTCTCAGTACTTTCTAGGAATAATAACTGGTAAAATGTATTCACTTTAATGTCTTACCACTAGCCTTCCCACTAGTCAGAGAACAAGTAAGTCTTCTTCCTACTGAGACTACAAATTAAACATGGCTCCAAATTTAAACACCTTATTGAAAAAGGAACCTGAATGAATCACGATTTGTTTCTTAGTTAATACCTGCCCTTTAGTAATAATGATGGTGATGATGATCCTGATCACGATGATGATAATAATATGTAATAGTAGTGGACATTTTTTGAACAACGACTACATCATTACAATGGCTATCATACACTGAGCCATTACTGTGTTCCGAGCATTGTGTTAGATGCATTATATGCACAGTCTCATTTAATCCTCACAACCCTCGGAGATAATACAATATATCCTTTTTATTAAAATTTTTATTTATTTATTTGAAAGAGAGAGAAAACAGGAGCATGCACGCGGGAGGAGGAGAAGGAGAAGGAAAAGGAGAGGATTCCAAGGAGACTCAGCACTAAGCACAGAGACTGACGCAGGGACAATACATCCATTTTTAAAGATAAGGCAGTAGGGATGCCTGGGTGGCTCAGTCAGTTAGCTGTCTGCCTTCGGCTCAGGTTGTGATTTCACAGTCCTGGAATGTAGTCCCACGTGGGGCTCCTTGCCCAGCAGGGAGGCTGCTTCTCCCTCTGCCTACTGCTCCCCCTGCCTGTGCTCTCTCTCTCTGACAAATAAATAAAATCTTTAAAAAAATAAAGATAAGGCAATAAAGCTTAAACAAGTTAAGTGACTTGACCTGTTTAAGTGGCTTGGCAAAAATGACATGCACTGGGAATTGAATCCAGGAGTACCTAACTCCAAGTATGCTTTTAACCACCATATAACCCTGCTTCTTGCATATCAGTAACTTTAGGATGTCCCCAAAGGTGGGTTCCCAGCAAAATATTATTAAATAGGAACATTTTTCTCTCCCAATTTATTATGCAAAGGCTTAACATACAGGAAAACCATAAGAATAGTTCAATGAACACTTGGACCCCACCCATTTAAATTGAACAATGGTTCATGAACCCTTTGCTCTAGTTGCTTTATCTTTCTATTTATGCACACACATTTTGTCCTCCACCATTTGAATTTTCCGATATAATGCTTCACTATAAATAAGTACATATCACCGAAAAATAAAGTCATTCTCCTACATAACCACAATACTATTATCATACCTAAAAATTTAATAATAGTTCCACAATATTGTCTTATAGCCAAACCATATTCAAATTTCCCCCCAAGAGTCTAAGAAAGTTTTATATCTTTTGAGGCAGTGGAGGAGGGCTTGAATTTTGTTTTTCAAACCAGGATCCAATCTAGATTCATGCAATACATTTGACTATTTTGTCTTTGTCTTCTTTTAGTTAAGTAGGAATTAATGTCATCAAAATGTCCTAAAGTCACCAAAATATTTTCATTTTAAGCTTTTCCCATTGCATCAGGTCTCGGTTTCTCTCCATTGTACTTTTTTAACCTGAGGAAATCAATACTTAAGCAACTGTAAATAACCCTTTCTAAATATTAAAACGCTTCACCCCTTTTAAGACTTGCCTTACTGCTCCAGACCTCCACTCCACCAGGTAGGTAACTCAAAACTGATCTCTTCTTACCAAAAACCAAACTCATCAAGTTACCACTACCATCTACAGAGCCCTGCAGTTGCTCCCTTCCTTTCTGCCTCTTGGCTAGAATGCCAGAAATATACTGGTTTGAAAAGCAGAAATTTTAACTTCACAGTTGAATACCTCTTGTGTGTGAGGATTGTATATTCTTTGGATTTTCTTTTGTAATGTACTCAATCTAACAATATACAAATGTTGAATATGTAATAAACATTTTTTCGTTTTATAACACCTGACCTTGGCACTCAACTAACAATAACTGGGACTCCCACAATTAGCCAGTGCTTTCCCTTATATAGAGTTATCTCTATGAGGCAAATCTAGACACAAATTTAAAAGAAGGAAGTGCTCACAGCACTTATCACAGTTTGCGAATATATATCCGTGTAATTACCTAATTGTTGTCTATTCTTCCAACTGGACTGTTAGCTTCATAGGGACAGGAACAATGTCTGCCTTTGCTTCCCATCATATTCTCAAGTAGCTAGCTCAGTGCCTGACCCATGGTAAGTTCAATAAATATTTGCTGAATGAATCAATGTTCTTTCTTGGCCTTTCTGGAATGCATAATGAGAAAATTTGCATTTTTCAGATTTACCACAAGATGGGGATTCATTTCAGTTTTATATTCCCTATCACCTAGTATTAATAAATAAGTTAACTACCAGAAGTCACTTTCAACTCCTTTTGTATCTTTTCATATCCCCAAATACATATTTTCTAACGAGACTTACATTTGTGAAGTAACCTTAGGGTTGGATAAAAAGGCCCTTCTCTTTGCCTAAAAAATAGTAATTCTCCATTTACTGTAAGGATTTCTATATGTTCATGGCTGTAAGACAAATGTCACAAAGTACCAAGTTAGATATTTTCTTTTAAAAATGAATATGCCAAACATCCTTTAAATAACAAAAAATATGAAACATACATATACAAAGATACAGTAACCTCTTTTTAATTTCATTAAATATCTACGCAAAAAACATTGTTTAAATTGTTTCACCTACCATACCAGTCCAGTAGAGAAAAAAAAGAAAAATATGACCTACTACAATTTTATTTCACATTTTATTATTTTAATTTCATTGTTAGATAATTCAATAAAACAAATATCTACAGTACAAACTGAAATAAATTCATGTCTGAATAAAAACACTTAACACTTTAATAAAACAATCAGTACACAAAGCCACATTTTTCAGGAACATAGAGAAACACTTGAAAATACAAATATTGATGTTTTAGAGTTATTCTATTTATCTACTCCTGTAATTAATCTACCGATGGTTAATGTGAAAATAATTCCGTTTATTATGAGTGCAATCTAATCATACACTATTCAGCTACTCTGAGCTTTATATGGAGAAAAATAAAGACTTACCATCGCACTATTTTGACAGGATCTTTCTTAGGCATGATTTGATTAAGCCATGGTTCAATACCTGGAAATTGTTCTATCAATTGGTTTTTAATACCCTTTATAACTGAGGTTTTCAACTGGATGCAGTTGGACACATTTTCTTTTTCATCAAATCTGTCAAATGATTTTTGCAAGAAAAAAGGCATTTCTAAGCAGACATATCAAAATAGCTAAAGGTATTGTTTTAATTGTCATCTATTCCCAAGTAAGTATTTAGATGGCTAAAATAATTATGAAATAAATTGTTTTTTAAAATACCATTTCCCTTTAATTCTGCCCAGCACAAACCAGTGTCTCTATACAATATTAAACTGTCATGTATACACAATGGGGGGCAGGGGGGAGGATATGAGACGTATTTCACATTATAATCTGTCATCAGCTACACAAATGCCTTTCCTGTAAAACCCTACTCAATTCTACACAGGAAGAAACAGATTCCCACCTATAACAAAACCCGTGTGAAAAAACAAAAGTAAAACAAAACAAAAAACCTCAGGCGCTAAGACACAAAAGAACAACCCAAATATAACACAGAAAACTGGCCCCTGCTAGGCTAAGTAATCTGCTTAGATTTTTTTTTGAGTGATGATGACGATCATTTCTAAGATCCCTATTTATTTTTGTTCAAAATTTCATGCACAAAACCCACCTTCCTCTGCCCATGTTCCCCCTTTGCTTTTTGCGTCTACCAAGTCTGGAAGGTAAACCCACTAGCTAGGTTCCCAAAGAATTTTTGTCTTCCTTACACTTAATAGTCTATGGGGCAATCACGCTATTTTCAAGCCAAGGTTAATCTGGCAGCTAGGCAATAGGCATGACAGGCCGCTTGCTTCCTGTCACCCAGACTCCTTCACTCCCATGACCCAGGAAGTCAAGCCTTCCCTTATTCGGTTCATAACTAATAAACATATGGCAGTGAGTGCAGGGCTCTCCTCTCAGCTAAAAAGGCTTTACCCTTAAATCACAGTGCAAGGATGTGATTGGTAGAACCCTAAGAACAGGGATAGGATTGGGAGAGGGGGCAAAAGAGAAAGAGGGGTAAGGAAAAAGAAAATGAGAGTGGGAGGATCAAAACCCGTTTGAAGATTACGGATGAAAAGGTTACAGTGTTGCAAGTTGCGAGTGAGAACACAGTACTATAGAAGACCTCAGGGAGTAAGGATGGCAGGGGCGGAGGAGAGAGAAAGAGGATCTTTGCTCTCGCCCTCTTCCCCACCCCCACCCCCACCACCTTTGTGAGCAGCCGATGGAGGCCACAGCATGTCCTTACTTCTTGAACATGATCCAAGGTGAAGGGGGCGACGATAGGGAAGGGCCCGGAATGGGAAAAAAATAAATTAGCAAGGGTCCAGCAGACACTCTTAACACGAGGAAGGCCAGCACTGACAGTCGGAACTGTTGTCGTTATCCGGAAAGGGAGACAGCCAGCTGCACTTTACGGTTCTCAATGAAATTTGACTACTTCCGCTCCTCTGAACACGTCGGCGCTTTTGCCGGCCCTTTTTGGGCTACGGATTCCCCTCCAAAGAGGAGAGCTGGAAGGGCGGGACTAGAGAAGGAAGAAGAGATAAAACAATCATTCCAGCTGCAGGAAGAGAAGAATGAAGGGGGTGGGGTAATCAATCAAGGCCGCGTCTATGGCAGTTGCGTCAGTTACGGGTTCCTCAAAGGGTCAAGATTATTCCGTGTGTTTGGTTGCTACCTGCTTATTAACCTAAGCAATTTTTTGGTGGGAATGGTATTTGTTCCCTGAGACAACCGAATGGATCGGTGCTTACCGACCACCGCGAACCCAGGCAAGCCTCATGGCATCTTGTTAATGTTTTCATGGGCTTGCCAGGTTTAGCAAGCCAAAATACAGGATATCCAGTTAACTTTGAATTTCAGATAAACAATGAATATATATATATTATATATATATATATATTTTTTTTTAGTATGACTACACCTCATGCAATATTTCGGACATACTTATATATTTTAAATTTCCTTGTTATCTGAATGTAATTGGGAGTCTGGTATTTTAATCTGACAACCACATTCACCAGCCACAGTGAGGTGCCCCCATAGAATTATTCACTAGGTTGCTGTCCCCTGCCTCAATGTACCTACAAGTTGGGCTATAACTCAAGGAAGCTAATTTCCCTGACAATGGAATGGCCTCTAGGCAAGCTATACAAGACTAATCTGATTGAAGAGATAACAGTTAAGGAAACACTTTTCACTAGTGTAATTTTAAAAAGAGTGAATCCAAAGTTTTGATCAGCAAAGAAACCATAGAAAAATACAAAACCCTAACTAAACAAGCACCATCCAGGCAGTGGAGTGGATGAGCACTCACCTATAACAAATACACCAGTCTCTCCAGGGAGCAAATACTCTATATTGGGGAGATGGGTGTTTGGAGCAATCATAACAAACACTATTATGTATTTGAACTGTACAACTAACTCACCTTGCCTTGATTCTATGGTAGGGACAATCTTCTGATTATAATTTGGTTTCCCATGAAGATCTCCCCGAGAAGAATTTGCCTTTTTTTTTTAAAGATTTTATTTATTTACTTGACGGAGAGAGAGAGAGACAGTGAGAGAGGGAACACGAGCAGGGGGAGTGGGAGAGGGAGAAGCAGGCTCCCTGCTGAGCAGGGAGCCCCACGCGGGGCTCGATTCCAGGACCCTGGGATCATGACCTGAGCCGAAGGCAGATGCTTAACGACTGAGCCACCCAGGCACCCCGAATTTGCCAATTTTTAAAAATTTAATTATTTATTTGAGAGAGAGAGAGAGAAAATGCGTGGGGGGAGGGGCAGAGGGAGAGGGAGAAGCAGGCTCCCCACTGAGCAGGGAGCCTGAGGAGGGGCTCAATCCCAGGACCCTGAGATCATGACATGAGCCAAAGGCAGATGCTTAACTGCTGAGCAACCCAAGTGCCCCAAATTTGCCATTTTCAATTCAAATCCTCATGAACAATTGTTTGTCTTTGTAAATTAATAAATTGTCGTTCTGGTTTATACATCAGTCTCTTGTGAATGTCCTTAGCGTGAATCGGCATTTCCAGCATCAATCAACTCTGTGACATTTAGAATATTGAGTTTATGAACATGCAAAACTGAAGCCCAGACCCCGAGCTGTGGTTGGTGCTACACTGTCAGGCTTCTTGCCAAACAGCTTCCTCTCCTGGCACATCACCCTGGGAGCCTGCCATGTAACAATAAATACATTATAACAACAATAAACAGTTATTAAGTCGCTTGAGATGAGTGAAAAAAAGATCCCATTGAATCTGTACATGTTAACAGCATAGTAGTAACCATATATCCCACTAGTAAATAAAATGTAACCTGATAGAACCCCGAATTAGTAACACCTAGATGGACTTCTACTTTCCTGAAACTGTTTGAGAAACCTACTAATTAAAAAGTCAAATATTTGCAGTGCTATAAATAATAGCTAACTTTTAATTCTATAAAATCATGCATACTCTATCCAAATTATGACAAATCTCATATGCATGGGAATAGATATATAACAACATGTACATACATATTTTAATCCACTTTCATACACTCTGATGATCACAGAAAATGAATCTGAATTATGACAAATGCAAAGTTAGGTCATTAGTATTAATGAGGTACTTAGTTCTGTATGTGTGCATGAATACCTTCATAACCCACCTACACAAATACATAAGCAGGGCCCGATTTTCACTGCAATGTGTTTCTGGTTTTGTGTTGTAAATGGTATCATCATAAAGTGGATTTTGTTTTTCCAAGGTTATAATGGGGGGTTTGCTCCTGACAAAGGACTCATCTTCAAATAAATCATTGCTATAACAAATAATATATCATAAAAGAAGAAATACCCTAAACTAAACCTCTTCAAAAATTAAAATAATGAAAAATATTAAAATAATGGGGCACCTGGGTGGTGCAGTTGGTTAAGCATCTGACTCTTGGTTTCCACTCAGGTCATGATCTCGGGGTCATGGGATTGAGCCCCACATTGGGCACGCAGTCTGCTTGAAGATTCTCTCTCCCTCTGCCTCTCCCACTCCTGTGATCTCTCTCTCTCTCTCTCTCAAATGAGTAAATTAATTAAAATAAATGGGGTGCCTGGGTGGCTCAATCAATTGGGCATCTGCCTTCGGCTCAGGTTGTCCTGGGATCCAGCCCAGTGTGGGCTCCCTGCTCAGCAGGGAGCATGCTTCTCCCTCTCCCACTCCCCTGCTTGTGCTCTCTCTGGCTCTCTCTCTCTCAAATAAATAAATGAAATCTTAAAAAAAATAAAATAATGAACTTCATTTATTCATGCAATAAGCAGTTATGAAGGACCTTTATGTTTTAGACATACATGTTCTCTGTACTCTAATTTACGCATAAATGTTCCATGCAATTTACGAGGTTCTTCAATGTACATGCAGCATAGTACACAGAAAACCCAAGTCTATCATACATTTTACTAAAATAAATAACCTAGCTATAAGAAACATTAAATGTTCAACAATTGTTATTTGCCTCCTTTAAACTTTTGAAAGGATTTTTTTAGGGTCATCTTGACACAAGGCTCTAAAACGCTGCCCAGGGAAAATTGCAATAAGACTGCCTTTTCTTCTTCATAAGCTTCCTTGAGCAATAAGCTGGCACCAAAACCCTTCAGCACCCAGTAAAGAGGTTTCTTTAGGAGCTAGGCCACAGCTTTGAACACCGGAGGAACTGCTTTCACTGCAAGAAAGAACTGGGCCACTGCCAGACCCCTGCTGGGCCTCACATCTCTCAGAATCTACAGCCCGTGACATCTTCCATTAAGGTCACTTCTCCCACAAACTGCCTCTCAGCCCTACACCTCAGAACCCTCTGAAGCCCAGCTTTCTCCCCCTCACAAGGGCAAGGCATATCTAAGAATCACACCGCTACCCCCACCAGCAATCACTCTGTAGAACACAGGTGAGAAAATGCACTGAGCCCCTCCGATGCCTGAATCCTTCCATGCTGAGCAATATAAGGAACACCAACAAAACAGCAGCTCCTGCCTCCAGTGCCAAATACAGGTAAATTTGGAGAGAGCTGAGAGCCTCCTGTGTATCAGAAGATTGTTAGGACTAACCACCTTGCCAAACTTGTGATAAGTCAAACTCACCGTGCTCATTCATATCCTTGTTTTCCTCTGCCACTGCCCAGTACATCAGCACTCAGTTCAACTTATTTGCTATGTGACCTTGGGCAAGTGACTTGAATTCTGTGGCTGTCTTCTCATCTAAACAATAAAGGCTCTACTTTATGAGGTTGCTATAAGGATTAAATGAGATAATCCATGCAAAGCATTGACAGTTATTATATTTTTTAAGTAAGCTGTACCCCCAATGTGTTTCTTGAACTCACAACCCTGAGAGCAAGAGTCGCATGCTCTACCAACTAAGCCAGCCAGGCACCCCTACTATTGTTACTATTAAATTACCATATTGTTATTGTTTTCCCCCATATTCCTCCGTGCTTCTTATCCCCCCACCTGACCTATCCTTTCTACCTTAACTTCTGGTGTTTCTGCTATGGCTTCTAGAACACCATTCCATGATTAACGAACTCTCCTACCATTCTCCAACTCATCTCTGAATATTCATGGCTTTCCTGTGAGGATGGAGCTTCCCTTGCAGACCTTTCAAGTGAAAGTGATTTACACCAACACATGCATGTACTGCAGAGTCAGGAGGTGAGGTGGGCATCCTTCCTCTTCTAGCCACATTACAACTTCCAGATAATTCTTATTTCATGCTCAGGTGACAAACCCCGATTCTTCCTGTAAGTTTCATACTATTTGGTTATGCCTCAATACCTTTACTCGTTCACTGAAGATCCTGGCATCTGGTTCACAGCCTCTCCAGTCCCCACTCCACCCCCATAAAGTATTGTTTACCAAAAAAAAAATTTTTTTAAACCCCTCCAATATATATTTCACCCACAAAGTGAAAAAAGTAAAAGCAAAATAACATGCATTGTATGATCCTAACGATGTTTTTTAAAAGCTCATATGTACAATGTATATGTAAATACACCAAAAAATTTCTGGAAGGATACACGGAAAACTATCACGTTATTAAGGTACTCACAATGGCAGGGAGCTGGGGCCAAATGCCCTGGTCTCAGGCTTTGGGAACTCTTCGAGTATGGTTAGGGGTTCAGGAGGGGACAGGGGTTAGCCAAGACAGAGGAAGCAGCAGCAGGCACGGATTCCCCCTTCCCCTGTGGCTCAGTCTTGCCCCTCAGCCAGGCCCTACCAGGCTAGGGAAGGGGGACAGGTGATCGGGCGGCTTCTCTGGGGCCAGGGCCTGGGTCTGGGTCCCAGGCAGAAGGGCAGGGCTGGTCCTGGAGAACAGGTGAGCTGGCTCCGCATGTCTCAGCAGCCACAGGGCTAAGGGGTCCACGGCCTGGGCGCTCTGAGGCTGCGACAGCTGCGCAGGGGGAAGCGTCCGCATACTGAATGCCTTGAGCCCATCCTCTCCGGTCAGGCTGGCCCGAATCGATCTTGCTGCGGTCGGTGCGGGCACACTGCAGGAAAGCCTCTTCCACGTTCTCACCTGTGAGGACGCTAGTGTCCAGGAACATTAGCTCATTCTCCAGGGCAAAGCGAGAGGCCTCCAGGAAAGTGACCTCGCGCTCGGGGTCCGGGTCTTTCTTGTAGCCACAGAAGCTGACCGCGATGTGGGGACGAGCCAACGCGCGGGCATCTGTGGGCCAGACGGCCAGCGAGTTGTACAAGGCGTACACGCAGGGTTCCAGCCGCCCCTCGGTAGTAACTCCGTGTCACTGACCGAAAAGGCTCCTGGCCGGCTGTGTCCTGAATCGGGAGCTTCACGGTCTTCCCACCCACGTGGACCACCCGAGATCCCAACTACTCGCCGACTGTGTGCTTGGAGTCATGTTCGAACTTAACTTATTCTCAATGAACCGATGAAGGAGACATGATTTGCCAGTTCCTGCACTGCCAATCACCAGGAATTTGAAGGGGAGGTCGGAGGTCGCCACTATGAGGCGGTCGCGGCCGCAATATGGCGCCGCAGTCCCGCGCGCTCCTCGGCGGGCAGCCGCTCCACTCCCGCTGCAGCCCTGGCTCCTTCCTACTCCCCGGGCCAGCGCTGCCACTTCATCTTGGAGATTTTTCTATGTCAGAGCATAGTTGAGAGACAGATAGATAGATAGATGTACTTCATTGCTTTTGATGGCTGTAGAGCATTCCATAGTATGTGTGTACGATAACTTACTTAACTAGTCTCCTTCTGATCGTCACCTACAACAGGACTGAAGAGTAGGATGGAGCCATAGAACTCCAATGCTCCTCAGACCTTCCACCGGCCTCCCATCATCAGGGGTCAGGGCCCTGTGCTCTAACACTTAATCTTTTTTTTTTTTTTTAAAGATTTTATTTATTTATTCGACAGAGATAGAGACAGCCAGCGAGAGAGGGAACACAAGCAGGGGGAGTGGGAGAGGAAGAAGCAGGCTCATAGCAGAAGGGCCTGATGTGGGGCTCGATCCCAGATCGCCGGGATCACGCCCTGAGCCGAAGGCAGACGCTTAACCACTGTGCCACCCAGGCGCCCCTCTAACACTTAATCTTAACCTCAAAAGTCCTCAACAGTATCAGTAGGTCACTGGGAACCCTATACACAGCCCTGCCCCTGGCAGAAGTCAAGAACAAACTCATACACTGGGACTAACTCCTTCTGAAGGTTTTCATCCACTGTCAACAGTAGTCAACAGGGGGTCCCGAATGGGGGCAAATTTCAAGCCTCCCCAAACTTCCTCACCTCTATCTACAAGAGTCCAGACATGCAGTGCTCCTTACCACCTCATCGTCACTATCTACCTTGAGTCCACCAGTGACTGCTTTCATCAGCATATCTATCTCCATTTATGTTAGTCCCATAAGAAGCCCCAGACTCTCTAGTCACCACCCCTCATCTCACCCACTCTCATCTCTATGTCTCTGTACATCCCCTATTCTGTCCCCATCTCCCAACCTGCTGTCTTCCCATCTCAGTAAATGGCAATTCCATCCACTCATTTTCTTGGGTCAAAAATAGTCTATGTCATCTCTCTCACATCTTACATCTAGTCCATCAGCAAATATTAACACCTTTACTTTCAAAATATATCCAAACTCTGGGGAGCCTGGCTGGGTCCAGTCAGTACAGCATGCAACTCTTGATCTCGGGGTCATAAGTTCAAGCCAAGGTCATGTTGCACCTAGAACTTATTATATATATATATACATATATATATACATATATATATAGTCTCCAAAATCTGATCACTTTTCACATACCTCCACCACTGTGACCTAGTCAAATCTGCTATCATCTTTCACCTTGACTACCAATCTAGCCTCTTAATTTGCCTTCTGGCTTCCAGTCATGTGCCTGCCCCCATCTTACAGTCTACTTTTTACAGCAGATAGGGTGAACCTTTTAAAACATAAGTCAGGTAGGGGCACCTGAGTGGCTCAGTCAGTTAAGCGTCTGATGCTTGGTTTCAGCTCAGGTCTTGATCTCAGGGTCATGAGTTCCAGCCCTGCCTTGGGCCCCACGCTGGGTGTGGAGCCTGCTTAAAAAATAAATAAATAAAGCATAAATCAGATCATGTAACTCTCCTGCTCAAAACTCCCAGCAGCTTCCCACCTGAGTGATAATAAAATCCAAGGTTATCACCGTGACCTAAAGACCCTACACCATCTGGCTCTCATCCACCCCTCCACTTCATCTTGCTATTCCATAAGAATGCCAAGCATGGTCCCTAGCTTCTCAGAGCATTTTTTCATTGGTCCTCAGATAAACAGAATTAAATTAATCATAGTCCTTGATTAATGACACATTCTCATTATTAATCCAAGTATAGCTCATTTTTAGTTAGTAAGTATCCATGAACCCAATTACCAAATCTAACTACCTGGCCTGCAATCTCATTCCCCTGTCTCTCCCCCACCGCTGGCCCTGGCAAAGACTCCTCATCCTGAATCTGGTGTTCATCATTCTATGGCAATCTATTTAATACAATTCTATTATACATATATATGTGTTTGTGTATATACATACATATATAGATATATCTTTCTTAAAAGTATATATTTTTATTATAATTTGCTTTAACTTTATAAAAAGGTTATTAGGTTCAGAACATAACTTTTCCCCTCAATATTTAATTTTCTAAGATTTATCCATGTATATTTGCATGTTGCTGCAGTTTATTCATTTTGATTATTGTATAATATTTTATCGTGTATATGAATAACACTTCAGGGCCTTTGTACTTTGTTCCCTCTAGAGTGTGCTTCTCTCAAATATCCACATGACTCCCTCCCTCACTTTATCCATGCTATTACTCAAATGCCACCTCCTCAAATGCCATCCTAATACTATCTAAAATAGTTCCCCATTTTACTGCCTCTTTTACCCTTCTTTTGACCATAGCACTTATCACTACTGTGTTGAATATTCTCACTTGGCCTGTCCAGATCCACTCTATCCCTTTCCACCCTGCTCTGAGCCCTGCAACAATAGGCTTCCTTGCCTTCTGGCTTCCCCTTTGGGTTTTGCCTAGGAGAGATACCCTCAAGAGATAGAAGGGTGGGAGAGACTGAAGTTGTGGTATTTATTCCCCAGCTCCCTCCCTACCATGATTTTTTCAGGACCTGCCACATTCCTATCTGGTGAGTCTCTGCTATTGCTGTATTTCTCCAGATTCCAGTTAACTTCTCCCTCCCCTTGCCTCTTAATGCCAAGCTATGGTAATGTCTCCCTATCCCTCTCCCATCCTGGTTGCTTAGTTGTTCCTTGTTACCTCGCTTAATATTGTTCACAATTTCGTAAATACTCTTTCATTAAACTCATCAGCTCTTTTTTTTTTTTAAGATTTTATTTATTTATTTGACAGAGAGAGACAGCCAGCGAGAGAAGGAACACAAGCAGGGGGAGTGGGAGAGGAAGAAGCAGGCTCCTAGTGGAGGAGCCTGATGTGGGGCTCGATCCCAGAATGCCAGGATCACGCCCTGAGCCGAAGGCAGACGCCCAACGACTGTGCCACCCAGGCGCCCCAACTCTTTTTTTTAAAGAGGGCGTGGAGCCCAACATCAGGCTCTAACTCATGACCCTGAAGATCAAGACCTGAGCTGAGATCAAAGAGTCGGATGCTTAACCGACTGAGCCACCCAGGCACCCCTAAACTCATCAATTCTTGTGTTCGAATGTACCATCTATCTTTTGCCAGTATCCTGATTGACAGGACTGCCTTATATTAATATTATTTATCCATATTTGTTTTGTTGATTGTTTCTCACACTAAATTGTAAGCTCCAAGAGGGAGGGACTTCGTCTAATTCCCTGCTGTGTTCCCAAAGCCTAGAATAGTGCTGAATTCATGATAGGCAGGCAAAAAGTATTTGTTAAATGAATTATGAACACATACAATAATACATTTAAAATACTTACACACAAAAAATTGCTGGTGCATACCGCTTTCAAAACAATGCTATTATTTCTTTAAGCTACATACCTAATACAATTACAAGGTTGAAGTTTAAGTGGATTTTTAATTTAATAGATATTACCAAATTTCCTCCATTCTCCAGGGAGAAATGGTTGCCTCTAGGACTGGAGTGGGGGAAAATATAAGATGAGCCTGGGGTGTCTGAAATTTTTCAAATTTTCAAAAACTGAACAAACACGCAGACAAAAACAAAACAAAACAACCCTGCAATGACAGGGGTATGTCAAAGGGATGTGGGAACTAACTGAAAGCTCCCAATAGCCAAAGTAGGCTGCCCTCATCTTCCCATTATCAAACTGAACTTACAACCATCTACCCCATCCCACTCTGTTTAACTTTTCACATTCTTACAGCAATGGAAGAGCTATCCCTCCTTCTGAGAGTGATCTCTCCACGTGTCTTTTGAATTATGCACCTTTCTGCTTTCTCAGAAATCTTACCTTATCAATTATCCCTTTTCTCTCTCGACTTTTCAGCCTCCCTCCCTCCTATTCTCTCTCCCCCTCCTCCCTCGCTCTCTTGTCTAATTCCCCTCTCCCTGAATCTGGAGTGATCTTAGTGACTTGCTCAACCAAAAGAATGCAGCAGAAGTGATGTTCCGGGATTTATAAGGCTAGGTCATAAGAAGTCTTGCAGCTTCTACCGCCACCTCTTAAAACACTCACCCTTGTACTCTTGAGGCATCAGGGAAACAAGTCTGCCTACTCAGAGTCTGCCATTCTGTGAGAAAGCTCAAGCTAACCGTGTGGAGGCTGTCTAGAGAGAAAGATGCCAATCTGTCCCCAAATATTCTAGTTCCTAGCTATTGAAGTCACCCCAGCTGAGGCCCCAGACATCAGTAAGCGGAAATGAACTGTCCCTGATGTCCCTTGTCTGAATTCTCGATGCAAATAATCATGGGATATAATAATAACTAAATTTTTGTTTTAAGCCACTAAATTTTGGGATTGTGTGTTATGCAGAAATGAATAATGGGAGCAGTCAAAAATGACCTTCATGTCGCTTAATGTAATGGATACGTTTTCATCCTCATTTATTTGTCCTGTGGGCAGCTCTTGTCACAGGTAACCATTCTCTCTCTTTTTTTTTAATTGAAGTATAATTGACACCCCAAAGCCTGTTGGTTTCAGGTGTATGTCATAGTGATTCTATATTTGTATACATTATGAAACAATCCCCACAATAAGTCTAGTTACTATCTGTCACCATACAAAGTTCTTTTAATATTATTGGCTTGTAACAAACTATAGAAATGATCTCTGAAAGTATAGTCTTTATTTTTGACTATATTCTCTATGCTATACTTTACATCCCCGTGACTTATTTATTTTATAATTGGAAGTTTATACCTCTTAATCCCCTTCCCTAATTTTGCCCATCCCCCAGCCCCTCCCCTCTTTGGTAACAACAGTTTGTTTCTGATATCTATGAGTCTGTTTCTGTTTTGTTTTGTAGAACCCATATAGAAGTGATATCATATGGTATTGTCTTTCTCTGTCCGACTTATTTCACTCAGCATAATACCTTCTAGGTCCATCCATGTTGTCACAAACGGCAAGATCTCATTCTTTTTTATGGCTGAGTATTATCCAGTGTGTGTGTGTGTGTGTGTGTGTGTGTGTGTGTGTGTCACATCTTCTTTATCCTTTCATCTATCAGTGGACACTTAGGTTGTTTCCACATCTTGGCTGTTGTAAATAATGCCACAACAGGGGCACCTGGCTGGCTCAGTCAGTGGAGCATGCGATCCTTGATCTCGGGGTTGTGGATTTGAGCCCCACATTGGGTGTAGAGATTACTTAATAAAATCTTTTAAAAAAATAACACCACAATGAACATGGAGTGCATATATCTCTTCAAATTGGTGTTTTTGTTTTTCTTTGGGTAAATACTCAGAAATGGAATTGGCTGGATCTTATGGTAGTTCTATTTTTAATTTTTTGAGGGACCTCCACACTGCCATTCCCCTTTTTTGAAATATTCCCTTTCCTTGGTTTCTCTGACACATCACTCTCCCCGCTTTTCTCATCCCTTTTTGGTTCCTCCTTATCCTCCTTTTTTCAACCACTAAATGCTAGCATTCAACTCAGTTTAGCCCCTCTTCTCACTTTAAAATCTCATCCAGGGTAAGATTTAAAATCTTCAAATTTAAAAACCTTAAAATTTAAAAACTTTAAAATCATACCTGGGTGGCTCAGTTGGTTGGGCATCTGACTCTTGATTTTGGCTCAGGTCATGATCTCAGGGTTGTGGGATCAAGCCCCACAGCCAGCTCTGTGCTGAGTATGCAGCCCGCTTAAGATTCTCTTTCTCTCCCTTTCCCTCTGCCCCCCACTAAAAAATAATTAAGGGCGTCTAAGTGGCTCAGTTGGTTAAACTGCCTTGGGCTCAGGTCATAATCTCGGGGTCCTGGGATCGAGTCCCAAATCGTGCTCCCTGCTAAGCGGGGAGGCTGCTTTTCCCTCTCCCTCTGCCGCTCCCCTTGCTTGTACTCTCTCTCTGTGGCAAACAAATAAATAAATAAAATAATTTTAAAAATAAAAATAAAATCTCATCCCGATCTGGGGCGTCGATTACCAGCTGTTCACATATCTCATAAATTTGTATCTCCAGCTTTTCTCTGAGCTCCAAACATTTTTCATCCAAGTGCTTACTGTACTACGTCTCCTCTTGGATGTCTCAAAAGCACCTTAAATTCAACATATTCAAAACCAAACTCTTCTCTTCCTCCTCCGCCTAAAAACCAAGAGCAATAACCTGGTCCTCTTGCAGTGTTCCCTATCTCAGGGAATGGCACCGTCATCCATCCATTTGCAAAAGCCAGAAACCAGGGAGTCATCCTTGCCATGTTCCCCCCTCTCTGATTTTCATGCACAACCCATTCTGAAGCCCTATCAATTGGGCCTACTTAAGCATCTCTTAAAGCTCTCTTCTCTCTCGATGTCTACCACTCTCCCTGCCACTAAGATATCTTCTTTTCTCACCAGACACGTGGTTGTAGCTAGCCTTCTAATTGAGCTCCCTGCTTTGATGTTTGCCCCTCATCCAATACCTTTTACAGCCAAAATAGTCTTTTTCACTTTTAATCTTTTCAATAATCACTACTGTGCTTAGGATAAAGGCACATATCACTACCATAGTCTCTGAGGCCCTGCACAGCCTGGCCCATATCTAGCTCATCGGTGCCATTTTTTAAAAAGATTCTATTTATTTGAGAAGAGAGAGAGAGATTGAGAGCACAAGCAGGCAGAGCAGCAGGCAGAGGGAGAGGGAGAAGCAGGCTTCCTGATAAGCCCCCGACATGGGGCTCGATCCCAGAACCCTGGGATCATGACCTGAGCCGAAGGCAGACGCTTCACCAACTGAGCCACCCGGGTGCCTCTCATCAGCGTCATTTTATAAAATTCTCCACTTGCTGACTGAGTTACAGCTGTACCAGCTCTCTTTTGTCCCTCATATGCATTAAGCTTCCTCCTGCCATAGGGCCTTTGCACGTGCCTTTCCCTCTGCTTGGAATGCCTTTTTCTCCCCCCTCATCCAGTTAATACCCATGCACTTTACAGATCTCTGGGGAGGTTTCGCTTGCTCAGGGACGCTTCCCTGACCTCACATACCTCTGTGTGCCTCTCCTACAGAGCACTCATCACAGTTGTAATTTTACATGTATTTGAATGAATATTTGAGTTCTGTTTGACTAGACTGTAAGCTTCACTGGCAGACACCAAGGTCGTTCTGCTTGCTGCTGTGCTGACACATGATAGCTGCTAAATATATATTTTTCGAGGAAAGTAGGGGAAAAGGTAGGAAAGGGATAAGGATAGAAGAAGGGAGGGAGGAAAGGGAGAGCAAGAGAGGGGACTCTCCCCCATGATCGGTTATTTGTAAATTTTCATTCTCCTTGTATTTCTAACACACTTTGCTTTGTATATCTTTAATTCATTTGTTATATGCATTAAGGTCCATAATTGTCACATGTTCTTGGTGGAGTGTACATATGTTTTTAAAGATTTTATTTTTAAGGAATCTTTACACCCAACGTGGGGCTTGAACTTACAACCCTGAGATCAAGAGTCGCATGCTGCACTGACTGAACCAGCCAGGCGCCCTGTGTGTACTTTTTATCAATATTACATATCCCTTCGTCTCTTTTAATACTCTTAGCTCTGAATTATATTTTCCTCTGATTCAAATGGGGCTCTTTTTATGCTAGCCTTTGGACAACTCAAAGTTTTACTATTTCTTTGCTTACTACTATTTCTTATATTCCACAGTATTCCTCTCTTGGGATTCATTTTCCAGTTTTCTGTAATACCTACCTGAGTAATTCACAGAGGTTCTGGATATGTCTGCAACGTGTTCAGAATATGTCTAAAAATTAGAATTTGAAAATTGGAGTTGCATTCCATATATTATTTCTTTTGCTGTTGTTGTGCCATGTATTATTTCACTCCCCCTACCCCTTCACCACTTAGGGTCAATTGTACTATCTATTCATTTTGGTTCTTCTTTCATGTTGTAGATTTTCTCTAAATATTGTTGGTAATCCTTTGTTGGCCATATATGTTAGTGAGTAAGGGACACATCGTTAGCAAAGATAGCTTGCCTGGGTTTCCTGTGCATTTTTGTGTCTCCCAACTGGCCTGTCTTCTGAGCAGGAGGGTTGTATGTGTTGCTTTAAAGTGGGTGGGTATGCAATGTTTATAGCAGCAATGTCCACAATAGCTAAATTGTGGAAGGAGCTGAGATGCCCTTCAACAGATGACTGGATTAAGAAGTTGTGGTCCATATATACAATGGAATATTACTCAGCTATCAGAAAGAACGAGTTCTCAACATTTGCTACAACATGGACAGCACTGGAGGAGATAATGCTAAGTGAAATAAGTCAAGCAGAGAAAGACAACTATCATATGATTTCTCTCATCTATGGAACATAAGAACTAGGATGATCGGTAGGGGAAGAAAGGGATAAAGAAAGGGGGGGTAATCAGAAGGGGGAATGAAACATGAGAGACTATGGACTATGAGAAACAAACTGAGGACTTCAGAGGGGAGGGGGGTGGGGGAATGGGATAGACCAGTGATGGGTGGTAAGGAGGGCACGTATTGCATGGTGCACTGGGTGTTATACACAACTAATGAATCATCGAGCCTTGCATCGGAAACCGGGGATGTACTGTATGGTGACTAACATAATATAATAAAAAATCATTAAAAAAAAAAAATAAATAAAAAATAAATAAATAAATAAAACGTAAAAAAAAATAAATAAAATAAAATAAAGTGGGTGGGTATGGAGACTTCACTTAGTTTTATTTGTAAAATTTATTTATTTTAGTGAGAGAGAGTGCACGTGTGTGCAGGTGGGGGGAGGGGCAGAGGGTGAGGGAGAGAGAGAATCCTCAAGCAGACTTCCCAGTAAGCCCGGAGCCCCACGTGGGGCTGGAAACCAGACGCTGAGATCATGACCTGAGCCAAAATCAAGAGTCAG